>NC_073313.1:129711185-130025827 GCF_027595985.1 Sorex araneus
AAGTTTCGGTAGGGAAAGTGACTCAACTGGGCCAGTTGAATCATGCCTTTGATTGTCTGGTGGGGGTCAGGAGGCAGCGGGGTGGCGGGGGGAGGGGGGGACATTGTGTCCTGGGCCGAAAGGCCTGCTTCCCAGAACGTGCCTCACTCTGCCATAGTGACTCCTCTGTCTCAATCTTAAACTCAATGAACTTGCTCACACATCCTTTAAATTAATAAGCTATAAAGAAAATTTTATCCTGTCTGTGTAACGCAAATCTACTAATCTGGCTCCTCTCTTATGGAACAGCAAGGAGATCTCTCCCATAATTCGGAAGCCTTCCAGTTTTTTCACGCTTCTTTCTTTTCTCTTAAAATATTTTATTAATGTCAGTCATTTGTGTGTTGTCTCTTGCTTCCAATCCTGGCACTGACCTGGTGTGCTATAACGTTATTTGGAAGGAAAACTCTTTAAATAATCTGAAAATGTAACTTAGTTGACAATAAATGCAAAGTATTTGAAAAGTTGCCATTATATCTCATTACTTGAATAGCATTATGTTAAACGTTTTCTTCATGCTCTTGCATTGCAGCAGGAATTTGATGCTGTTAATGCAATCACTTGCTATATTCTCAAAAAACTGCCCACGTTTGGTAATACCAAATTTCCATACTAAAAGAAAATATGTAGCATCCACTTTTTAAACTGTGTCTAAAAGAAATTTGCATAGTAATTTTAATGTATAAGTAGTTGCATTTTATATTAATTGTATATAAATTTATATTATCCATATTTAATTATATGGCATGTTTTAATTCCAGAAAATGTGTAATAAAATGCATAGTCTCATGTTTGATTTTTAAAATTAATGGAACATTTATTCAAACCACTTAGATCTGCTTATAAATATAATATATTCTCACAAAAATACCCAAAAAAACCCAAACAAACTTCTCATGAGATTTTCAGTTTATTTTTCTATGCTTTTAGCTATATGTCATGCAAAAGCTACCTGTGGTATACTCTTAATATTTGTCTTACTCGGCATAAACATGCAAGTTTTAGTTCTATATTTCAGTCATCACCGCTGTTGTGCATATATTCTCTTGCCTGCACCTCACGATAAGAGTTATTAGTGAAATAGTTTAAGTTTATGTCTTCTTGTGGGAAGTTTCTTTTTTTATAGAGTCTGATTATGTCACCACATTTATTTATCCTATTTGTAGTTAGAATTGGATAGTAAAACTCAAGTAAGTCGGGGTTATGGTCTCGCCAGCAGTTCAACCTGTACCTGCAGGGTGGATGCATCAGCAGCCTGACGGTGCCTTCAGACTTCCAGGTACCCACAAGTTGCTGCTGTGCCTTTGGCCTGACCCCAACAACTTGGGGCCAAGTTTACCAAGAAATTAAATGGCCAAAAGTTAGGTATGTGGGAGTCACACCCACAAACCACCTCCAGCTCAGCTATATAAGCTCATTTATAGGCCTTATTTCAGTGACCCTAAATCTCAAAAGAGATCAAACGATGCAGTTAGAGCCAGTGACTTGGAGCAATTCCGGCAAGCAGGCACACCCTACAGGCATATGCCAGTAGTTTGTTTCCCTGGAAAAGATGAAAACAACGACCATGATCCAAAGACACACAAAAGAATCTCCGAAACAAGCAGCTCACTGCAGAGATGTCTCCAAACTTTAAGCTAGGCCAACTTCACTGGAGTGCCTCAGACGGGGGCAGGTGTCTGTCCCCTAAAGACCCCAGCAGCCACCAGTTTCCAGAACCCAGTGAGAAGTGCAACTTCCAGAACCCAATGAACCCAATGAGAAGTGCAGGCTGTCTTCACTGGGGCACCTCGGAGGGGGGCAGGTTAAGTTTCCCTCTCCTCCCCAAACAGAACTCCTACAGCCGAAAACCTCCAGAACCCAACTGCCGCCATGTTTAAGGTCACTCTTTACATTCTTGGATTAGCCTCACCCAAGATGAGATGAACCTCATCCAAAAGTGGACCGGCAGGAAAACCCAGATATGCGGGAATCTGTGACTGAGATCTCCAGGCCTGCTGGGATTGGGCCTCCTCCCTCCAGGTCCCCAGTTTTCCAATAGCTTGGCAGTCACACACATAAACTTCCCCTGGCACCAGGGGAATGGTCAAGACCCAGAAACTATAAAGTAAAGTTTCCAGAAGAGAGCGCCGAAGAATGTTCTGACCCCACACCAGGCTATCTTCACTGGGGCACCTCGGAGAAGGGTGGGTTGAGTCTCCCTCCCCACCGCAAACAGAACCCAGCAACTGAAAATCCCCAGAACCCAACCACCACCATGTCCAAGACGACTCTCCACAGGCTCAGATGAGCCTCACCCAAGAGGGGATGGAGCCTCACCCAAGAGCAGTCCAGCAGGAAAACCCAGGTATGCAGGAACCCATGACTGAGATTTCCAAGTCTGCTTGGATAGGGACTGGGCCTCCTCCCCCCAGGTCGCCAGTTTTCCAGTAGCTTGGCAGTAACACCCACAAACTGCCCCTCACACCATGCAATCTCATCAATGACCAAGACCCAGAGACTATAAACTAAAGCTCCCGGAAAAGAATGACACAGAATTTTCTGGACATTATATTCTATCCATAACAAGCAGTACAAAAAATTGTCTAGCATTATCTTTTTGGCAGGTTTGAGTGGTGGTGGGTCTGGTATCGAAATATTAAATGCAACCAAAGTAGAGGTAGAGTATGGGGAAAATTGTCTGCCACACAGGCAGGGGAAGGTTTGGAACAGGGGGTGGGGGAAATACTGGGGATTTTGGTGGTGGAAAATGTGCACTGGTGAAGAGATAGGCTTTTGATAATTCATGACTGAAGCTCAAATATGAAAGCGTTGTAACTGTATCTCACGATGAATCAATAAAAATGGGGGGAAATAATAATAAATTGATAAAATAAAAATAACATTCTGAATAAAAAATGTAATGTTGAGTTCACGCTAAAATCAATCAGCTTAATCAATGGCTGAACAAATAGCAGTAATCCTACATTAAAAAATCAAGTAAGTTGCATTTGTTCTTTTGGATGTGTGCTAGTCTCTGTGGTGTGAGGTGGTATCTCAAAGTTGTTTTGATCTGCATCTCTCTGATGATTAGTGATGCAGAGCACTTTTTCATGTGCCTTTTGGCCATTCGTATTTCTTCCTTGGTAAAGTTTCTGTTCATTTCTTCGCCCCATTTTTTGATGGGGTTGGATGTTTTCTTCTTGTAGAGTTCAACCAGTGCTTTATATACCATTGATATCAACCCCTTATCTGATGGGTATTGTGTAAATATCCTTTCCCATTCTGTGGATAGTCTTTGTATTCTGGTCACTGTATCTCTTGCGGTGCAGAAGCTTTTTAGTTTAATGTAGTCCCATTTGTTGATCTCTGTTTTTACTAGATTGCTTAGTTCCGTGTCACCTTTGAAGATACCTTTATCTTCAATATCGTGGAGGGTTTCGCCGACCTTGTCTTCAATGTACCTTATGGTTTGTGGTCTAATGTTGAGGTCTTTAATCCATTTTGATCTGACTTTTGTGCATGGTGTCAGGTCAAGGTCTAAACCCATTTTTTTGCATGTGGTTGTCCAGTTGTGCCAGCACCATTTGTTAAAGAGGCTTTCCTTGCTCCACTTCACATCTCTTGCTCCCTTATCAAAGATTAGATGGTCATACATTTGGGGTTGGAGAGGATGTGGGGAGAAAGGGACCCTTCTTCACTGCTGGTGGGAATGCCGACTGGTTCAGCCCTTCTGGAAAACAATTTGGACGACTCTCAAAAAATTAGATATTGAATTCCCATTTGACCCAGCAATACCACTGCTGGGAATATATCCCAGAGAGGCAAAAAAGTACAATCGAAACAACATCTGCACATGTATGTTCATCGCAGCACTGTTTACAATAGCCAGAATCTGGAAAAAACCCGAATGCCCCAGAACGGATGACTGGTTGAGGAAACTTTGGTACATCTATACAATGGAATACTATGCAGCTGTTAGAAAAAAGGAGGTCAAGAATTTTGTAGTCAAGTGGATGGGCATGAAAAGTTTCATGCTGAGTGAAATGAGTCAGAAAGAGAGAGACAGACATAGAAAGATTGCACTCATCTATGGTATATAGAATAACAGAGTGGGAGACTAACACCCAAGAACTGTAGAAATAAGTACCAGGAGGTTGACTCCATGGCTTCGAGGCTGGCCTCACGTTCCGGGGAAAGGTCAACTCAGAGAAGCGATCACCAACTACATTGTAGTCGAAGGCCATGTGGGGGAAGGGAGCTGCGGGCTGAATGAGGGCTAGAGACTGAGCACAGCGGCCACTCAACACCTTTATTGCAAACCACAACAGCTAATTAGAGAGAGAAAACAGAAGGGAATGCCTTGCCACAGTGGCAGGGTGGGGTGGGGGGGAGATGGGATTGGGGAGGGTGGGAGGGACACTGGGTTTACGGGTGGTGGAGAATGGGCACTGGTGAAGGGATGGGTTCCCAAACTTTGTATGAGGGAAGTATAAGCACAAAAGTGTATAAATCTGTAACTGTACCCTCACGGTGATTCTCTAATTAAAAATAAATAAATTAAAAAAAAATCAAGTAAGTTATTAACACTAGCAACCAACAACTTGCTAAATTGTTATGACATAAAGTACTGCTATTACAGGTAATAAAGACATGTATGTAATTTTTAAAAAATTGTTTAATTAATTTATTTTTAATTAGTCAATCACCATGAGGGTACAGTTACAGATTTATACATTTTCATGCTCATGTTTCCCTCATACAAAGTTCGAGAACCCATGCCTTCAACAGTGCCCATTCTCCACCACAAATAAACCCAGCATCCTTCCCACCCCCCCATCTGATCTCCCCCCACCCCACCCTGCCACTTTTGTTCTCTCTCTGTAATTAGGTGTTGTGTTTTGCAATAGGATGCATGTAATTCTTAAGCAAATGAAATATAAATATAAAATAGGTACTTGTGAGATGTAAAAATATTGCTTACATTGTTGTTTCTCCCCTGGACAACCCTAAAACTTAACTTCTGAAAAATAGGCTTTATTTTCATCCAAAAGATGATATTTAATTTTAATTTAGGATTCAGTGAGAACCTGTATAATGACAAAACAGATGTAGATGAGTGGCAAACAATGTGGGAAAATAAGAAAGGCAGAGCAAACCCATCTGGGAGAATGACGGCAATAAAATATGGATATATTGAGAATTCCACTTGTGTCCTTAAACAAATGTTACCCCCAAAAGCCTTTTTATGTAGGCCTTTCCATTAATTACTTGTGCTTAACAATTCTATGTATGGTATAGCTGTATAATTTAGTAATTACTGCAGTAGCTGTAATGGTAGTAGTAGTAGTAGTGGTAGTGATATTTCAGAAAATAGTTAATTTGGAATTATTATTTTAGGCAAATTAATGTTGTTAATTAATTTACAACATTAAATTACCACTGACATATGAACATTGTGCACATATTTTTTAGTATTTGCCTCCTGGTAAGATAGTAGCACTAAATATCAGCCTGAGAGTAACACTAAGTATCAGCTCTGGTTTGTTCAGAGTTCTAAATCTTGTTCAGTATCCATTACTGATCTCTGCTTTGTCTCCTCTAATGGCTATAATACCTGTTCCATCGACTCTAGGAAGATTTAAAATCCAACTTTTGCATATACTTTTAGCACAACCTGTGTACATAGTTGCCTATAGTCAATGTACCTTCATGTTCAAAAGGGAGGAAAACACATGAATCTTTGGTAACTTTAGTATTTTACTTGGTCCTTTCTTTGTCAACTTTTATTGAAATCCTCTACAGGTACTGTATCTTCCATAGTTTTATCAATCATTAGCTAAAACAGCAATCTCATTTGCTAATTTTAAGAGAAAAGAAGATACCCTATTGACCCTTTAACAAAACTTAAGCACAAAAAACCTATTCTGAAATCTCATTTTGTAATAGTGATGTTTTACCTATTTCCTAGTGTGGAAATCCCATTGTGATTTCAGAAAGCATTCTCCTATTTGTCATCCGAAGCAGTAATCTAGGTACTAAATGTATAAATGGTTAACAAAAGATATCCAATATTAGAGGTTCTTAAGCTTCCCTTCTCATACGAATCACGTGGAGAGTTTTCAAGTTCTTAATGCATTTCTAATATTCCTAATAAGAAGGCTGATGGCCAGACAGTGCAGTAATGTAAGGATGGGACCACGGTTCAGAAATTTTAGGTTTATTTAAGTAATTCTAGTGTGCAACCAACTTGAGAACTGTTATGCTAGAATATATAAAAAACAAGCTGGAGGGTAGGAACATGTTCAGTTTTAGGTTTTTATAATTAGAGACCTACATCATTTGAATTTGACTAGTGTCTTGTCCCTGACAACTTGGGTCACTTCAGCTGTACCATGATATACATTGAAGGATCATATACCTATGGAAAATCTTTCCTATGTTTTCCTTGCCCTAACTGATGCGAGTGTGTTGTTTAAGCTTTAGCTGTACTGTCCTCACTAGATGTTCATTGGACAGAAGCACAACCCTGATGCCATGTAATCTCATCAACGGCCAAGATCCAGAGACTGTAAAACAAAGCTCCTGGAAGAGACAAATGGACGAATGGAAACGTTACTGGTGCCTGCTCGAGCAAATCGATGACAATGGGACGACAGTGATACAGTGGCCCAGTGATGTTTTCCCTAAAGTATTTTATAGATACATGTTTCATAGGGAAGTCTTTAGTCCATTTTGAATTAACCTTAATATGGTATGAGATAGGAGCTTAATTTATTTTGCATATGCCTATCTAGTTTTCTGAGAATATTTTTTTAATTTTTTAATTTTTTAATTTTTTTTACAGTTACAGATTTATACATTTTTGTGCTCATGTTTCTCCCTTACAAAGTTTGATAACCCATCCCTTCACCAGTGCCCATTCTCCGCCACCAGCAAACCCAACATCCCTCCCCCCGTCCCCAGTCCTGTATCCCCCCACCCAACACTGCCACTATGGCAGGGTATTCCCCTTTGTTCTCTCTCTATGATTAGGTGTTGTGGTTTGCAATAAAGGTGTTGAGTGGCCATTGTGTTCAGTCTATAGTCTATATACGGCCCGCATCATCTTTCCCCCACATGGCCTCCAACCACATTTTACTTGGTGTTTCCTTCTCTGAGTTGCCCAGAATGAGAGACCAGCCTCCAAGCCATGGAGACAACCTCCTGGTACTTATTTCTACTATTCTTGGGTGTTAGTCTTATAGTCTGTTATTCTATAGTCCACAGATGAGTGCAATCTTCCTATGTCTGTCTCTCTCTTTCTGACTCATTTCACTTAGCATAATACTTTCCATGCTGATCCACTTATATACAAACGTCATGACCTCATTCTTTCTAACAGCTGCATAGTATTCCATTGTATAGATGTACCAGAGTTTCTTCAACCAGTCATCTGTTCTAGGGCACTTGGGTTTTTTCCAGATTCTGGCTATTGTAAACAGTGCTGCAATGAACATATAAGTGCAGATGTCATTTCCACTATACTTTTTGGCTTTTCTGGGATATATTCCCAGCAGTGGTATTGCTGGGTCAAATGGGAGCTCAACCTCTAGTTTTTTGAGAATCGTCCATATTGTTTTCCAAAAGGGCTGAACTAGCCGGCATTCCCACCAGCAGTGTAGAAGGGTCCCTTTCTCCCCACATCCTCTCCAACAGCGGTTGTTTTTGTTCTTTTGGATGTGTGCTAGCCTCTGTGGTGTGAGGTGGTATCTCATGGTTGTTTTCATCTGCATCTCTCTGATGATTAGTGATGTAGAGCACTTTTTCATGTGCCTTTTGGTCTGAGAATAATTTTTTGAAGAGTCTGTTACTCTACTTAATGAAATTGTATCATACTTAATGACTGAAAATGAAATTTACCCTTAATTGTAAAATAACTTTTCCTAAGTTTATCTTCCATTGTTTTTAGAACTTCTCTTTGCCCAAGAACTATGTCATTTTGGTTACTATAGGACTGTAGTATTCTTTAAAGCCAGGGAATACAGAAACTCCTTTTTCATTTCTCCTCAGGATTGATTTTAATCTTCTGTGAATTTTTTGTTTCCACTCAAATTTTAGAAGTATTTATTCTATGCCTTTGATGAATACCAAGGAAATTTTGAAAGGGATTGTGTTGCATCTTTAAACTACTTTGGGTAAGATGGTCCATTTAACCATATTGACTCCTTCAATAAACACACAAAGCATGCTTCCATTTCATTGTATATTCTGTAAGTTGAGAGTTATTTATAACAGTCACTAAACAGATCTTTCACCTCATTTGTTAAATTGGTTCCTAGAATCTTGAGAATGTTTTGAAACAGTCATAAATAGGATAGTGTCTTTTAAAAAAATATCTTTCTTTTTTACATCTCTGTTTACATGTAAAGATGCACCAGATTTTTCTGCATTTTAACCTAATACTTTACTGTATAGACTTATTGTTTCCCAGAATTATTTTATGTATAGTCTTTATTCTATTCTTTGAATATTAGCATGCCATTTTCAATGAGTGGTCGTATGATTTCTTCTTTACTAATATGAAATCCTTTATTTTTTCTTCCTTGCCTAATGACTGAGAATAAGACTTTCAATACAACATTGAAAGGCAGAAGTAAATGTTGATAACTGTTTCCTGTGCCTAATTTTAGAGTAAAATATTCATACTTTTATCCACCAAGAATTATACTAGTTATGAGTTTGGTATATAGGAACTTTAGAATATTGAAATAATTTCCTTCAACCCCCAGTTTATTAAAAACTTTTTTCATGAGTGAGTGTTAAATATTGTTGAATTATTTCTCTGCACATAGATGAATGATTATATGGTTTTGAACTTCATTTTATTAATGTGGAGTGTCACGTTAGTTGGTTTCCACATACAGAACCATATTTCTGTCCCTGTGATAAATCCAACTTGATCATGAAGTATGATTAGTATATGGTAGTATTTGAATCACAAGGATGTTGTTGAGGATCTCTGTACCCTTGTTGATTGGGGATATTGGCATGAAATTTTCTTTTGCATTGTTGTCTCCATCAGTTTTGGGTATAGAAGATGATCCTTGAGAGGATTTCTGATTTTCCCGCTTTCTGGAAAAACTTAAGAAGAATGGGTGTTAATCTCTGTGGTGTGAGATTATATCCCATTGTTGTTATGATCTGCATCTCCCACAACCAAAGGAACAAAAGCAACCAGTGTTGGAGCAGATGTGGGGAGAAAGGGACACTCCTTCACTGCTGGTGGGAATGCCGACTGGCTCATCAGCCCTTTTGGAAAACAATATGGATGATTCTCAAAAAATTAGAAATTGAGCTCCCATTTGACCCAGCAATAACACTCCTGGGAATATATCCCGGAGAGGAAAAAGGGTATAATAGAAATGACACCTGCATTTGTATGTCCATTGCAGCACTGTTTACAATAGCCAAAATCTGGAAAAACCCGCAGTGCCCAAAAACAGATGACTGGTTAAAGAAACTTTGGTAGATCTACACAATGGAATACTGTGCAGCTGTTAGAAAAGATGAAGTCATAAAATTTGCATGTAAGTGGACGAACATGGAGAGTATCATGTTAAGTGAAATGAGTCAGAAAGAGAGGGACAGACATAGAAAGATCGTACTCATCTGTGGAATATAAAGTAACAGAATAGAAGACTAACACTCAAGAATGGCAGAGATAAGGTCCAGGAGGCTTGCCCCACGACATGGAAACTGGCCTCACATACTGGGGGAAAAGGCAACTGAGATAGAGAAGGGAACACCTAGTAAAGGATGTTGAGAGGACCCACTTGGGTTGAAAGATGCATGCTGAAAATAAACTATAGACCGAACATGATGGCCTCTTAATACCTCTATTGCAAACTACAACACCCAAAAGCAGAGATAACAAAAGGAAATTTCCTGCCGTAGAGGCAGGGTGGGATGATGGGGTTTGGGGTGGGGGTGGAGGGGGATGCTGGGAGTATTGGTGAAGGAGAATGGGCACTTGTGGAGGGATGGGTAAATGATCACTGTATGACTGAAATGCAAACATGAAAGTTCTTAAGTTTGTAACTAGTTATTCATGCTGATTTACTAATAATTTTTTTCTTTGAAAAAGAAGAATGGGTGTTAGATCTTATTTGAAGATCTTGGTAAGAACTCTCGACTGAACTCATCTGGCCCCAATATAATGTTTTAAGGAGATATTTTTTCAACTTCCTTGACAGTAATACATTTAATAAGTTTTATACTTCCTTCTGACACAGCATTGGGGTATTGTAAGATTGGATAAATTTATCCATTTCTTCTATATTTTTAAATTTAGTCGTGTTTAAAGTAAACTTATGTGGTATTTGTATTTATAGGGTATCGGGGCTGGAGCGATAGCACAGCGGGTAGGGCGCTTGGCTTGCACGCCGCTGACCCGGGTTCGATCCCCGGCATCCCATATGGTCCCCCAAGCATCGCCAGGAGTAATTCCTGAGTGCAAAGCCAGGAGTAACCCCTGAGCATCGCTGGGTGTGACCCAAAAAGCAAAAAAAAAGCCTTGTATTTATAGGGTATCTTTGTAACTTCTCTGCTATAATTTATGATTTGTCATAGTTTTAAAAAATTTTCTTTGTGAATCTAGCCAGAGGTTTATCATCATAATTATTTAAAAAACAATTAGCTTCATTAATCTTTATTTTTGTTTCACTCCATGAAATTCATTTCTACAGGGATTTTTTTTTATATTCCCCTCCATTTGCTTAGTTTGGGTTTCATTGAACTTCAGAGGAATCTTCAATAACCACATTGACCAATAGAACAAAAGCAGAAATAAAAAATAGGACTACATGTAACTGTAAAACTTCTGAAATACATAAGAAATGAGCCACACAGTCAAAAGATACCCACTGACTGGAAGAATATATACAAGAATCATACATTAAAGGGCTAATATCAAGCACTCTCAAAGCTAGACAATAAAAAGACTGCACATATCAAAAATAGTAGGAACAATCTGTGTTAGTGGGGATGTTGTCAACAAAACACTTATCCACTGCTCATGGCAATGTTGTCTGTTACAACCCCTGTGGAAAATATTATGGAGAGTTCTCAGTAAACTTAGAATTAAACTGGCATATAACCCAACAATTCCATTTTCGGGCATCTGCCCCCAGGACATAAAAACACTCTCTTAAAGGACATATGCACAGTGTTGTTCATTGGTACACTCAGTACAATAGCTAAAATATGAAATCAACCGAGGTATCCAATGACGGATAAATGGACTATGAAGATGTGATTCATATAAACAATGGAATAATATGCAGCTGCACGGAACGATGAAATCATGCAATTTGCTGCAGTGTGGTTGGAATTGGAAGATAACATGTTGAGTGAAGTAAGCCAGAAGAGAACAAAGACAAAAACACAATGATATCACTTATCTGTGGTACATAGAATAATGGATGAGGAAATGTATGTAGTAAAGGGGGTTGGGTGCCTAGATCACCCTTGACCTCAGTGTTTAGCAAGGAGAAGGACAGAGATGGAAAGAAATCAAGGAGGGAAGAAGAGAATGGAAAGTAAGTGGTTGAGGAGGCATAAAGATTTCAGTTATACTAGTAATATGGGTGAGTGCTATAGTCATATATTCAAAACACAGACTCAACAATGCCGAAAACATAATATCCGAGCTACAATCACTGGAACTTTATAATGACATCAAGATGACAAGCAGCAGATGGGGGGGTTGGGACCGGGGATGGAACAAGAGAACACTGGTCGAGAGAAGTTGATACTGGTGGTGATGGTGATATCAGTTATATTGGTGTTGCAATATTATATACCTAAAATTCAATTATCAATAACTTTGTAAATAATAGTTCTTAAGATAAATAAAAATGTATTTTGAAAGCATACCATGAGGTTAAACAATGAAGTTTATGCAGAGAGATGACTAAGTATTCTGTGGCACATGCTTTGCATGCACAAGACCTTGTTTTTATTACAAGTACCATATAATCTGCTGACCACTGCCCAAAGTACCAACACGGGGCCCGGCATAGCATCTGAGCTCCTCAGGCTTCAAAATAAACAGAACATCAAAGAAACTGCAAATGGGAAGAAATGAGCAGGCACTTCTTCGAAGACAACATAAAAAAGGTCAAGAGGCATATGAAAAACTGTTCATCACTGATTATCAGGGAATTGCAAACAAAATGACAATATATCACCCCACACTGTCAAAAATAGTTTAAATAAAAAATTCTGGAAACATTAAGTGCTGGTTGGAGTATGAGAAGAAAGGAATTCTTAGTCACTCTAATTAGCCCTGATGTCTGGTTCAGACTCTGAAAAACATTTTGAAGACTTCTCCAAAAAGTAATAATAGAGCTTCCATGCGACTCTGCAATTCTTCTCTTGAGATTACACTACAATAAATCAAAAATAGTTATTTGAAAGTACATACCTCATGTTCATCACAGATTTATCAACTATACACAGTATGTGAACACAACTCAATTGCCCCAGAATGTATGAGTGGCTAAAGAAATTGTGTTATATATCCATAGTGGAATACTGTACTGAGCTAAGATAAAACATGAACACTTGCAGTATGCTGAAAGTCGGATGGAATCAGAAGGTCTTAGTGTAAGTAAAGTGGGTCAGAAAGAATAAAATAAATACCAGATGATATTTCTCATGTGCCGAGCATAAAGAACAAAACAAAGGAGTAGACTGTAAATACAATGCAATAATATCAGCACTATTACATTTTGAGGGTGGTTGGGGTTACATCTGGCAGGACGTATTCTTGACTTTGTGCTCAGGTTCATTTCTGGAAATTCTTGGGGACCATATGTGGACCATATATCCCCTGGGATATCAAATCAGGGTTGGCTGCATGCAAAGCAAATGCTTTAAACCCTATACTATCTAGCCCAATATCAGTACATTAGGCACAGTGGGTAGGGCGTTTGCCTTGCACGCCACCGACACAAGTTTGATTCCTCCACTCCTCTCCGAGAGCCCAGCAAGCTACCGGGAGTATCTCACCCGCATGGCAGACCCTGACAAGCTACCTGTGGAGTTTTCGATATGCCAAAAACAGTAACAACAAATCGCACAATGGAATCATTACTGGTGCCCGCTCTAACAAATCGATGAGCAACAAGATGACAGTGATCAGTACACAGTAAACTATGATAATGAAAACATGCTTTATCATCAATAAAAACTGGTTAGAAAAAACTAGTAAATAACAATAAAAGGTCACATTTTCTCTGATCGTGTTAAAAATATAAGATTGTAGAATTCAATTTTACCACTGATCTAGGCTCCCCCCGTGATTTCACCTAAAATTACTGTAAATATTCCCTGGTTCTGACCTCAGAATATAATAACCAATTGGAAAATTTAAATTTTTTTTGTTTCAAGACGATTTATAATATAAAATGTGTATTATGTAGAAAATCTAATAAGTATAAATTATCAAAATATAATGCTTTTATAATACTGTTTTTACTGATAGAACATAATATTTTAGAAACTTCTTTAATAACTTTAATTTTGTTACCCCCCACCGCAAAAGCAGTTAATTAGCCCCTATATGAACTCCCTGTTTAGATGATAAGACATTTTCACTCATCTCTCCTGCTTTTGTTTCAGCATCATTGTTACTGGTCTTTGAATTAAAACATAATGAATTATGGTAGAGTTATGATCAAACAGTAGGAAAAGCCTCCAGCCAATTTTATTCATTTTCACTAGTTTGTTTCAGAAAGTTCAACACCTATCTTTCTCTTAATTGAAAACTTCCAAAGTCAGTTAAAACCATTTTTTAACTGTTTAAGGTCTGTTTTATGACCACCTGACAAATTGAATAAAAAAATATTTCAGTTTTTGCTCCAAAAATAATTCAACTTGCTTAGAAGGGATTGGAGAGACAAGTGAATCAAATTTCAGAGTCATTGCTATAGCTTTCTTAAAGCCTTGTGGAGTGCTTTTATATTTTGTGATGCAAATATTTATTTCCACCAACAGCAGGGCAGTCACTGAAATTCAGTTATCTTCCCGAAAGTGGAAGCTGAATTAACCTACGGTTGCTCTGTAAAACAAGATTTTATTTATAACATCTTCTTAATGACTTATGTCAGAGTAGCTACCGGTATGATTCTCTTGATAGCAGGGCCATCGAAACAGAGTGGTTAATGATGCACACCTTGCTTGTTCCGGTGGATAAAACTACAGATTGATAGTATTATGCACTATATACCAACCTCATAATAAATGAAACAGTGCCACCTTTTGGTCACAAAGTAGAAAACAAATTAAGATGAATAGGATTCTCAATCATGTAATTTGATGGTCACACGATTTATGTTTGTGAATTGATTATTATCTATCTTTTTCGAACCTTTAGTGGTAGCACCTATAAGTTTATTATGTATTTTTATAATGTTTTAAGAGGAACTGAATATTATTGTATAATGGCTGCTTTTATGTGAATAAATTATGTATGTATTATGCAAATATTATTAAGGATGTCATATTTGCCATTATACATGGCACCTTCTATTACACCATAACAATATGAGGAAATATTTGAAAAATTTTTAATGAGGTATACCTAATTGAATGTTACAATATTTATGCTGGTGAAGTCAACACTGATTTTAATTAAAAAATACTTCATGGCTGTGATGCCTTAGGGTGTATGCTTTAAATATTGTATACTCTTGTTTCCATTATGATAATAAAGCACATATGAGTAAAGAACTTTAAGGATCTAGAGATATACTGCAGTGGGTAAGGCATATGCCTTGAAAGTTGTCAACTCAGGTTCAGTCCATATCACTGCATATGGTGCTTCAACCATCACCAGGAGTAAACCTTGAGCAACCCCTGGAGTCACAACCAAATCAAAATTTAAGAAAAAGAAAATATACTGAGTTATGTTAACTCTGTCTTACTTATTTTCTATCCAATTGCTCTCACAGTATAACAAAATAACAAGTATTGAATTATGAGGTTCCAAATACCAAAATTCAGTTTTTCTTCATTAGTTTTTTAGAGACAAACTTTAAGATAGCATAAAATCATGATAGAAAATATTTTAAACAAAATTTCCCAAAACTACAGTCTGATGAATACCTAAGGTATTAGAACAAGGATTAGACTTGGCCATAATTCTGAATTATGACCAAAAACTGAAACTTCAAATTCCTTAGAGAAATTGCTTCAAGGCAAAACACAACACAATATACATACAAAGTCTTTAGGGCAAGCTTCTCAGGTCTTTGATTAAAAAATACCCACCAGGGAGACTGTAAGGAATTCCTAGCACTAGTATAATATTAAACAATCTGTCCTCTAAATCCGAATTTCTCAACTAGGAGCTGTACATCCCCCCGTGGGCCTCCAGATAATCCAAGGAGGCCACAAGTGAAAGTATAATGAGAAAACACCATGAAAGTAGGGAGTCAAGTGGTAGGACATGGAACTACTAGAAGGAAACCAGATCAGAAGAGACCATGATCCAAAAGGCTTAATAGACTTCCCTGTGTCAAAGTTTCTTAAACTTGTTCACTCCTGTTTCCATTTCACCGGAGACATTTAACATAACCCCTAGTATATAAAATGTTACACAAATCAAGCATTTACTGGTAAGTCATAAACTTATTTAGCTTATTTCTTGATCTTCACATTTAATTTACTGGTTTTCACAGGGTGTTGCAGTACAATAAACTTCATTTGGGGTGATGATGAGTGCATGTACAGTTTAATAAGCTAGACTCTGCATCAGAGGTTCTCAAATTTGTTCACATATTGGAATAAGAAGGAAAGGCTGAGATCCTATGCTGGATGTGACCTTCCTAAGGTTTCAGTAGTGAACAAACGAGCCATCGTGGGCCTTTCACATTGACTCCCACTAGACATGTACCACCTGTAGTACACCTGTTTGTAGTGCACCACCTATTCAGCCATGTGCCATAACAGGCATCAATTATGCATGCACAGACTCATGGCCTATTTATGATTCTTGATGCTGAATAAAGCATTTTCCAGGCGATAGAAAAGGGTATTGCTGCATTAAATTTATGTAAGAGCTGAAAGCCTCTAGCCATGCTTCCTTTAGGAAATAAGCCTTGAATGTGTCTAGTGATAACTTCCTTACACTTAGGAACAAAACCTCCTTCATGTGTCCTTGCAAAACCCCCTTTTCTCAATAGATTCTTGGAAAAATAGATTTCTTCTCTAGTTAAACTCAATGTCTTGTGGCTGGGAGCTAATACAGTGAGTGGTTAGAGCACATGCCTACCATCAACCGGGGTTTGATCCATGACCCCACAAGGTTTCTGAGAATTGCCATATGCAGTCCTGGAGGTTCACAAACACCACTCAATGTAGATCTGAAAAGTCTCTGATCACCACTAGCAGCATAGCCTGAGTAATCCCCTGTACCAGAGATTCTAAGCAGCACGAGATCCCCAGGCCCTTTCATTGAGCCCCCAATCCAATTAGCCAAGAATCACTGGTGAAGGCCCATTTTTCCCAATATCTCTTTTGCACTGCTTGAAAGAGCCACTCCCAATACAATACAATACTGTACAGTACAATACAATACAATGCAACACAATACAATACAATACAATGCAACACAATACAATGCAATGCAATGCAATACAATACAGTACAATACAATACAATACAACACAATACAAAACAATGCAACACAATACAATGCAATGCAATGCAATACAATACAGTACGATGCAATACAATACAATACAATATGATACAATACAATACAATACAATATGGTACAATACAATTTTCAATTGCAGAGAGCCAAAGAACCTGGTGCATGTAACATCTGTTAAACAGTATCCTAAACTATTCCAAACAAATGTAATAATTATTGATATCCAAAGCTTGCAAGAATTGAATTAAGTACTGGAAGATATTATAATAAATGAAGTAAACCAGGAGAAGAGGATAAACACAGAAAGGTATAACTTATATGTGGTATTTAGAGTTAATGAATGATGAAATGCAGTGGTTTAAAGGAGGGATGCCTCGATAACTCTTGGGCCCTAAGTATAGGGAGAAAAAAGACAAGGAGTGGAGTGGGAGAGAAGAGACAGAATAGAAGCAACAGGAAGTAAGGGCCAAGGTATGTTGGTGGTGTTAAGGAATGCTAGAGCTAAATATCCAAACCACAGAGACACCACTGAACCAAACTTCAATAACCAAACTTAAAAAGAAAAGAGGTTTGTCACAAAGGCTCAAGGTAGGTAAGTAGGAGAGGTAATCTGCGAACACTGGTGGGGGGAAATTGACAGTTGTGACAAGATCAGGAGTGAAACACGTTTATCTCAATCCCCCTATGAATAATTTTGTAAATAATGGTGCTTTACTAAAACATAATTTAGGAAAAAATGTAAAATTAGGATTATTGGATACAAGAATGATCATCTTTTAAAATGAAGACTATTATCCAACTCACAGTCCTAAAATAGTTTTGTAGAACTATTTTTCAAAAATCTTTTATTATTTTATCAATATGTGAAAGAGTTGTATTTTGAGACATTTTCAAGAGATTCCAGTGTGTCAGGTGAGGCTTACAAGCAAGGAGGTCACCTGCTGTGAATGTTGTCAACCCGGGTTTGATTCCTTAGCACAACACATAATTCCCCAAGCTCTGCTTGGAGTGATCGCTGAGCCTGGAGCCAGGGGTAAGCCCCTGAGCACTTCCAGGTATGCTCAGTTCATCCAAATGAGTTCATAACATTTATTAAATGAAGAATGTTGGGGGGGTTGGGTCACACCTGGCAGTGCTTAGGACTATGGGTTGCCATGGATCAAACCTGGTTTGCTGCATATAAAGCAAGTATCCTACCCAGAGCAATATTTCTCCAGCTCCTTAATCTGAATCTTAATGGTGAGCTATTGAAGTTAGTTTCTCTCATTATGAAGAACTTTATACTGTAACTTTAAGCATACCAACAAACTTGGTAAGTAAATATTGAACTATTAGGCCTTTCCAGTAGTTAAGATTGGAATATTTTCAATTAGATACAGTGTTGTGGCAGGAACATGTTCTTGGGGCAAAAAATAAAACAAAACAAACCCTCCAGTCATCTACAAGCATAGAGATTATAGAGATTATTAAAGGGATAAGACACTCATAAGATCAAAGTGATAGTACAGCAAGTAGGGTGCTTGCCTTGTACAGAATCCAGCTGGATTTGATCCCAGCACCACATATGGTCCACTGGACACCACCAAGAGTAATTCCTGAGTACCCAGCCAAGAGTAAGCTCCAACCCCTGCCAGGTATAGCCCAAAAATAATAAAAGAGAGAAATCATGGAGAAATACATCCTATTTTACTGAAATCCTTTTTACATCATTGAACCTTGATTTTAATTGTATAAGTATCCTTATCTGGCAAGGAACTCACAGAAATTAAGCATTATCTGATTGTTCTCAGTGAGTAATTTTACAACTTCCTACATTGTATAATAAATAATTCAAGATGGGTATTATTCTACATAATAAATTCACATTCTAAGACATGATCATCACATAAAAATTAAAAAGAAGTATGTGATGAATGAAAGAAATAGATAAATAATACAATGCTGCAATCATGAAGGACAAAGATATTGTATGGCCAAGGAGACCAAAATATTTTTATTGGTGAAGTTAGTATTTGGGAAAGTTCTTAAGGGTTTATGAAGTTTGTACAGGTAGTATAAGAAAGAGAGAGTCACAGCAAAGTTGTCAGAAAAATGTATAGTGGTAGAAATGCACTTTTTCTTGATATTTACAAAATAGCAAAAGTTGATAACAGTTGCAGCAAAGTATACTATTAGATTCTTCTGAGATAAACTTAGAATATAAGTATAATGATACAGATTTATAAAGAATAATAACTGGATATATTATTTGCAAATAACTCATTTTGTGTAAATAAAGAACTCAAAATATTATCTGACTTGGTAGGAAAAATAAAGTCATGAAATTTGCTTATACATGGATGGACATGAAAGAGTATTATGCTGAGTGAAATGAGTCAGAAGGAGAAGGACAGCTATTGAATGACTGCACTCATTTGTGGGATATAAAAAACAGTATGAGACTAATATCAAAGTTCAGGGAAAACAGGGTCCAGGAGGGTGAACAAAACAGGGTCAATGATTGGAAGTTTGCCACAAATGTGTGGGAGGGTGCAAGGGCAGTTAAAATAGAGAGGGGGACAGTATACAATAAGAGTTGGAAATGATCACTCTCACCCTGGACAAGAATTGACTGTTTAAAATAGTTAAAGGGATATACTTGATGATAACCTTTCACATCTGTGTTGCAAACCATAATGCCCAAAATAAAAGAGAGGGAGGGAGGGAGAGAGAGAAATACAGAGACAGATACAGAGACAGAGACAGAGAAAGAAGAAAATTGCCTGTCATAGAGGATGGGGAGGGAGGAAGGCGAGAGGGAAACTGGGGACATAGGTGGTGGGAAATGTACACTTGTGAAGGGATGGGTGTTGGAACATTATATGACTGAGATCCAATCATGAAAAAACTTGCAATTGTGTATCTCACTGTGATTAAATTAAAATAAATAAATGAATTGAACAAATTTTAAAAGATAAAAAATACTAGCTGACTTAGCCAAGACTATGTTGTATACATATGTGCTGGGTTGTTTGTACTTAAATGAATGTTTTATGGTGTTATATTGCATAACTCTTATCTTCACTCAAACTCTGTACCAGGCTTGATATATTTATAAGAGCAAGGAAAAGGCATTTGACTTTTTAACTGACACATAAAGGAGTTGTGTAAATATAAATAGCAATTAATAATAGACTTTAAAAAATACTCATCACCCATTGTTTGGAAGAGAAATATTTAGAACGTTTAAGATAAATTATGCTCAATATGACAACTATCAAAATGCATAGCTAAAACTACACAGTAGAAAACATAAAATATCACAATAAGAACAAATTGTGATATCTGGTGAAAGAGATCTGGGAACTGTCCAAATCACTGTGATAAAATGTTTAAGATATGGAGTAAATGACCTTTAATAAATGTGAAAAATCCAAAGAACAGGATCTTAAGTATTAGTCATTTATGTGTGGGAGGAGGAAACATTCAGTTATGGTAATAAATTTTGGGAAAGATAGAAGAAAGAGAAGTATATATTTTCACACAAAGCAAAGATTTGAAGAAGATGGACTTAGGGGACAGGATAGACTTAGATCAGTAGTCTGGCGTGTAGACAGTGCTTACAGGAGCCCTAGTTTTGATTCAGACACCACTTCATCTTTCAAGCACTGCTGGGAATAGCCTCTGAATATTACCAGGGGTGCTCCAAAAATGCCCCAAAAGGGAAAAATTAACTTGCAGCTCAATGTTGTATGGTGTAACAAGATATATGAAGCTCAGTGGTAAGTAACGGGTGTTGAGACATTGACAAAAAATTAATAAAGCTTCTTTATTCACAGAGTAATACTCTGACCCATAAAACCTTTCCTCCCTTCTGTTTCAAGAAAGAGGACTTAAGTCTGTTAAGTAGAGATTACCCCGAAGTCCTTAGGGGCCAACAGCTAGGACAGGCTCATAAATATGTCCAAAAGCTGCTTAGGGAGTTTCCATATCTGAAACTTAGTTGAAGCCGTTTCATGTTTCACAGGAGGTTTCTTTACTTGTACTGCCAGTCCTTACATAGAGGGCAGTTTAATTAGACTGCTGTGAAAATCTCTGACTTTTTGGATTATATTTCCCTTACAGCTATTCTACTCTTCAGTTATTTAAATTCTCAGAGTATATCATTCATAATCTTTAAAACTCTACTTTGCTATTTTCTTCTTTTGCTCCCATGCAACCATTTTTGCCTTTGATTTTTAATAAAGTGATGAAGATAATACTGACATTTAACACTAACTTAATATGTTTAAGAGAAGATTTTAAGTAACATAACTAAACCTTTTGTTTTATTTTATCAACATTATGTTCTCCTTATGCCGTTCTGAATCATTGCATTTAATATATATCATTAAAATTAGAAGCTTGTCGATATGCATAATTAATAATACCCACATATTAATTTTAACTATATTTTATGTATTAATACATTAATGATTATGAATGTAATCATAATAAATATTGTTAATAATACTTAATTGTGAGTTCCAAAATAAAAGAGGGAGGCACAATTGGCCCTCGGGGACTCGAGTGTTTGGTGGCCAAGAGCCACCACCCCAGACTGGTCCACAGATGGACAGTGAGTGAGTGGCCAGGGAACTGGAGAAACAGGACCTGTGTTCCAGGCTGGTCAGTAGTTGGTTTATTTCTCTCTGCTCTCTCCTCCCTGGCTTAGTCCAATCTCTCCTCTTAAGGTGCAGTTGTAGTTGTAGTTTTGGTCATCAGAGTTCTATCATCTTAGTCTCCTCACAGTCCTCAAAGTCCTCTTGTTCATTATATATTTTTCCTCTTGTCGATGTAGTTTCATAGTCCTCTACTTCCAGTCATTGTCATCATCTGATTCTCCTTCTAGTCCCAAAGTCTCAAAAGTCTCAGTTCTCCTCCTTGCCCTCAATATCTCATCGTTGACCTTCTTGTCTTCAACTTCAGCATCTAGTCTTCAGCATCTTCTTTAGCATCTAGTCACCAACGTCTTCAACATCTTGTCCTTAGCATCCAATCATCAACATCTAGTCTTCAGCATCTAGTCCCTACTTTCTCGTCCCCAACATCTAGTCTTCAATCAAAGTCTTCAACATCTCCATCCCTCTTGCCCCTTAAAGCATAGTTATATAGAAATCATGAAGGTTGGTGATACAAAGGTGGAATCGAACATTATCATAACAAAGAGAAGTAAAGCTTCTCCTTCAGAAGATTAACTCAAGGACAAAATCTCATTTGAGGATTCAGCATTTTAGATTACTAGGAGATCCACTCAAGGGCGGGATTCCATCCAGGATGTATTGCTTTCTCCTTTCCTCAGCTAGTAATTTATTTAAACAGTCATAGTAAACTTACTTCTTATAATATTTCTAGCAATGTCATTTTGTCTGAACAAAGTAAGAGATATATTAAGCTTAAAGGTTGGCTCTTCCTGGGGACATCTCGCTATATATTCCAGACCATAGTCCTCAGGCCAGGTTAGTCTTTCCTAACCCCAACAGGGTCCTTATTCAGTAATCTCCTTTTGAGTCATGACATAGTTTGTCCATGACCATATTCTTAACCATATTGTTAAGTATTCGGGCACTTGGCCTGGCCCATTTCAATGTCAGGATAGCTCACAGCTTGCTGTGTGTCCATACAGTTCCTCCTTGGGACCCTGATTTTGGGGTACTAGCAACTAAGGGCAACTGAATCTTAAGTCAAGTAAATTTGGATGCCCAGGAGTAAAAACTATTTTGGAGCCAGTTAACTCCCATATTATAAAGCATGGCATCAGCTGTCATCCTGAGACTATACAAACAGGACATTGCTAAATAAACAATGCAAATGACATAAAGGAAAGAGAAAATCAATATAGGATTGTTAGTGATTTATAGGTTTGGGTGTGCCTCAGTTGCACTGTTGTGGGAGTAGCTCAATAAAACTTAAGCTCCATGCAGGGGAGCAAGGACAACCCAGTGTTATCCAACACTTAATAATACAAAGAATAGAAATAAAGTAACTTCATTATATACAATTTTGGACTAATCTGAATTATCATTTTTTACAATTCTGGATTATTCTTTTAACTATCTCATTTAGGTGGATCAATATGTGACTTTGTGTATCTTGGAATTTATTTTCAAATATTCTTTCTATATTTATGAAATAAATTTTAACCAAATTATTAATGCATCTATATTTAAAAAATAGCTACTTTAATACACTTAGGTAGTTGAAAACAGAATAAAGTAATGT
Source organism: Sorex araneus (assembly GCF_027595985.1). Lineage (NCBI taxonomy): Eukaryota > Metazoa > Chordata > Mammalia > Eulipotyphla > Soricidae > Sorex > Sorex araneus. The sequence goes on from NC_073313.1 coordinate 129,734,146, forward strand.
GACTTAAAATTACAACATTTTAGAATTAGTTGTCAATATTACAGTTGAAATGTCACTTTATTTTACTGTTTTGAAATGAAATAACATACTTTTATGATTAAGCTTGAATTTGAATGTCAGGATGTTAATTCCATTTGACTAATAAGTAGCACTCAAGAGTAAAGTATATGCTGATATATATGTATATGTACATATATATGTATATACCTTAAGCCATTTTTTAATTAAAGATAATTTTCTCAGCAAATGATATTATACAATGTCTAAAAATAATTTTTGTTATAACAATTGAATGTTTAGGAGATGATATTACTGGCATCCAGTGGGCAGACCATTGGTGCTACTAAACTTCTTCCATTATAAAGCATTTGTGACTCAATATATCCCCATGGGGTCAAGGTTGAGAAACCTTGGCTAAAGTTTTACTGATCATAAAGACATTTGTTCTCTCACTACAGTCAGTCATTCCACAAATATGTGGTATAAATCATATGGCAGCCTGAATACGCCAGTGCAAAAGTTCCTTGTGTATCTTCTCCTTTATAAGGAGTGTGGACTGGGGAAGACAGTGTTGGAAAAGTTGGAACTCAATATTGAGTTACCACTAGATGTGTTTTCATTTTTCACTTAATCTTTGCCTGGAAATCTTATAAGTAGAATATTTTAAGAGATGTTTAAAATGAGGAAAGCTAATTAAGAAAAATATTCATATTGTGCACCAGAATTGCAATTTGCCACACAACAGTAAACATTTCTTCATAAGATAGAAAGATTATGTAAAATTACTTAATGCTACAATGGCACAATATTCTTCTATGAAAGCCATGTCATTATTATTCACTATAAGAACTGAAACTCTGAAAAACTCTTTGCATAACCTTATCTAAGAACATATAAAATTCTATACCATCTTAGACAAAAGAACAAAAAGAATTGTCAATATTGCAAAATAAAATATCAGTGAAGATTGAGAAAACTCAAGTGACAGAACTGAAAAGTTTGGTAAAATAAGAAAAAGCTAAAAAGAAGGGCCTTGGTTGAAGAATAATGGCAGCTGAGGAACTGATTAGTGAGTTCCAAGATGAGATGCAGCAAACTTTAAGAAAATAAAGGTAGATAGAAAATGTCTGAAAGAGCTGACCCCCCCTCCTCCAGACCCTGTGCCCATCCCCACGCCTCTCCGTTCACTCCCCAACTGCGTCGCCCCTGTCCTGCAGGTAATCTGCCCACAGAGAACTTCTCCTACTCGGCTTCTGAGGGCTCTTAGGCGGGCCCCGCCCTCCCCGGCTCTCCCAAGACCCTCCAGACCCTGTGCCCAACCCCACGCCTCTCTGCTCGCTCCCCAAACGTGTCGCCCCTGTTGTGTACTGAGCACTGCCAGAGTCCCAAGTGGTTACTGTGGGCGTGGCCTGTACTCAGGGGGCGTGACCGCAAAGGGGCGTGGCTTCCTGCCTGAGCGGCGGCTACTCACGTGGCTGCAGTTATTATTCTTGCAGCATAATCTGTATAACCTGTTCCTTTGAAAAATACCTTGGCCATCCCAATAACTCTATGTCATGTCCGTAGTATATTAGCTTATTTTACCTTCACAAAAACTATCCGTGAACAATAGAAACTTTGCAAGGAGAGCATAGCCTTAAACCTTCATTAAAGGCCCCACAGAAATCGGGATGAATTCCTGAGAGTAAGGAAGAATTCTAGAATAGGTATAAGGTTATCATTATCAGTTTAGCACAAACAGAGCCCCTCCTCCCCCAGCAAGAGGTAATAGGGATAGACAACTAGAAAGTTTCAACTCTATACTTCCATACCAATATGAAGAAACGGCAAAAATCCCCTCCACGAAGAGAGGATGAAGAAAAGACTCCAGAGCCTCAACAGGGGCTACACACCTATACGACCTTTCAGAAAAAGAATTCAGAGAGGAAATCTTGAGGAGAGTAGATGTACTCCAAGCAACCATGAGACAGACATCCAATAAAATAAGGGAGGATATAAATGAAGCATTGGAGCGGTCCACCAAGAAAATGCAGGAAGAAATGAGAGCAGAAATTTCAAAGCTACGAACAGAAGTCACACAAATAAAGGAATCGGTAGATGAATTAAAAATCTCAGTAGGAGCTCTCAACAGTAGAATGACTACAGTCAAAGACAGAATCAGCGAGCTCGAAGATGAGCTGCACAAAGCTTGCAGGCAAAAACAAATAATGGCAAAAGACCTCAAAATGGCCCTAGAGTGAATCAGAGTCCTAGGGGATGACCTCAAGAGGAACAACATAAGAATCATTGGAGTACCAGAAGCACAGGGAAGTAACCCCAATGAAAAAAGCAAAGTGAAAGACATCATTGCTAAGAAATTCCCAGAGCTGGAGGAGGCATGCATCCAGATCCAAGGAGCTTGAAGAGTACGAGCAAAAAGAGACTTGAAAAAAAAAAAAAGATTCCAAGGCACATCATAGTCAGAATGATGGATGCGGTGGATACAATACTGCAAGCAGCAAGGTCAAAGAAGGAAATCACATACAAAGGAGCACCCCTTAGATTTACAGCAGACCTATCAGAGTAAACCCTCCAAGCCCGAAGACAATGGTGGGACATAGTGAAAAAACTCAACGAAATAAACACATCACCAAGAATATTATATCCGGCTAAACTCTCACTCAAACTTGAAGGAAGCATACACTATTTCTCGGATAAACAACAGCTCAGGAACTTCATAGACTCAAAACCAAACTTAAAATAAGACTAAAGAGGCTATTGTAAGACAAGGAAGACCCCCAATTAAGAGACACAGAATGGCAAAATAAATCCGGAAACTGAACCCAACATTCTGCTGCCTTCAAGAAACACACCTGAACAATCAGAGCAAACACAGAATCAAAGTCAAAGGATGGAAAATAATCCTGCAGGCAAATAACTCCCTCAAAAAAGCTGGAGTGGCCATACTAGTATCCGACAACATAGATTTCAGGTTGAAAAAGATTCGAAGGGACAGTGAAGGTCATTTTCCATTTATCAAGGGATATGTACAACAGGAAGAAATCACACTCTTAAACATATATGCACCTAATGAACGACCGCTAAATACTTAAAACAACTCATAACAGACTTTAAAGAGGACATAGCTAGCAGCACAATAATAGTTGGAGACTTCAACACTGCCTTATCAACTCTAGATAGATCTACAACAACAAAACTCAGCAAGGAAACACTGACTCTGAAAGAAGAAATGGAAGAAAGAGGCCTAATAGACTTATACAGGGCTTTACACCCCAAAAAGAAAGAATACACATTCTTTTCCAGTGCACATGGAACATTTTTCAAGATAGATAGATAGATCTTGTACTGTGCCACAAAACATATTTCAATAGAATCAGAAAAATAGAATTTGTATCAACTATCTTTTCAGACCATGATGCGCTGAAGATAGAAGTTAATCACAAACAGACACAGAGAACCAAAGCTATCAGATGGAAATTAAACAGCTCGGTGTTGAACAATGAGTGGGTCAGGAAGGAAATCAAGGAAGAAATCAAGAGATATCTGCAAACAAACGAGAATGAAGACACGAGCTACCAAAACCTATGGGACTCAGCTAAAGCCGTGTTATGGGGAAAATTTATAGCTCTGCGAGCATTCCTTAGGAAGGAAGAAAGGGCCTACATAGATAGCTTGACTTCACAGCTCAGGATCTTAGAAAAGGACCAGAAAAAGGAACCCAAACCTGACCGAAGGAAAGAAATAATAAAAATTAGAGCAGAAATTAACGACATGGAAACCCAGAAAACAATATGAAAGGTCAATGAAACCAAGAGCTGGTTCTTTGAGAAAATAAACAAGATTGATAAACCACTAGCAAGACTCACAAAGAACTAGAGAGAGAGAGAAACCTAATAAACCGAATCAGAAATGAAAAGGGGGACATCACGACAGAAGCCAAGGAGATTCAAAAGATCATCAGAGACTACTTTGAAAGTCTGTATGCAACGATACAATAGAACCCAAAAGAAAAGGATGAATTCCTTGATTCCTACAATCTCCAAAGACTGTACCAAGAAGACCTGGAATACCTGAATAGACCCATTAATATCAAGGAAATCAAAACTGTAATCAAAAGTCTCCCCAAAAACAAGAGACCAGGTACAGACGGATTCACTGGCGAATTCTTCCAAACATTTATTTATTTATTTATTTATTTAATTTTAAATTATTTATTTTTAATTAGTGAATCAACGTGAGGGTACAGTTACAGTTTTATACATTTTTGTGCTCGTGTTTCCCCCATACAAAGTTCAAGAACCCATCCCCTCACCAGTGCCCATTCCCTACCACCAAAGCGGACCTGTTGCCAGTTCTCCTCAAGGTTTTCCAGGAAATTGAAAAAACATGAACCCTCCCAAACAGTTTCTATGCGGCACATATCTTCCTAATACCAAAAGCAAGCAAAGACGCCACACAAAAAGAAAACTATAGTGTTGCGTGAACGTTTGTGCATTCGGAGGTGCTGAGATAAGGAACGTGGAAGAAATATGTCTCATGGAGGATCAGGCTCGCTCTGGCTCTTGGCAAAGGCAGAGGGCCTCGTGGACCTCCTTTTATTGATCATGGTACCTCTAAAGGGCGCAATACAGTGACGTCACCAAAGGCATCAAAAGAAGTTACAAGAAGAACATTGATGCAGTAGAATATGCATTAGTTCCTTGCATCTGCAGGCCAGTTATCTTGGCCTCAGGAAAGAAGATACAAAACCAAAACTGAAACCTTTCTTGGACTAAAAGCACCTGAAATCTACATCCCAAAGACTAAGCTGGGCCAGAGCCTACAATTTACAATATCAAAGTTTAGGCCTGGCTAACACCATCTGCATGTCAAAGACCAGCCAGGCTTCAGTGAGAGAAAGAAAACTGCTCTTTTCAATATACTGAAATTATTTTTCTGAAGACAGCTTGAAGGGGGAAAATGTTCAGCTTCATCCAAACCAGTCAGGACACACGAGAAATCTCACCCATTTTCATGGGTCCCTATGTTCCTGTCTGTAGTATGGTACAGTATACATAGGCTTTCTCTGATAGCTCAGTCCAGCCCCAACACTATAGACCAATATCCCTGATGAATACCGATGCAAAGATCCTCAACAAAATATTAGCAAATAGAATACAATAACTCATTAATAAGATCATACACCATGACCAAGTGGGATTCATCTCGGGGATGCAAAGATGGTTTAACATTCGGAAATCAATCAACATAATCCATCATATCAACAAAAGTAAAGATAAAAACCATATGATCATATCAATAGATGCAGAGAAAGCATGTGACAAGATCCAACATCCATTCATGGTGAAAACTCTCACCAAAATGGGTTTTGAAGGAACTTACCTCAAGATAGTCGAAGCCATCTACCACAAACTTATGGCAAGTATTATCCTCCATGGGGAAAAACTAAGGGCTTTTCCTCTAAGATCAGGGACAAGACAAGGATGCCCACTCTCACCACTGCTGTTCAATATAGTACTGGAAGTATTTGCTATAGCTGTTAGGCAAGAAAAAGATATTAAGGACATCCAGGAAGGAAAAGAAGAAATCAAACTCTCACTATTTGCAGATGATATGATACTATATCTAGAAGCTCAAAGCATCTACTAAGAAACTCTTAGAAAAAATAGACTTGTACAGTCAAATTGCAGGCTATAAAATCAATACCCCAAAATCCATGGCCTTCCTATTTGCAAACAATGAGACAGAGGAAAATGACATTAAAAAAGCAATGCCATTCACAACCGTGCTCCAGAAAATCAAGTACTTTGGAATCAGCTTAACTAAAGAAGTAAAGAATCTCTACAAAGAAAACTATAAAACGCTACTCCATGAAATAAAAGAGGACATGAGGAAATGGAATCATAAGTCTTGCTCAAGGATAGAGAGAATCAACATTGTCTAAATGGCAATATTCCCCAAAGCATTATACAGATTCAATGTGATCCTTATAAAGATACCCATGAAATTCTTCAAAGAAATGGATCAAGCAATCCTTAAATTCATATGGAACAACAAACGCTCACGGATAGCTAAAACAATTCTTGGGATAAAGATGATGGGCGGCATCACCCTCCCCAACCTTAAACTTTACTACAAAGAGGTAATATTTAAAACAGCATGATATTGGAACAAATGCAGACCCACAGACTAGTGGAACAGGGTGGAATATCCCTACACACAACCTCAAATGTATGATCATCTAATATTTGATAAGGGAGCAAGAAATGTGAAGTGGAACAAGGAAAGTCTCTTTAACAAATGGTGCTGGCATAACTGGACAACCACATGCAAAAAAATGGGCTTAGACCTCGACGTGACACCATGCACAAAAATCTGATCAAAATAGATTAAAGATCTCAACATCAGCCCACAATCCATAAGGTACATCGAAGACAAGGTGGCAAAAACCTCCATGATAGTGAAGATACATGTATCTTCAAAGATGACATGCAACTGACTAGCCAAGTGGAAACAGAGATAAACAAATGGGACTATATTAAACTAAGAAGCTTCTGAACTGCAAAAGATACAGTGAACAAGACACAAAGGCAATCAACAGAATGGGAAAGGATATTCACCCAATACCCATACAATAAGGGGTTGATATCAAGGGTATATAAAGCACTGGCTGAACTCTACAAGAAGAAAACATTCAACCCCATCAGAAAATGGGGAGAGTAAATGAACGGAAACTTTTCTAAGGAATAGATACGAATGGCCAAAAGGCACATGAAAAAATGCTCTGCATCACTAATTATCAGGGAGATGCAGATCAAAACAACTATGAAATACCACCTCACACGACAGAGAATGGCACACATCCAAAAGAACAAAAGCATCCGCTGTTGGAGAGGATGTGGGGAGAAAGGGACCCTTCTACACTGCTGGTGGGAATGCCGATTGGTTCAGCCCTTTTGGAAAACAATATGGACACTTCTCAAAAATTAGAAATTGAGCTTCCATTTGATCCAGCAATACCAGTTCTGGGAATTTATCCCAGAAGAAACAAAAAGGTATAGTCAAAATGACATCTGCACTTATATGTTCATCGCAGCACTTTACAATAGCCAGAATCTGGAAAAAACCCAAGTGCCCGAGAACAGATGACTGGTTAAAGAAACTTGGTACATCTATACAGTGGAATACTATGCAGCTGTAATAAAAGATGAAGTCATGAACTTTGCATATATGTGGATCAACATGGAAAGTATCATGATAAGTGAAATGAGTCAGAAAGAGAGGGGCAGGCATAGAAAGATTGCACTCATCTGTGGAATATATAATAACAGAGTAGGAGACTAACACCCAAGAATAACACTATATAATACCAGGAGGTTGGCTCCATAGCTTGGAAGCTGGCCTCACATGCTAGGGGAAAGGCAGCCCAGATAGAGTAGGGAACACCAAGTAAAATGTGGTTGGGGACCCCGCGCGAGAACAGTGAAACGTACTGAATGTAGGCTAGAGACTGAACATGATGGCTGCTCAATACCCATATCGCAAACCACAACACCCAAAAGGAGAGAGAACAAAATGAAATACCCTACCACAGAGGCAGGGTGGAGTGGGGGGACGGGAGTGGAGGGTTTGAGGGATACTAGGTTCATTGGTGGTGGAGCATGGATACTGGTGGAAGGATGGGTTCTCAAACATTTTATGAGGGAAACACAAGGACAAAGATGGGTAAATTTGTAACTGTACCCTCATAGTGACTCACTTATTAAAAATAAATTAAAAAAATAAAACGTCTGAAAGAACTCAGAGATAGTCAAGAGAACTATGAGATGGGTTCAAGAAAAATAATATAAGAATCGGTGGAGTCTCTGAGGAGCAAGAAGACAAATTTGATGAATAACTACTAATTATATTGAAGAAAAATAGGCAGAAGCTTCAATTACACTGAATCTAGTGACATCTTAAATATTTCAAGGTCATTGAACAAGCATAGAAAAGCAAATGGGCCCATACAAATAAAACAATTGTGTGCCACAAAAGAAGCAATGGCCAGAATAAAAATATTCCCGCAAACTGGGAGGGAATATTTGCCCACGAATTATCTGACAAAGGGTTAATATTAAAGATATGTAATCTCTTGAGAAACCTAATAAAATTAAAACTAATCAATACTATTTTTTAAAAAACTAGAAACTTAAGTAAGTTGAAACTCAAAGAATATGTTATGAACAGAAGGTACTCCATTCTGTGTGGACAAGTTACACCATTTTGTGAACTTGATTCATTTTGTGTGTGATACAGTTAGCTAATAAGCTGTTTGCAAGCCTACTGATAACCAAATGCGACGTCCTAAGCCTGACACAATTCCTTATCAATACGAGGCAGATACTTCCTGCCTTGAATGCAGACTGACAAATTCAATTGACAACACTCCAAATTGATTGGTCTGTTCAGTGGACCCTTAAAAGACAGGCTTCTGACAGTCCTTGTCAGACTCAAATGGGACCTCTGGATCTCCTCCCTTTCTCCAACATACTTGGCACCTGGCATGAACTTCTGGATCTCAACCTTCTCCCCAACGTGCCTGAGACTGGGATGGATTCTGACTTGTCTCCAACCAGTCACCTCAATGGTGTGGTCCCTCAGACTTATTAAAAAATAAATTAAAAAAAAGAAAATGTCTGAAAGAACTCAGAGATAGTCAATAGAACTATGAGATGGGTTCAAGAAAAATGATATAAGAATCGGTTATGACCCATACCTCTGCCATCCTCACTTTGGGTGGACCAGGCGACCCTGAGCAGAGTCTATGGGGTTCACTTGCTGCCTGAGAAAAGTTACATAATGAGTGCCGGGGTCGTGTCTTCAGTCAGATAGAAGTGAGGATATTATTTGGAATATTCTATTAGCTATATGATTGTTGTATGATTGCCAATATGTATGATGGTATTGATTGTGTTAATTTTTATTCAATAAACAAGTGTTTAAGCATATCCTACTCCATTCACCTTCATCACACTGGTGACAGAAGAGCAGAAAATTTCCTGAAAGAAGACATACATAGGGCCAATAGGTATATGATCAAAAAGTGTTCTGATCACTCATGTCAGATAGATGAAATTTTTAAGAACAATGAAATATTAACTCATACCAGTAAGACTGGCACACATGAAAAATTAACAGAAGCAACCAGTGTTGGTGTGGATGTGAGGGAAAAGGAACTCTTAACTACTGTTGGTCAGATTGCTTCCTGGAAAACAATATGGACTCCTCAAAAGTTAAGAATTGAGCTTGCATTTGATACAGCATTTCTCTTCCTTGGCATATACACCAAGGGTCTTAAAATTGCCTTCAGAAAATATATCAGCTGTCCCATTTTCTTTGAATCATTGTTCACAATATACAAACTGTGGAAACACACAAAATGTCCAATAACTGATAACTGGATAATGTAATTGTGGTGTATATACACAATGCAAGACTACTGGCAGCAAGACAAGATAAAATCATGCAATTGGCCATTATATGGATGGAACTGGAAGATAACATGCTAATTAAAGTCAGTTAGAAGGAGAGGAACATCTATAGAATGATTGGTCTCATTTGTGGGATAAAGAAAAGGGAATGCAAATGACTAAAAGCAATAGAATCAGGAAACTGGTCTATAGGACTGAGTTACATAGATTCAAGAAATTTGGTTTAAATTTTTTTGTTAATTTTAGGTTTTTATGTGTTTTGGTTGTTATTCTGTTTTGTTTGAGGGGATCACACACAGTGCCCAGGGATTATTTTTGGTTTTGTGCTAAGAGATTACTACTGATGGTGCTCAAAAGATCAAACCCTGGTCAACATCTGCAAGGCAAGAACATTAACCTATCTATTTCTTTGGCCTTGGTATTTCACTTTGATGTAAAGTATTACATGGACACTATTTATTATAGATACAAGTATGAGTCATGTTTATAAGGTGTAGGTGGAAAGACCATTAGAATCTTGTTCAAACATTTATGGTATCTCTTCTAATTTTCATCTAGGTTTAATTTTTTCAAAAATATGTGTATTTCCACAACAACAACATGAAGAAACAGCAAAAATCCCCAGTGCAAGCGGAGGACAATCAAAGGAGTTTGGAAACCTCAAGGGGCGTTTCCTACAAACTTGACCTCTCTGATAAAGAATTCAGAGTTGAAATCCTCAACATGTTCAATGAACTCAACGCAAAGATAGACAACTTCAAGAAAGACCTGGCAGAAACAATACAACAGACAGCCGACAAAATACGGGAAGAAATGAGAGCAGAAATAAAAAACCTTCAAAAAGAAATGAAGGATTCGGTACATGAAATCAAAAACTCTCTGGCTGCCCTCAACAATAGGATGACTGCAGCCGAAGACAGAATCAGTATGCTTGAAGATGAGCTGCAAGAGGCCTACAGGCAACAACAAACCATGGCAAGAGACCTCAAAATAGCTCTAGCCAGAATCAGAGTCCTAGGGGATGATTTCAAGAGGAACAACATTATAATCATTGGATTACCAGAACCACAGGGAACCAACCCCAACGAAAAAGACACAGTCAAATCATTGCGGAAAACTTCCCACAGCTGGACAATGCGGGCATCCAGATTCAAGGTGCCCGAAGAGTGCCAGCTAAAAGCGATCCTAATAGAAAAACCCCAAGACATATCATAGTTACAATGATGGACATCGTTCAGAGAGACACAATACTGCAAGCAGCAAGGTCCAAGAAGGAAATTGCATACAAAGGAGCTCCCCTTAGACTCACAGCAGATCTATCAGAGGAAACCCTCCAAGCTCGAAGGGAATGGTGGGATATAGTGAAAAAACTCAATGAAATCAACACTTCACCAAGAATACTTTATCCGGCTAAACTCTCATTCAAATTAGAAGGAATCATACACTACTTTGGGGATAAACAACAGCTCAGGAACTTCATAGACTCAAAACCAAACCTAAAAGAAGCACTAAAGGGGCTATTGTAAGACAAGAACAACCCCTACAAGCACAACAAACCCTTGAACAAAGATGGCACAAAATCCCATAACAATAATCTCCCTTAATGTTAATGGTCTGAATTCACCAATTAAGAGACACAGACTGGCAAAATGGATTCAAAGACTCAACCCAACATTCTGCTGCCTGCAAGAAACACATCTGAATAGCCAGAACAAACACAGATTCAAAGTCAAAGGATGGAAAACAATCCTGCAAGCAAACAACTCCCTCAAGAAAGCTGGGGTGACATTACTAGTATCGGAAAACATAGAGTTCAGGTTGAAAAAGATTAGAAGGGATAGTGAAGGCCACTTTTTATTAATCAAGGGATGTGTACATCAGGAAGAAATCACACTCCTAAATGTCTACGCACCCAATGAGGGACCAGCTAAATACCTACAACAGCTGCTAAGAGACCTCGAGAAGGACATCTCGAGCAACACAATAGTAGTTGGAGACTTCAACACCGCTCTGTCTCCTCTGGACAGATCTAGAAGATTAAAATTCACCAATGAAATACTGGCTTGGAAGTAAGAAATAGAAGAGAGAGGGCTAATAGATCTATACAGGGCTTTATATCCCCCAAAAAAGGAATACACATTCTTTTCCAGTGCACATGGAACATTTTCCAGAATAGACCATGCGCTAGGCCACACAGCATACCTCAACAGAATCAAAAAGATAGACATTGTACCAGCTATCTTTTCAGACCATGATGCACTGAAGATAAAATTTAATCGTGGACAGATGCAGAAAACCAAATCAAACACCTGGAAATTAAATAGCTCGATATTGAACAATGAGTGGGTCAGGAAGGAAATCAAGGAAGAAATCAAAAGGTACCTAGAAACAAATGAGAATGAAGACACGAGCTACCAGAACCTGTGGGACGCAGCTAAAGCCGTTTTAAGGGGAAAATTTATAGCTCTGCAAGCATATCTCAGGAAGGAAGAAAGGGCCCACATAAATAACTTGACTTCACAGCTCAAGACATTAGAAAAGGACCAACAAAAGTAGCCCAAACCAGGCAGAAGGAAAGAGATGATAAAACTGAGAGCAGAAATTAACGACATGAAAACCCAAAAGACAATCCGAAAGATCAATGAAACAAAGAGCTGGTTCTTCGAGAAAATAAACAAGATTGATAAACCACTAGCAAGACTCACAAAGAAAGAGAGAGAGAGAACCCTTATAAGCCGAATCAGAAATGAAAAGGGGGACATCACGACAGAAACCAATGAAATTCAAAAGATAATCAGAGACTACTTTGAAAATCTCTATGCCACAAAACAAGAGAACCTAGAAGAAATGGATAAATTCCTCGACTCCTATAATCTCCCAAGGCTGAACCAAGAAGACCTGAAGTACCTGAATAGTCCAATTAACATCAAGGAAATTGAAATGGCAATCAAAAGTCTTCCAAAAAACAAAAGCCCTGGTCCAGACGGATTCACTAGCGAGTTCTTTCAAACATTTAAAGAGGACCTTTTGCCAGTCCTTCTCAAGCTTTTCCAGGAAATTGAAGAAACAGAAACCCTCCCAAACAGTTTCTATGAGGCTCATATCTCCCTAATACCAAAAGAAAACAAAGACACCACAAAAAAAGAAAACTACAGGCCAATATCCCTGATGAACACAGATGCGAAGATCCTCAACAAAATATTAGCAAATAGAATTCAACAACTCATCAAAAAGATCATACACCACAACCAAGTGGGATTCATCCCGGGCATGCAAGGATGGTTTAACATCCGGAAATCAATCAACATAATCCATCATATCAACAAAAGAAAAGATAAAAATCATATAATCATATCAATAGTTGCAGAGAAAGCATTTGACAAGATCCAGCATCCATTTATGTTGAAAACACTCGCCAAAATGGGTATAGAAGGGATCTTCCTCAATATAGTCAAAGCCATTTATCACAAGCCTATGGCAAGCATCGTCCTTAATGGGGAAAAACTAAGAGCCTTCCCTCTGAGAACAGGGATGAGACAAGGATGCCCACTCTCTCCACTTCTGTTCAATATAGTACTGGAAGTACTTGCAATAGCGATAAGACAAGAAAAAGTTATTAAGGGCATTCAGGTAGGAAAGGAAGAAATCAAGCTCTCACTCTTCGCAGATGATATGATACTATACCTAGAGAACCCTAAAACCTCTACCAAGAAACTCCTAGAAACAATAGAGTCGTATAGTAAAGTTGCAGGGTATAGAATCAATACCCAAAAGTCCATGGCTTTCTTATATGCAAATAATGAGAGAGAAGAAAGTGACCTGAGAAAAGCAATCCCATTCACAATTGCGCCTCAAAAAATCAAGTACCTCGGAATCAGCTTAACAAAGGAGGTAAAGGACTTGTATAATGAAAACTATAAAACACTACTCAGGAAATAAAAGAGGACACAAGGAAATGGAAAGACATCCCCTGCTCATGGATTGGAAGAATTAAAATTGTCAAAATGGCAATTCTCCCCAAAGCATTGTACAAATTCAATGTGATCCCTATAGGGATACCCTTGACATTCTTCAAAGAAATGGAGCAAGCGCTCCTGAAATTCATATGGAACAATAAACCCCCATGAATAGCTAAAGCAATCCTTGGGAAAAAGAAAATGGGATGAATCAACCTCCCCAACTTCCAACTCTACTACAAAGCGGTAGTCATTAAAACAGCATGGTATTGGAACAAAGGCAGAGCTGCAGACCAATGGAATAGGGTTGAATACTCTGACATACACCCCCAAATATATGATCATCTAATCTTTGATAAGGGAGCAAGAAATGTGAAGTGGAGCAAGGAAAGCATGTTTAACAAATTGTGCTGGCAAAACTGGACAGCTACATGCAAAAAAGTAGGCTTAGACCTCCATCTATCACCATGTACAAAAATCAGATCAAAATGGATTAAATACCTCAACATCAGACCAGATTCCCTCTGGTATATTGAAGATAAGGTCAGCGAAACCCTCCACGACATTGAAGCCAAAGGTATCTTCGAAGCTGACACGCCACTGGCCAAGCAAGTGAAAACAAAGATAAATAAATGGGACTATCTCAAACTAAGAAGCTTCTGCAACTCAAAAGAAACAGTGACCAAAATACAAAGAGAATCTACAGAATGGGAAAGGATATTTATGCAGTACCCATCCGATAAAGGGTTGATAACAAGGGTATACAATGCACTGGTTGAACTCCACAAGAAGAAAACTGCCAACCCGATCAAAAAATGGGGTGATGAAATGAACAGAAACTTTTCCAAAGAAGAAATCTGAATGGCTGAGAGGCACATGAGAAAATGTTCAACATCACTAATTATCAGGGAGATTCAGATCAAAACAACAATAAGATATCATCTCACACCACAGAGACTGGCCCACATCCCAAAGAACAAAAGCAACCGGTGTTGGCGTGGATGTGGGGAGAAAGGGACTCTCCTTCACTGCTGGTGGGAATGCCGACTGGTTCAGCCCTTTTGGAAAACAATATGGACATTCTCAAAAAGTTAGAAATTGAGCTCCCATTTGACCCAGCAATACCACTCCTGGGAATATATCCCGGAGAGGCAAAGAGATATAGTAGAGATGACACCTGCATTTCCATGTTCATTGCCGCTCTGTTTACAATAGCCACAATATGGAAAAAAACAGAGTGCCCAAAAACAGATGATTGGCTAAAGAAACTCTGGTATATTTAAGAATGGAATATTATGTAGCTGTCAGAAAACATGAAGTCATGAAATTTGCATATAAGTGGATCAACACAGAAAGTATCATGCTGAGTGAAATGAGTCACAAAGAAAGAGACAGACATAGAAATATCGCACTCATATGTGGAATATAAAGTAGCTGAGAGGTACAATCTTACAGTGTTGTGATTCCTGGACTTAGTTACCAAAATACTAAAATACAGAAATCCAAAACGATGCTGCTGCTAGTGCGGCCTCCTGACCTCATCTCTCTTCATTCTCAGCAATGGAAAACAAATTACCAAATGCTTTATTTTCAGCAGATCGACTTTAGGGGGGAGAAACTCCAAATCAATAATAGTGAATTTTTTTTTGTTGAAATATTGAATGTAATCAAAGTAAAGTGAAAGTAAAGTGTAATTTACCAGTTACACATGCGGGGTGGGGGGCTGGGGAGGTGGGGGGAAGGGGGGAGGTATATCGTGATTCTTGGTGGTGGAATATATGCATTGGTGAAGGGATGGGTGTTTGAGCATTGTATAACTGAGACTTTAACCTGAACGCTTTGTAACTTTCCACATGGTGAATTAATAAAATAATTTTAAAAAAATATGTGTATTTAACATGAATTTGAAATTAAATAGAATTACTTAAAATTTTACAGTAATGAGATGATAAAAAGATGCTACAGCATAAGAGTATGAAATATAGACATTATAACTTTGATAACCTTCACATTCACCTCTAAGTTGTACATAGCTTTAATAAAAGAAAGATGAAACATTGATAATTCAAATACATTCGTGGTGAAATAATGATCACTATAACTGACACAAAATGACAAAATGTAGTCAAGTATTTGTGTTTTATATTAAAGTTGTTTCCTCCTCCATTTCAGTGTTTATTTATTGATTTCCAGTGATTCATCCTTAGTAAGGCTATACTAAGTCTGCAGAATAATCTACAGCAAGATGACTCACTGGGAGAGAGACCCTTACAGACATCTTATACTGTTCACAATAAGCAGTACAAAATAAATTATCTAGCACCTGCCTGTGAGGCAAACTTGAGTAGTGGTGGGAAACTTCAAAATAATGGTGGTGGAAAGGTATAATGGCGGTGGGATTGGTGTTGAAATATTGTACTGTACTGTACTGTCATCCCATTGTTCATCAATTTGCTCGAGCAGGCATCAGTAATGTCTCATTGTGAGTCTTGTTGTTACTGTTTTTGGCATATTGAATATGCCATGGAGAGCTTTCCAGGCTCTACCATGTGGGCGGGATACTCTTAGTAGTTTGCCGAGATCTCCGAGAGGGACAGAGGAATTGAATCTGGGTGGGCCGATGCAAAGCAAATACCCTACCCGCTGTGATACAGGAAATATTGAATATAGTAAATTATTGTGAACAACTTTTTGAAAATAAAATTTTTAAATAAAAAATTAAAAAAAAACAATGGCTATAGAATTTTTCTTGCATGATGCAACCAAAGTTTAGTCCCTAGAATCTCATATGGTTGCTGTAGCTCTGCCAGGAGTAGTTTTTGAGTGCAGAGTCAGAGAAATCCCTGAGTATTGCAAAAATAAATAAATAAATAAAAGTGTTCTTTATTTTTCTAGGTGAGATTTTTCTCAAAGATATAAGTTCCTACAAATAAAATTCACCTCAAAATAATTAACTATATAGGCCTATGTTGCTTCTGGCAGTATAATTCTTAAACAAGAATGCACAGATTCTTGAAAATTCCAAGTAGTTGTATAATGTCGTATTGTGAATAATAGTGTGTAGCATTCAGCGCTGGAAAACTCTCATATATTTTGGCACACAGCTTTAGTAAGTTCCATTCTGATTGGCGACACCAGGTAGAGTATGTGCTTGGGAAAGTTATGAAAAACACAATCAAAAACTGCAGGGAAGAATATGTGCTCTACATGAAAAGCAGAACTCTTCAGAAACATGATGATAGGATGACTCAAAAATGCTAGAGCACATACTGTGCTTGCACTTCCCTTTGGTTTCGTCTCCAGCACTGCATGATCTCCAGAGCACAAATAGATGTGACTTCTGAGTAACAGAGGAATCCACCTCTGAGGACCACCTGCTGTCTTCCGAACACTAAAATTAAATAAATAATTAAGATGGATTTTAAACCAAGTCTATTGTTTTTACTAGTTTGAAAACTTCACAGATGATTGTCATTGGTCAGAGAGTGTATTAGTTTTCTTGTAAGGTTGATATTAAATTCATTCTCTATATGACTACAGGTCCACTGAAACACAGCATACAGGGAAAAAAAGTCTTATCCCAAATGTAAGTTCCCTGGTACATTTCCCCATTGATCAGATACTTCTAACCTCACATTTTGCTATGAGCGATACTCAGTTACATAGGTAGCTTTCAATTTTGGTTTTTAAATGTATTTCCTTTTCTTAGCGAATATGGGGCCCTCTTCTCTTTTACACAGATTAAGTTTTAAATAGAAATCATGTTTCCTTAAGGTAAAATCTTAAAAATACAGCTATACATAAGAAATTAAAACAGCATGGTATTGGGCTAGAAATGGAACCTCAGACCAATGGAACAGAGTTGAATATTCTGTCACAGACTTCCAAGTATATGACCACTTAATCTTTGAAAAAGGAGCAAGAAATGTGAATTGGAACAAGGAAAGCCTTTCAACAAGTGGTGCTGGGAAAACTGGATAGCTACCTTTCAGAAAATGAACTCTGACCTCTGTCTAATGCCAGGCAAAAATGTCAGATTAAAGTGGATTAAAGAACTCAATATCATTCTTGAATCCATAAGGTATATAGAGGAAAATATAGGCAGAACCCTCCATGACATTGAAGCTAAAAGCATCTTTAAGGATAAAACAACACTGACCATGCAAGTGGAAGCAAACATAAACAAATGGGACTACATAAAACTAAGAAGCTTCTGCACTTCAAAAGAAACAGTGACTAAAATACAGATAGCATGCAGAATGGGAAAGAATATTTACCCAAATACCCATCTGATAAGGGATTCATATCCAGGATATACAAGACACTAGTAGAATTGTACAAGAGAAGAAAAGCTTCAACGCCATCAAAAAATGGGGAGAAAAAATGAACAGAAGTTTCCTCAAAAAAGAAATACAAATGGCCAAAAGGCACATGAAGAAATGCTCCATGTCCCTAGTCATCAGGGGGATGCAAATCAAAACAACAATGAGATATCATGTCACACCACAGAGACTGGCAGCACACATTCAAAAGAACAAAAGCAACCAGTGCTGGTTTGGATGTAGGGAAGAAGGGATGCTCTTACACTGTTGGTGGGAATGTTGATTGGTCTAGCCTTTCTGGAAAAAAATATGTACAGTCCTTTAAAAACTAGACATTGAGCTTACATATGACCCTGCAATACCACTTCTGAGAATATATCCTGAGACTGCACAAGAGCACAGTAGAAATGACACCTATAACTATATGTTCATTGCAGCACTGTTTGCAATAGCCCAAATCTGGAAACAACCCGAGTGCCTGAGAACAGACGACTGGTTAAAGAAACTTGGTACATCTACATAATGGAGTACAATGCTACTGTTAGGAGAGATGAAGTCATGAAATTTGCTTATAAATGGATAGACATGGAGAGTATCATGCTAAGTGAAATGAGTGAGAAAGAGAAGAACCGATATGGAAGGACTACACTCATTTGTGGAGTATAAAAAACATAACATGAGACTGACACCCAAGGACAGTAGACACAAGGGCCATAAAGATTGCTCCATGGTTGAAAGCCTGCCTCATGAGCTATGAGAAGACATAGCTTAGATAACGGGCCAAACATGATGACCTCTCAGTGTCTGTGTTGCAAGTCATAATGCCCACAAGTAGAGAGAGAAAGAGAGTATAGGGAATATTGTCTGCCATGGAGGCAGGGAGAGAGAAGAAGAGGTGGGATATACTGGGGATAGTTGGTGTGTGTGTGTGGGGGGGGAATGTGCACTGGAGGAAGGATGGGTGTTTGATCATTGTGCAACTGTAACCCAAACATGAAAGCTTGTAACTATCTCACGGTGATTCAATAATTTTTTTCAAAAGCCCAGGTCAAGATGGATTCACTAGCAAAATTTTTCAAACATTTAAAGAGGACTTATTGCCCAATCTTCTCAAGATTTTCCAGGAAATTGAAGAAACAGAATCTCTCCCAGTTTCTATGAGGCCCATATCTCCCTAATACCAAAAGCAAATAAAGACAACACACACACACAAACCTACAGGCCGATATCTCTGATGAACTCAGATGCGAAGATTCTCAAAAAGCAAATAGAATCCAACAATCATCAAAAAGATCATACACCACAACCAAGTGGGATTCATCCCGGGGATGGAAGGATGGTTTAACATTAGGAAATCAATCAACATAATCCATCCTATCTATAACATAAAAGATAAAAACCATATTATTATATCAATAGGTGCAGATCAAAACAACAATGAGACATCATCACAATCACAGAGGCTGGCCCATATCCAAAAGAACAAAAGCAGCTGGTGTTGTCTCAGATGTGGGGAGAAAGGGACTCTCCTTCACTGCTAGAGTGGTAGGAATTCCGACTGGTTCAGCCCTTTTGGAAAACCACATGGATGCTTCTCAAAAAATTAGAAATTGAGCTCCCATTTGACCCAGCAATACCACTTCTGGGAATATATCCCAGAGATGCAAAAAATATAGTAGAAATTACATCTGCTCATCTCAGCACTGTTTATAATAGCCAGAATCTGGAAAATCCTGAGTGCCCAAGAACAGATGACTGGTTAAAGAAATTTTGGTACATCTACACAATGGAATACTATGCAGCTGTTAGAAAACATGAAGTGATGAAATTTGCATATAAGTGGATCAACACAGAAAGTATGTTAAGTGAAACAAGTCATAAAGAGAGGGACAGACATAGAAAGATTACACTCATTTGTGAAATATAGAGTCACAGAATGGGATTTACGCCCAAGAATAGTAGAGATGAGTACCAGGACGGTTGCTCCACGGCTTGGAATCTGGACTCTGATGCTGGGGGAAAAGGCAGCTCAGCTTGATTAGGGACCACTAAGTAGAGGGTTCTTGGAGGCCCCACTTGGGATGGGAGATGCAAGCTGAAAGTAGACTATAGACTGAACAGGATGGCTACTCCGTACCTATTTTGCAAACTACAACACCCAAAAGGAGAGAGAGAGAGAAAGTAAATGCTCTGCCACAAAGGCTGGGTTGGGTGGGGGTGGGAGGGATACTGGGATCATTGTTGGTAGAGAATGGACACTGGTGGAGGGATGGGTACTAGAACGTTATATAACTAAAACATAAGTAGGAAAGTTTGTAAGTCTGTATCTCATGGTGATTCATTTAAATAGATAAATAAATAAAAAACTTTAGAGAAAAAAAAGAAATTCTAGGAAACAATTGCAGTTTACCTTTGTAGACACAATAAAATGAGTTGTTCTTGCACTGGAAATATGATATGAAGAATAACATGTTTGGTTCAAGTCCCTGGAACCTCATATGGTTCCCTGATCACCTTCTACATTCACTGAGCCAGTATGTACATAAAAAGGCTTCTTCTTGCCCATCTTATTTCAACTTGTTGCCACAGAGAAACAAATTTTTTACTGGGTAAAATTTACAAGAAAATTTTCAATTAATACCATATATAATCACTCCTCTTTTAATCTAGTACTGCTAAACCCTTCTTCTTTGAAATTTGCTTGAATTACTTAGCATTTTGTGATGTTTGAGATCGTTTTCTATGTTGACTTTTTTTACTACCTAGGGCAGTATATTTATGTTTTATTTAAGTAAGATTAAAATGTACTGTTATATAATTTTCACGTGTGCATTATTGAAAACTGCATATGCATCTACTGCATTAAGTACACCACAAAAATTTAACTTCTGTTGGGTATGGACATTGGAGGGTAATTAAGATGAGGAAGGTGCATTATTACAACATTAGTTGGAAATAATCAATCTGGACAAGAACTGAGTGTTGAAAGTAAAGGGATATACATGATAATCTTTTAACATCTGTGTTCCAAACATAATCCTTAGAATGAGAGGGAGAGAAGAGAGGTGCCTTCCATAGAGGCAGGTGGGAATGGGGCTTGTTTTGGGGCATGGGAGGAAACTGAGACCATTGTTGCTGGGAAATTATACACTGTTGGAGAGATGGGTGTTAAAATATTGTATGACTGAAACCCAATCATGAACAGCTTTGTAATGCCTTATCACATGATAATTCAATGAAATATATTTTTATTTTATTGAATCACTGTGAGATAGTTACAAGCTTTCATGTTTGGGTTACAGTAACACAATGATCAAGCACCCATCCCTCTTCCTTTAAAAGTAAATAAAAGTTGAGTTCTATTCGGTGCTTAACCATGAAATAGTTCCCAGTGAATATAGTTACCCATTCCTTTTCTTCCTTACCTTCTCATAACCACAATTTGTTTCCACAGTCCCCAACTTATTCAGTTCATGTTTGTTTACATACCCCATATGAAAAAATTGTATCATTATTCTGTTTTGCTGATTTATTATTCTGAGCGTAGTTCCCTCTAGGTTTATCCATGTTGTTGAAAATGGCAGTCTTTCATATTGTCTTGTAGCTATATAGTGTATTACGTATATACTGATTCTTGATCAGTTCATCAAATGATGAAGAATTGGATTGTTTCTATTTCACAGCTAGTATTTAGAATTTGTCAATAAACATGGAAGGGCATATATATCTTCAAATTATTGCTTTATTTTTTATTATTTTCTGGTTAAAGAATGTGAACAAGTTAATGTGATAACTGGATCATAAGTATTTCCTGGTTTTATTTTTGGGAACTCAGTACTCTGCTTTCTAAATGGCCTTAAAAGAGGGAAAAGTAAGCAGAATATTACAGGCTCTAGAACTCTGAAGTGTCATGACTTAATCCATTGACTAAGATAACAAAACCAAAAATATACAATGGTACTACATCAAACTGATTTTCATGACAAATGTAATGAAAGATAAAATTTAAAGAATCTTGACTAAATTAGAGAAAATATTTGAACACCATATACCATATATAGGACTAACATACAAGTTATATAAAGCTCTCACAAAGCTCAAGTCCTAAAAATTATCCCTGTCAAAAATTAGAAAATAACAATAGATGCTTGAATTAAAACCACGAATGGTTATTCAAGAGGCACATTAAAAAGTGTTGAGATGTTCATAATCACTTGTTATAAGGGAAATTCAAATAAAAATCAAAATTAGATATCATCTCATACCAGTGAGAATGGTATATATTCAAAAAGAAACCTGAAAACAATGTATCAGGGATGGTGCAAAAAAGAACTCTCTTTTAACTATCATTAACACTGATAGTGTTAATGTTGTTTAGTTAAGCCTTTATGAAAAAGTATAGAGACTTCTTTTTAAATTTTTAAATCTGTGCAATATGATTTATAAAGCTATTAGCAACAGTGTTTCAGGCATACAATGTCTCAACTGCAATTTCAAAACCAGTGTCAGCATTCATTTCAGTCTTCTAGCCTGCCTCCTTAGAAGCACATTTTTAAAAACTATGAATAGATTTCTTTATGTGATCCTACTTCTTGGCATCTATTCCAAGAACACAGAACTATTAATTCAAATGACATATAGGCACCTTCATTCATTGTTGCACTAAGTACAATAGGCAGAATATGGAAGCAGCCCAAATGTCCCACAGAAGATGATTGGATTATACATATCAGCCTGAAGAGAAGATAAAATAGCACAGAGATTTCTTTAACTTTGGTGGAACTCGAGGACATTATGTTATTTTAAATAATTCAAATGGGGAATAAAATATAAAATATTATTTCACTCATCTATGGTGTTTGGAGAAACTAAGGCAACAGACAATATTGAATAAGGACAGACTTTTGTCCTTAACTTGCTAAACTGATATTACCATGCAGTTTATGTGGAATGGGGAGAAAATTGGACTAGAGGTTACACATTTATAGCGGCAGAAGGTCTTGGAATGTAGGTGATCGTGAAGGTGCATAAAGCTGGTCATCCAAACCATGGAAGTTAACATTTTTGTAACTACATTACATAAATTACAATAAAACATGAAATATACTTTTTGTCAGCATTTATGGAACTGAAGTGGGCTCAAAGTAGACAAATAAGTCAGAAGAAAACACCAGATGATATCACTCATAGATAGTACCTAAAGAAACAAAGCAATGGAATAGACAATTTCCAATGAAAACAAGTCCTTAAAGAACAGAGTACATTCTGCCAACCCCAATTCAATTGCAGCATCACATATGCATTCCCCATGCCCCACCAAGATTGTAACCATGCAGAAAGTCAGGTGTAATTTCTGAGTATAGCTGTATGTAGCCCAACAATACCCAGCAAAAAGGACCTCTTAGATGCTGACAAAAGGATTGATATTTACCTAAGTGAGGGTAGTGGAAGAGAAATTTATTATGTATAAGGTTATTGGCACTTTGCTGGCAGACATAATGTGGTAAAATTGTACTCCTAAGTCACACAAATATGTACAGTCTTGTTAACTAATGCTACCTGAATAAATTAATTAGAAATTGAAAGTGTATGGGGCTGGAGTGATAGCACAGCGGGTAGGGCGTTTTCCTTGCACGCATCCAACCCGGGTTCGAATCCCAGCATCCCATATGGTCCCCTGAACACGTCCGGGGTGATTCCTGAGTGCAGAGCCAGGAGTGACCCCTGTGCATCGCCGGGTGTGACCCAAAAAGCAAAAAGAAGAAAAAAAGAAAGAAATTGAAAATGTATGTAGAAGAAAAAGAAAATATGCTATCACTTAAAACCTAGCTATAATTACCAAATTAGAATATAGATAAGAATGCTAACGTTAGTAAATTTCTCTTAGTTCAAACAGCATTTACCCAGTTCCATCTTGCTAAAATTATTCTATACTTCCTGGAATGGAATTGTTTTTATCACATCATCCTACTAGCTTTATTTATTTTACTTATCATACAGTGTTACTAGTTTATTATCCTCTTATTAGAACAAAAATTTCTCTAAACCTGGAATATTATAAGATTATTATTGAAGTATTATTTCTAGCATCATAAAGGGATTCATCAGCATTGAATGCATGTTGAAAATCACATTAACAAATATTTGTTAGGTATTTATTAATATTCAGTATAAATGTGTGTGGATAATCAAAGAATTATTCCCATCTCTAAGCATTTATATTATATATTGACATCTGTAATGCGTTTCAATTTTAAAGTATTTGAGAACGTATTCAGCTATTACATAGTCAATGTATTGCAAGAGAATGGAAAATGTAATGAATAATTACAGATATTAATTATTTTTAGTCTTTATTAAATATTTTTTATTGAATAACCATGAGATACATCATTACAAAGCTGTTTATGATTAGGTTTCAGTTATATAGTGTTCTAACCATTGTAGTCCACCATTGTACAATTCCCACCAACAATGTCCCCAATTACCCTTTCACTATCCCCTCACCCCCAGCCCCAGCCTGGCTCTGTGGCAGGCACTTTTATTCTTTCTCTCCTTTTGGGCATTATGGTCTGCAATACAAGTACAGAGAGGTTATCACTTTTGTTCCTTTACCTGCTTTCAGCACACAGTTCTTATCTAGAGTGATCATTTCTAACTATCACTGTCCTAATGATACCTTCTTTATCCTGACTGCTTTCTCCCACAGCACTTGAGGCAGGCTTCCAACCGAAGAGCAATAATTTTTTTCTGTTGTTCTTTTTTTAAATTTAATTTTATTGAATCATCGTGAGATAGTTACAAGCTTTCATGTTTGGGTTACAGTCACACAATGATCAAACACCTATCCCTCCACCAGTGCACATTCCCCACCACCAATATCCCCAGTATAGCCACCCTTTCCCACCCTCCAAATACCTCCATGGCAGACAATTTCCACCATTCTCTCTCTCTACTTTTGGGCATTATGGTTTGTAATAAAGATACTGAGAAATTATCATGTTTGGTCCTATCTACTTTCAGCACACATCTCCCATCCTGACTGATTCCT
This sequence comes from Sorex araneus, assembly GCF_027595985.1. Classification (NCBI taxonomy): domain Eukaryota; kingdom Metazoa; phylum Chordata; class Mammalia; order Eulipotyphla; family Soricidae; genus Sorex; species Sorex araneus. The sequence continues at coordinate 129,758,948 of NC_073313.1, forward strand.
CCAGCCATCATTTTCTTAGTGATCCCTTCTGTATTCCATCTGCCTTCTCCCCTTCACTCATGAAGCAGGCTTCCAGCTATGGGGCAATGCTCCTGGCTCTTGTATCTACTATCCTTGGGTGTCAGCCTCATGTGATGTTATTGTATACTCCACAAATGAGTGCAGTCCTTCTATGTCTGTCCCTCTCTTTCTAACTCATTTCACTTACCATGAGACTCTCCATGTCTATTCATTTATAAGCAAATTTCATGACTTCATCTCTCTTAACATCTGCATAGTATTCCATTGTGTAGATGTACTAAAGTTTAACGAGTCATCTGTTCTAGGGCACTTAATTGCTTTCAGATTTGGGCTATTGTGAACAGTGCTGCAATGAACATATAGGTACAGATGTCATTTCTACTGGGATTTTTTGCATCCTCGAGATATTTTCCCAGAAGTGGTATTTCGGGGTCATAGGGAAGCTCAATTTCTAGTTTTTGAAGGACTGCCCATATTGTTTTCCAGAAAGGTTGGACCAGTCAACATTCCCACCAACAGTAAAAAAGCGTACCTTTTTCCCCACATCCACACCAGCACTGGTTGCTATTGTTCTTTTGAATGTGTGCCAGTGTCTTTAGTGTGAGATGATATCTCATTGTTGTTTTGATTTGCATCTCCCTGATGACTAGTGATGTGAAACATTTTTTCATGTGCCTTTTGACCATATGTATTTTTTTTTTAGGAAACTTCTGTTCATTTCTTATCTCCATTTTTTGATGGGTATAGTGATAGCTTTACCTCTTCCTTTCCTATCTGTATGCCTTTGATATCTTTTTCTTGTCTAACTGATATGGCCAGGACTTCCAGTACTATATTGAATAGGAGGGCGAAAGCAGGCAACCTTGTCTTGTGCTTGATCTTAGAGGGTTTTTTTTGCTTTTTTTTGGATCACACCTGGCGATGCACAGGGGTTATTCCTGGCACTGCACTTAGGACTCACCCCTGGCGGTTCTCAGGGGACCATATGGGATGCTGGGAATCGAACCCGGATTGGCGGTGTGCAAGGCAAACGCCCTACCCGCTGTGCTATTGCTCCAGCCCCGATCTTAGAGTTTTTTTGTTTTTCCCCATTGAGAATGATACTTGCCGGGGGTTTGTGGTAGATGGCTTTGACTTTATTGAGGAAAGTTCCTTTGATTCCCATTTTGTTGAGCGTTTTCATCATAAATGGGTGCTGGATCTTGCCAAATGCTTTCTTTGCATCTATTGATATGATCATATGGTTTTTAATATTTCTTTTATTGATTATTGTATCACTGTCACTGTCATCCCGTTGCTCATCAATTTGCTTGAGTGGGCACCATAACGTCTCAATTGTGGGACTTGTTAGTGTTTTTGGCATAATGAATATGCCACAGGTAGCTTGCCAGGCTCTGCCATGCGGGCTAGATACTCTCGGTAGCTTGCCGGGCTCTCCCAGAAGGGCAGAGGAATCGAATCTGGGTTGGCTGCGTGCAAGGCAAATGCCCTACCTGTTTTGCTTGATTCCTCCGTCCCTCTCAGAGAACCTGGCAAGCTATCCCGCCCATTTTCTTTAATTGATATGATGAATTATATTGATTGACTTGCAAAAGTTAAACCATCCTTGCATCCCTTGGATGAATCCTACTTAGTCATGATGTATGATCTTTTTGATGAGTTTTTGGATTCTATTTGCTAATATTTTGTTGAGGATCTTTGCGTCTGTGTTCAATAGGGATATTGGTCTGTAATTCCCTTTCTTTGTTGTATCTCTGTCTGCTTTTGGTATCATGGTGATATCTACTCCATAGAAACTTTTTGGAAGTGTTTTTGATACTTCAATTTCCTAGAAAAGCTTAAAGAGGAATGGGAGTAAGTCCTCTTTGAAGATTTGGAAGAATTCACTAGTGAATCCATCTGGGCCAGGGATTTTGTGCTTGGGGAGCCTCCCAACGTAGAACAAAGAAGTCCTAGAATACCTGAACAGACCTCTCACCATCATGAAATTGAAATGGTAATAAAAAGTCTCCTGGGCTTTTGTTTTTGGGAAGACTTTTGATTACAGTTTCAATTTCCTTGACGGCAGTGGTCTATTCAGTTACTTCAAACCTTGTTTCGTCTTGGGAGATTATAGGAATCAGGAATTTATTCATTTCTTCTAGGTTCTCTTGTTTCATGGCATACAGACTTTCAAAGTACTCTCTGATAATCTTTTGAATTTCTTTGGTTTCTGTTGTGCTGTCCCGCTTTTCATTTCTGATTTGGTTTATTAGGCTTCTCTCACTCTTTCTTTGTGAGTCTTGCTAGTGGTTTATCTCTCTTGTTCATTTTTCTCAGATAACATGCTCTTAGTTTCCTTGATCTTTCAGATTGTTGTTTGGGTTTCCATGTTGTTAATTTCTGCTCTGAGTTTTGTTATTTCTTTCCTTCTGACTGGTTTGGGGTTCTGTTTTTGGTCCTTTTTTAAGATCTTGAGCTGTGACGTCAAGTTATTTATCATGGCCCCTTTCTTCCTTCCTGAGAAACACTTGCAGCGCTATAAATTTTCCCCTTAATATGATTTTAGCTGTGTCCCATAATTTCTGGTAACTTGTGTCTTCATTCTCATGTGTTTCCAGGTATCTTTTGACTTATTCCTTGATTTCCTTTCATACCCACTCGTTGTTTAACATTGAGTTGTTTAATTTCCATGTGTTTGATTTAGTTCTTCGTGTCTTTGTGTGATTAACTTCTATCTTCAGTGCATTATGGTCTGAAAAAATAGTTGATACAATTTCTATCTTGCTGATTCTATTGTGGTATGTTTTTGACCCAGCATGTGGTCTATTTTGGAAAATTTTTCATGTGCACTGGAAAAAAATGTTTATTCTTTCTTTTGGGGATGTAAAGGCCTGTAAAGATCTATTAGCCCTCTCCCTTCTATTTATTCCTTCAAAACCAGTGTTTCCTTGCTGAGTTTTATCTTGTTTATCTATCTAGAGGCGATAAGGCAGTGCTGAAATCTCCAACTACTTTTGTGTTGCTAGTAATGTCCTCCTTAAAATCTATTAGCAGTTGTTTTAAATATTTAGCTGGTCCCTCATTAGGTGTGTATACATTTAAGAGTGTGATTTCTTCCTGCTGTACATATTCCTTGACTCATAAAAAATGGACTTCGCTGACCTTTCTTATCTTTTTTCATCCTGAAATCTATGTTGCCAGACACCACCTGGCTTTTTTGCTTGCAGTATTGTTTTCCATCCTTTGACTTTGAGTTTTTGTTTGCTCTGACTGTTCAGATGTGTTCTTTGTAGGCAGCAAAATGTTGGGTTTAATTTCTGAATCCATTCTGCCACTCTGTTTCTCTTAATTGGTGCGTTTTGACCATTGACATTGAGGGAGATAATTGTCATGGGGTTTTGTGCCATCTTTCTGTAGGGGATTGTTGTGTTTGTAGGGGGTTTTCTTGTCTTACAGTAGCCCTCTAGTCCATCCTTTAAGTTTGTTTTTTAGTCTATGAATTTCTTAGTGTATCATTTCCTTTGAATTTGAGTTAAAGTTTAGCCGGATTAAGTATTCTTGGTGAGGTGTACAGTTCATTGAGTTTTTTCACTATATTCCACCATCGTGTTCAGGCTTGGAGGGTTTCCTCTGATAAGCCTGCTGTAAATCTAAGAGGTACTTTTTTGTATGTGATTTCCTTCTTTGACCTTGCTGCTTGCAGTATTATGTCTCTATCCATGGCATCCATCATTCTGACTATGATATGTCTTGGAGTCTTTTTATTAGAGTCTCTTTTAGCTGGCACCCTTTGGGCTTCTTGGATCTGGATGCCTGCATTCTCCAGCTCTGGGAACTTCCCAGAAATATCTTTTACTGTGGCTTTTTCATTTGAGTTGTCTCCTTGTCCTTCTGATGATTCTTATATTTTTCCTTTTGAGTTCATACCCTAGGACTCTGATTTCCCATAAAGCTATTTTAATGTCTTTTCCCATTGTTTGTTGTTGTCTGTAAGCTTTCTGTAGCTCATCTTCAAACTCACTGATTCTCTCTTCAGCTGTAGTCATTCTATTATTGAGTGCACCTGCTGAGTTTTGTATTTCTTCTATTGACTCCTGTGTTCATGATATTTCTGTTTGTAGCTGTTTCATTTCTGCTCTCACTTCTTCCCGTATTTTCTTGGCTGTCCATTCCACTGTTTCTTTCATGTCCTCCTCTAATTTACTGGATGCTGTTTCCACTGTTTCTTTGAGTTGATTGAACATCTTCAACATTTCATCACTGAATTCTTTTTTAGAGAGATAGTATTTGTGAGTAACCCCTGTTGAGGCTTCTGGACTCTTTTCTTCATCCTCTCCTCATGGTGGGGATTTGTGCCGTTTCTTTTTTTGTGGTGGTGGTATGGAGGTGGCACTTTCCAGCTCACTACCAGTATTCCCCTCTTGCTTTGAGAAAGAATTCTGGATGAGCTCGGTTGATGGTGGTCGCTTTTTCTGTACGCTTTGATTGGACTAGGGTAGTGGTCTATGTACTAATCTGTTTGGGATAGTCAGGATGTCCACTGTAGGGTTAGGTAATGGAGGTTAAGGTGTCAGTCCAATGTGCTGGGAAAGGGGAAAAGAACTGCAGCCGCCCTAGAGTCCACGAATAGCACACTGCCATACCTGTCAGTGGGAAAGGCCGCTTATGCCCCTGCTGGCATCTAATTAATTCCCTCTGCCATGCTCTGCCGGGCTCCAGAGGTTTGGGCTGAGGGCGCCTTTTGGCAGGCACTCTGGGGGCACTTGTACCGAGGTTGGGGGCTTGCTGGGTCCGGGGTCCCGGGGTCTAATTTCTTTTTTTTTTTATTGCTCCAGAAAAGTGACTTGGTGAGTATCTTCAAAGATGTCTTGCATATTTGAAACTTGGACAGGAAGTAGCAAGTATCTTTTATTTACACACAGAAGGTCTGAGCACAGCACAAGTTACTTTTATAGCTGATACACTGAGGCATTTATCTTCTGGCTCACCTTGCTGTCGTGGGGCTGAAGCAAGGTCCATGGGAATTCCTAGCCCCTGCTGGATCTCCTTAATTCACTATAATTCTTAGGTCAGGTATGTGTTTAAAGAGATAATGCAGGGCCACCACCTCTACAGATTGTTTCTCAATCAAATTTGGTTATGGATGATAAGGAACTAATGATAACTTCATTCATTTTTTAAAGGTTTCAGCTCACCCTTACAGACTCCAATTTTATCTTCTTTCTTTCTCTTACTACATATATTTTCATTTCAACTGCCAGTTCCACTGAATTTCAGGCTTCTTAGCTACTTACATAATCAATAACATCAAGTAGGCTCTTTTATGTGACCAGCTCCTATAGTTGCGAAAGAAAAAAGTACATGAAAATATGTGGTTCCCTTCTTTGACAAGACTCTGATGAACTGTGTGAAACGGGTTGAGAAATTAATAGGAGCTGAGAAACACAATTACTGTGAGAATTCTATTGATTTATGAATTTTGGTGATAGCAACAGAAGGAAGATAGATAGAAAAATAACCTGAAGATGAAATTAAATAAATGAAATGATATTTGAAGTAGAAGAAACTTGATTTATATTGAAAATATACAAATAAGGGAGTTCAGCTAACATACGGAAAGAGAATAAGGACAGGAGAGTTAATAACTACTATTAAAAGGAAGCATGTATTTTGAAATAATTTTATGCAAGGTATATTTTTTGTGATATAAATATAATTAAAGTAACTACAAATATTCAGGAAGTAGTAAAGTCAGAGACAGTTATATTATTTAATATTAGTATATTGAAATATTATAATGAAAATAGTATTGGAGATATATACAGAGGGCTTTGTTTATTCAGAATATAGAGGAGGAACATATTTTTATTGAATCACAGTGAGATGAAATTAGAAAGTTTTCATGTTTGAGTTTCAATCATACAATAATCAAACACCCATCCCTCCACCAGTGCACATTCTCCACCACCAATATATCCAGTATACCCCCCTTTTCCAACCCTTCCCCTGCCTCATACACAATATTTCAGCACTCATCCCACTCATCCCTTCACCAGTGTACATTTCCTGCCACCAATTTCCCCAGTTTCCCTCTCCACAGCCCGCCTTTACAGCAAACTCTCTCTCTCTCTCTCTCTCTCTCTCTCTCTCTCTCTCTCTCTCTCTCTTTCTCTTTCTCTCTCTTCATTTTCCCTTTAGGCATCATGGTTTGCAATACTGCCATTGAAATGCTAATGCATATCACTTTACCTCCTTTCTGTAACAGATTCTTGTCCAGAGTGATCATTTCCAGCTATTATTTTCATATGACGCTTTCTCTGTCTTATCTTATCTCCTCCCACATTTATGACAAGCTTCCTACATCATGAACATTCTCCTGGCCTTCATTTCTACTGTCTTTGTGTATTATTCTCACGGTACTTTTATAGACTGAAAATGAACATAATCATTCTATGTCTGTCTCCCTCTGACTCATTTCACTCAGCATGATATGCTGCATATCTATCCACAGACAAGCAAATTTCATGACTTCATTTTTCCTAATGGCTGCATAGTATTAAATTGTGTGGATGTAGCATAGATTATTTATCCAGCCGTCTGTTCTCGGGCACTTGGATTGTTTTCAGATTCTGGCTTTTCTGAATAGTGCTGCGATGAACATAGTTGTTCAGATGGCTTTTTTGCATTGTGTTTCTGGGCCTTGAGCGTCTGTTTCCAGGATTGGTGTTGCTGGGTCATATGAAAGCTCAAATTATAATATTTTGAGGTTATTTTTAAATTTAGGCCACTGTTCTGCAGTGCAGATGCTTTTTATTGTGATACAGTTTAATTTTTTAATTTTTATTTCTTTTTGCCTGCTCAGTGACATTTAGTTATTGAAGAGACCTCTAAATCATGAAGGATCCTGCGTATATTTTCTTCAGTATAGTTTATGGGTTGAGGTGACCAATCTGTTTATTTATTTGGGGGGCATATAGGTTTAATTTATTTTTAATTTATATTTGTTGAATCACTGTGAGATGCAGTTACAAAGCTTTCATAATTGAGTTTCAGTCATACAGTCATCGAACACTCATCTTTCCACCAGTGCATATTTCCACCACCAATGTCCCCATTATCCCTCCTGCCACCCCAAACCAACCCCACTCCCTACCTCTGTGTCAGACACCTTCCTTCTTACTCTCTCTCTATTTTGAGGCATCATGGTTTGCAATACAGATACTAAGAGGCCATCATGCTTGGTGCTTAGTCTACTTGACTTTTGTGAAAGGTGACATATCATTGAACAGTTTTCTCAGCACTGTTTCTTGAAAAGGGTTTTCTTTACTCCACTTTACACTCACAGATGTTTTGTTGAATATTTGATGACCATATACCCCAGAGGCTCTCCACTCTTTCATATTGGTCTGAGACCCTGACTTAATTCCACTGTCTTGATTACTATACTTTATAGTATAATTTAAAGTTGACAAAATAATAGTATTCCATATTTATTTCAATGAAATATTTGGAAAATCAGTGAGTTTTATACCTTCATATAATTTTATAGTGTTTGATCTATGTCTCTAAAATGTGTTATGATTATTTTATAGTGACTGCATTGAATTTGCATAGTTCTTTGAGAAGAATAGCAATTTTTCCTTTATTCTGATCAATTAACAAGTAGTTATTTGTTTTCATTCCCTTGCGTCTTCTATTTTTTATACTTTCTTATAGTTTTATTTGTATAATTTTTCATCTCTTTTGTTAACCTAGTTTCTAGGTACTTGATTTTTTTGAGGCATAATTGTGGATAGCATTTTAAATTTCCTTCTCATTTTTCTACTTCATTGTTTTTTTAATAGAAATGCCATGAATTTTTGTGTTTTGATTTTGCAGTAGGACACTTTCCTGTTCAAGATTATTTCTAAGGGTTTTTTATAGAGTCTTTAGAGTTTTCTAAGTGTTGTATTATGTCATGTGCAAATAGTGATGGTTTGACTTTTTTTCCAATTTACATGCACATAATATCTATTTCTCGCCTAATTTTTTAAAATTTTTAAAATTTTATTGAATAACCATGAGATAGTTACAAGCTTTCATGTTTGGGTTACAAACTCACAATGATCAAACACCCATCCCTTCACCAGTGCACATTCACCACCACCAATATACCGGGTATACCCCCCTTTCCCACCCTCCCCCTGACTCCATGGCAGACATAATTACCCATACTCTCTATACTTTTGGGCATTATAGCTTGCAACACAGACGCTGAGAGGTCATGATGCTTGGTCCATTATCTACTTTCGTTCCCTCCTAATTTTTATGACAAGGATCACCACTCTCTCTTCAGTAAAAGAAGTTACAGAGGCAAAACTTGTACTGTACCTGATCTAAGAGGATAGGCTTTCTGGTTTTTGCCATTGAGTATCTTTTTTTTCTTTATTGCTATGCTATTGTACTTAATGACCTTAACTATATTGAGGAAAATTATTTTCATGCCCATTTTTTAGTTTTTGTCATGAATTAGCATTGGATCTTGTCACATTCTTTATCAGCCGTTATTTGCATGATTATCAATGGAATTCTTGAACAGTAGAGTGACAGCAGCTGAGGAAAAAATTAGTCATATTAAAGATAAAAATGCAGAAAATAGAAAATTCCCAGAAAACAGCTTAAGACTGAACAAAGTCTGAAGAGAATTGAAGCACATATCTAAAAGAGGATTTATCTTAAGTATTTTATATAAGGCAAACATTATTTTGCTTCCAAGAGAGATACAACACTAAAATATAAAACTATAGAATAATATCACAGATGTACATAGATGTACAGATCTTCAACTAAATTTCAGTGAAACAATCCAAAAAATACAACTAAAGGATCACACACCATGATCAAATAGGATATATTTCAGGGAAATAAGTCTATCAATAAAATATACTATATCTTTAAATGCTTACTTATTCCTTTAATTTATACTATTTTCATTAGAATTTCAAATTAGCATTAGTGACAGCTGCTGTCAATTTCAAAGTCTTACAATCCTAGTGCAAATAGGAGATATGGCATTCCTCCCTCCCAACCTGCCCAGCGACACCTCCCTCACCACCATAGGGGATATGTGAAGTGTTGGGACCACGGGTGGCCTCACATAACTGTAATTCATTTATAACACCATTAGGGTTGGTGAGAAAATAAAGGGTCCTAATTTAGTTTTTGAATACCCATATTAAAAATTATTTCAATGGAAATGGAGAAACTAGTTCCACTCTTGCCTCTCCTGCAGAAATGCTTTTACATGGTAGTGAGTACACTCAAAGCAACAAAGGCATAAGTAGCAACCTGTTAGTGTAAAGCAATTAGTAGTGTTTGAACCTATATCATCAGGAATCTAAAGCTCAATTGCAGCACCCATAAAACACTAAGAACTATATGAAAAAATTCAACCGCTTCAGCAAATACGGAAAAAGCTATCAAGTCTGTCTTCTATTTTATAAAAATTTCCAAGCCTGATCGAATAGGACTTCAAATCAACACTCTATGCAATGGAATGAAAATGAGGCAATTGCTGGAAGAGAAGTTCAATCAATTCAAATACAAATCTATTCGTGAAAGAATTCATATAAATGAAATTAAATGAACTAAACAGTACAGTGCCAATGCAAGAATGTCAAGGGCTGTATTCATGAAACTTAGGACAGAACACAAGCAATTATTAACAGTAATAAATTTCAAAAAAAAGATAAGTAAAAGTATGGAAGAAGATGTAAGATACTTAATGGATAAGAGCAAGAGGAATCTTTGAATTAAAAGAATATCATAAGGAGGCAAAAAAGTGGAAAGAATGACTGGTAAATAAGATAGTAGCTCAGAACTTCACTAGTGTATGGAGACAGGTGTCTGCACCAATTCAAGAGGACCAAAGAATACTAAAGTATCAAAGAATACTAACTGCAATAGACTCAAATAGAGGAAGACCAAGGCATACAGCAAAATGGCAAGAACCAAAAAGAGAGACTTCTTAAAGCATCAAGAGGGAAGAAAAATTTTAATAACAAGTGAAATAGCATAAGATTCCCAACAGATCTTTCATATAAAATCATGAAGTCGAATAAAGAGAGGAATGACTTATTAAAGGTACTGAATGAAAAAAAAAATAACCTAAAGTCTACCATCTTGTAAAACTGTCATTTAGATGTGAAGGAGGGATAAAGCATTCTAAGATAAAGAAAACTGGCAACCAAACCCCATATAGAAAATGGCAACACATTCCTTTTTATGAATAATATCTCTAAATGTCAGTAGACTGAGTTTCCCAGAAAAAGGCATAGAGTGTCAGGATGGATTAGGAAAACAAAACTTAACTTTCTACTGCTTACAGGAAACTCACTTGAAATAATGAAATAAACAAATGCTTAGAGTCAATTGATGAACAACTACAATTGCTAACAGGAGGGAGACAAAAGCAAGGAGAGCTATAGTTATATAAGACTAAATAGATTTCTAGCTAAAAAATAACAGATAGATATGGTCACTATACCATAATCAGACTGTTCATAAGACCACAGTTAAAGCATTACTAATGGGAAAATGCATGATAAACTAGACCTACATTAGGAAAGAGAAAAGTCCAAATAAATATCCTGAGCACTCATCTTTAAAAACCTACAAAAGGAGTAACTAATGAATAAAACTGACAGAAGTAAGAATATAGTAAAAACTAGACTAAAAATAAATGATATGGAAGTCCAGAAAATGTACGAAGATCAATAAAGGCAGGAGGTAGTTCTTTAAAAGAATAAGCATTGTAACACTTGACCAGAGACTCATAAGGGAAAAATAGAAGGAAAAAAAATGTAGAAGGGATGAACAGGAAGAAATTACAAAATAGTTTTCAGTAATACAAAAGTTCATAAGATATTAACATGAACAACTCTATGCTCTCAAACAGGAGAATATAGAAGAAACCAATACATTCCTAGAAGCTTAACTAAGAGGAAATATAATATCTAACAGGTTGATTTAAAAAATGAAATAAACAGTAATTAAAATAAAACAAGAACAAAACTCCACTTTCAGACAGGTTCACAGATAAATTCTACCAAATCTTCAAAGACTTTCTCCTACATATAATCCTAAAATATTGAAGACACATAACCCTCCCCCCAAATATCTATAAATAAAACCTTATTCTAATATCCAAAGCAGATATAAATATTACTAAAAAATTCAGGTCCATTTTACTGATAAACTTTGATATAAATTCCTCAACAAAATCTTAGCAAACTGAATCTAACAATAAATTCAAAGGATCATATACTATGATCAAGTGGGATTTAGATGAGGGAAGCAGGCATGGTTCACCATATGCAAATAAAATAATGTAATAAACCATATCAACAAAAGAGAAGATAAAAAATCATGTGATTTTATCAATAGATACAGAGAAAACTCTTGGTGAAATCTAATACCTTTTCATGGTAAAAACTCTCAACAAGAAGGGGATTAAAGAAAACTTTATTAAGATAGTAAGAGCCATTTAGAACAAACCCACAGCTAATATTGTACTGAATGGATAAAATATAATAGCTTTCCTTCAGAGATTAGGCACAAAGCAAAGATGCTCACTTTTCTAGCTTTTATTCAATACATTACCACAAATCTTACCAGTAGCAAGGAAGTGGAAAAAAAAGAAATCAAACAGATCCAATTTGGAAAGGAGTAAGTCAAACTATTACTATTTTGCAAATGACATGATAATATATGTAGAGAACCCTAAGTATTCCACTAAAAACTCTGTGAAACAATAAATCAGAACAAGGATATAGCAGGCTACAAAACCAGCACATAAAAAATGTTGCATTCCTATTTGCAAATAATAACCTGAAAAAAGAGATCAAAGATACTACTAAATTCAAAATTGTTTCCAAAATTATCAAGTACTTAGGAATCAACTTAGCAAAAGAGGTTAAAGAGTTTTACCTGGATAATTATAAGTTACTTGAGAAATAAATAGAAGAGGACTTCAGGAAAAGAAAAAAATCCCATGTTATGGACTGGAAGAATCAATATTATCAAAATTAGCACACTGCAAAAATTATTATATAGATTCATCACAATCCCCATCTCATTCCTGATGACATTCTGTAAGGACTTAGAATAATTACTGATAAAATTTGTATGAATCCATAATACCAAACAATCAAATAACCAAATCCATTCTGAGAAATGAAAAAATGGAATGTATTGCATTTCCTGACTTTAAAATGTTCATCATCACTTTTCTGAAGGGTTATTTTGGGATCACACCTTTTACTGTTTAGGTCTTAATCCTGGCTCTGCAATAAGCATTCACTCTGGGTAGCGCTTGGAGGACCATATGCGATGCTAGGTGAACAAACTCAGGTCAGCTCTTTGCAAAGTAAGTGTCTTACCCAGTGTGCCATGTCTCCAGCCTTTCATCAACACATTTTATCACAAAAACTCCAAATAAGTTGTCAATGACATATCAACTCACACCAATGAGAATAGCATATATCAGAAAAGATAGGAAGGTGCATATGCTGTCCAGCCCATGTTCTGCTTGAGCCCACATGGCCAAGCACATGTGGTGCCTGAGCACATGCATCACCCGCATCTCCCCTTTTGAGATGTATATTTTCATGCTTTCCTGTCTAATGCTGGGATGTGTGTAGGGCCTCTCTTTACCCTTGGAGAATCCCAGGTTCTTGCTTGAGCACGTTACTCTCCACTTTTTCCTACTCTCTATTCCTCCTTCCCTTCAAAACCTCCAAATAAAATCTGTTTTACTTCAAAAAAAAAAAAAGAAAAGATAGGAACATTCTATTCTGGGGGGATATGATTAAAAGGAAACTCATGTACTACTGGTGGGAATGTTGTTTGCTTCAGTCCTTATGGAAAAAAATTATAGAAACTTCTTTTTAAAACTACGAATGGAGCTTTCATATGACCTGGAGATCCCAATGCTTAGTATATACCCACAAGATGAAAAAATTTGATCTGAGAGTACAATATATGCACACCTATATTCACTGCAGAACTTGGTTAGCCAGTAAACCAGATGTTAATTGACAGAAGAGTGAACAATAAAACTGTGGTATATACATACACATACCTATATGTATATATATGTATTCTTATACATAAATCGTAGAATCTTATATTAAGTGAATATGTCATAAGGACAAAATCTTATATTAAGTGAATATGTCATAAGGACAAGATCAAACACCTGATGTTCTCACTAATTGTGGTAAATAGAACAACTCACGTAGGATGGGTAGGTTACCAAATTAGGCCAAACACTGACTTTGAATTAAAGAAACATAAAATTTAAGGGAAAAAATTAATGGAGGGGGAAATAAAAAGGAAAGTCTGGAAGTAACACAGGGGCAAGTGTAAGAGGTCTTGGGTTCCTCTATGGCATAGAGGTGAAGTCCTTGTATATATCTAAATCACTAAATCCAGCACAGGATAAATCACTAAATCCAATAAGCATGGGATCCAAACCACAATAAAACTTGAAAATGTAACTGTCAAAGAGTCAGTGTGGGGTGGGAGAGAATGAAAAGGATTCTTGAGCAATAATTGAGGGATGGGGGTATGCAGTAATCTGAGTGGAGGTGGGAACACTGTGTGCCTGAAAACCTGTTGTAAATAACCTGTAAATCACAGTGTCTAGATTAAAGATAAGAAAGGGCACAGTAAGCAATGCCCAAAATCAGAAAAGATCATGGGGTGAGGGAAGTTTCTGGCATATAATGTTCCTACACCACCCCTCACCAACAGTGTTAGAGTCCTTATTATTTGTTTGTTTTGGGTTGGGCCATGCCAGCAATGCTCAGGGGTTGCTCCTAGCTCTGCACTCAGGAATCACTACTTTATGTACTCAAGGGAATATGTGGGCATGGGGTATCAAACCCCAGTTGGCCACATGCACAAGCACCCTACCCTCTGTAGTACTTTCCAGACCAGTCAGTGTTCTTTTAAAATATCTCACTATAACTACTCAAATTGCTCTGCAAATTCACCTCAATAAAATTTCACTGATGCCTTTTGTTCAATTTTGTTTGACCACAGGTGGCATTCCTCAGAGACTACTTTAGATTGTATGCTCAGGGATCATTCCTGTTGGTGCTCAAGGTACCAGATGTAGATCCTAGTATTTGAACCCAGGTCACCTACTCCAAGAAAGAGCCTTACCTACAGTACTATCTATCTGGCTACCACTATTAAAATATATTTTGTATGATATTTCTACCTAGAATGTACAAACACTTCTACAATAAATCTCTTGAAAGTAGAAAATTATGCATAAAGTATATTTTTTTATATTTTGTTATCCTAAATCAGTATTCACCTCCTTTTGGCCTGAGGTATAAAAATTGCTATTTTAATAAAATGTATCTCTCATTAGCACTTCATATAATACAATTTAAAGCCAAGTTGAAAATGACCATATGCAAAAACTCTTTGAAAACTACACCTGTATTTCAAAACAAACCTGGAATTACTAAGCAGTCTCTTCAAACCTTCACAGTGTCTAAAACATTCTAATTGTATCCCTGAGGCTTTGGTTCCTCTGTTGTTGGAGGATCAATCGGTGAACGCCATACTGAGAGGTTAAGAAAGAGCTGCATTGGCAATATTCCAGATGTTTGGAAGACGAAGAATGCATATCCTCAGAATAAATATCTTGTCTAAATGGTGACAGCAAGAAGTTTTAATAGTTAAATGGAACAGTAAAATACTTTTTTTTCCAGAAGAGTGAGTTACAGGCTGGTGGATATTAAGGGATGACCTATGAGATACTTTTCCAATATGACTGCAAATAAAATTTATTTTTTCCAGAGAAATGTTTATTCAGAATTACAGGAAAACAAAACATTAAAGCATAGAAATACATTGAACACAAGCATCTTGTTTGTTCAGAAATCTTGAAAAAAAATTGTTTCTACTTACCTGAGGTAGATTTAGGTTGACACTGTTTCAGGGAACCTCCATCCTTCCCAGAAGTGACCTTCTAGTTTTGGCTACAGGCTCCTCAGCGGGCCTGCCCAACCTCAGGCTATGCTATCTGAACACTGACACCTCCCCCCCATGCTGGAAGTCCTCATTTATTTTATATCTTAAGTTCTGTTTGAGGGATGGATCATTCTCAATTTAAAGATCAGAGACAACATGAAAACTTGTAACTATATCTCATGGTGATTCAATAATAAAAAATTAAAAATAAGATTGGAGACAATTTCCAGACAGATTAGTTTTATCATAACTCTTCCAATAGTACCAACTGTTTCTTTTCCCACATCATAGGAAGTAGCCACATACTTATTTTCAGTGTCACTGTGCCATAGACCCAATATTATTTTAAGTTATGGCAGTCAAACACACTAGTGACAGGCATTGATTTTCAAAGAGAAAACTGTGTTCTCTCACACTGGGCAATTCAACATGATATGAAAACTATTTATGAAAACTACCGAAATGCATCATCAATTTCCAGGTGATTTTCTAAATGAAAAAGAAATAAATACTCTAGAATTGATTCCTTCTTATGAGCTATATTCATGGACCAAAAGGTGATTAAAATCACCCACCAGCCACTGGCATCAAAGTGAAGGGTCATGAGTACAGTTACCTCTTGTGAGTCTGAGTACCACATTCTCGGAGGTTCAGTGATTTGCTAAGACCAACCAGATGATTCAGACTAGCAATAACATACTCAAATAACCTAGAATCCAAATGTGAGAATCATATATTCATATTGCCTTTTACGGGAAGAGAAAAATCCCAGAAATGTCCATTTATAAATCCCTGGGTTAATCATAGTATTTCTAGAGGATGTTACTAATAGTCATATTACCCTGTTAAATAGGATAAATTGAAAACAAGTGTTTATCCTTAAACCTCTGATGAATCAGCTAACTACCCTTCTAGTATTCCAACTTCTGCATTTCCAGCACTAAACATAGTGTGTGTATGTATACACACACACACACACACACACACACACACACACCTTCTGTCGTGACTGCACACCTGAGAATAAAAAGGATCCTCATTCATTTTCATTAGCAGAACTGAAGTCAATAAAAGGCATAGCACTGTGGGCCCTAATCTGTTATTATAAAGGAAAGGACTGTAACCTTATACTAGAGGTGTGGCATGTGTTACTATTGGGGAAAGGAGTATATAGACTTGGCCTCTGTTGATATTTTTTATTCTGGGCTAGATGGGGGTTAATGTGTTGACAGTAGCATGGAAACTTCTGCTTGCAGTGAGAACCAAGCAGCTAAGGAGTAGCTATCCTGTATCAAAACTCCCCAAAACGCCTCTGGAGCACCTGGGTCATGAAGAGGCATAGTATTTAGCTTGTTCCATAGTGTGAGTCGAGGAATACCTTCAAAAGTTTCTTTGTCTTAAAACGCCTTGCTATCACTAGTAATTGAGATCTCAGCTTTAGATACTCAACTCAGAAGTGCAAATTCTAGTTCTAATGTGGCTAAAACCAATAGTTTTCATGGCTTCATTTATCATGTCTCCTTGAATGTAAGATCCTCTCACTTGCTCCTCACAAATTGGTCAAGGAAAGATAAGGTTAAAAAGCCTGAATAGCAAAGGACACAAGAATGCGGTTAATGGAGAGACTAGATTGTATTTTTAAGTATCTTGACTCCAAAGCTGGCAAATAAAATTTATTGATAAGCTTTTCTGTACTCTTATCCTTTAGGAAAAGATATGATCAACATTCTCAGTATTTTTACCTATCCTTAACTAGAGTGTCTGGATTCTGAGATTGAATTTAACTCCTAATTCTTTTGTATTTGCTTCAACATTAATATGAGAGTTCAAAAAAATCAAAGGTCTCTATTAAATGCTGTTTACATACCTTACATATATTGCTATTTGTCCATTATCCATACTCTAATTTTTAGCAACTGTGTAGAAACATATCCCATTCCTCTCTGTGCTTGCACATTAGCTTTGAAGTGCACGGAGATAAAATTTAGTAATCCTTAAAAATATTAGTGGAAAGAAACTGCTTTAAATAATTTTTAACATTACTAATAATTAGACACTTATTTTCATTGTTATAATTATTGTAACTAGATTGGAATACAAGATACAGGAGAGAACGTACATGATTATTTCATCTTACCGTAGCAAAGCATCCAAAATCCTCCTGCCAGTGACCTTATGTTATTTACAATCATATCCTCTTTCACTACCTTCCACACTTCCACTTTTAGAGGGGTTTTAGTTGTATAATCCAAAGCCAAGTTGCTGTAATCATTCAAATCTTTTCATTATTTTAGCTATGTTTTTCTATACCACATATAATTGAGATCATCCTGTGTTTGTTCTCCCTATGACTTATTTTTCTTAACACGGTACTCTCCAGTTCCATCTTAGCTGCATGGAAGCTGCATGATTTTATATTTTCTTGCCACATAGTATACCATTGTGTATATATACTACAACTTATTTACTATTCATTTTTCGTTATACATTTAGGTTGTTTTCATAACCTGACTGTTGCACTATGCTATGTAATGAAAAGGCTTTTTAAATATCTTGCCAAATTTACCTTCCTGTGTTTGGGGTTAGATGATAGGAAGTAAAATGTCTTTGTCACATGCTGAGTTCTATTTGTATATTTTAGCTATCAACATACCATTTTCCATAGAGGCTGAACTAGACAACATTCCCACCAAAAGTCCCCATTTCACTACATCTCTATCAACTCTGTTTATTCAGTCTTTCAAAATATGGCATTTTCACTGGCATAAAATAAAATCCCAATGTCCTTTTAATTTCTATTTACCTGATAATAAATTATGATGAGGTTTTTTTTGGTGTGTCTATTGGCTATCCATGTATATTCTTTTTGGAAGCATCATTCATCTCTCCCTATTTTCATGGGGTGGTTAGTTTTAGTTGCTGAGCTTTGTGAATGATTTATATATCTTGGATGTATAAAGTCTTTATGTGATTTACTGTGTGCACATATTTTCCCTCATTCATTTGGTTTTATTGTTATTTTAGCCTCCATTTATTTTGCCATGGAAAAGTTTTTAATTTCTAAAGGGATGTAGTCCCATTAATTCATTTTATTTTTTATTATCTCTACCAAATAAATAAAATAATTGATTTCACCTCTTTGAGGTCCATCCCTTGGAGAGTTATGCTTATATTTCTTGATGTATCTTACAGATTCTAGTCTAATCTTGAAGTCATTATTTAACTGTGAATTAACTTTTGTGTATGAGATATGAATCCAATTTTAATTTTTTTCAGGTGGCTATCCAGTTTTTCTAAGCACCATTTTTTGAAGAGACTTTTTTCTTGTTCTATTTGTGCTCCCAGTTTATACTTTGCAATAGAGTAACTATTAATAAATCTGAAGGTATATTTATGGATCTCTATTATATTCCATTTGTATGAGTCTATCTTAATTGAAAGAGACAAAATTTTGATTGTAAAAACCTTGTATTGTAATTAAGCTCAGGAAATATGTTGCCTTCCAACTTCTAGTTTCTCAGAAGAGCTTTGGTTATCTATAGAGTTTTATGATTCCATATAAATTTTAGCAGTGTTTGTTCTAAGTCCTTAATGAGTGTTACTGGAATTTTGGTGGGGATTTCATGAATCTGTATAAGGCATTGGGTTGGGTGTTCATTTTGACAATAAATACTTCCAGAACATAAACATGCAATATATTTTCATTCCGTGCTCTCTTCTTAAATTTCTTTAAGTAATGTTTATTGTTTTTAATAATTTAGTTTTCGCTCTTTTATTGATATGAATCCTATTTATCTAATGTTTGGGGACACTATTATACATACATACATACATACATACATACATACATACATACATACATATATGTATATATCTTGCTTTTTGAGTCACACCTGGCAGTGCTAAGCAGTTACTTCTGGCTCTGTACTCAAGAATCACTCCTAGCCTTGGCGGAGCTTAGGAACCATATAGGATTCCGGGGACCAAACCTGGGTCAGCCAACTGAAAAGCAAATGCTCTACTCGATGCACTATTGCTCTGGCCCAGAGGGATACTATTTTAAATGAAGTAGAACTTTTATTTCTTTTCTATTTCTTTAGTTGCATATACAAATGTGATTGAAGTTTGTGTATTTCTCTTATAGTCTTCTAATTTGCTGTTTTGGTTTGTTATTTCTAAAAGTCTCTTAGTGTCATATTTAAGGTATTCAATGTATAAGGTACTCGGTCATATGCAAATCATGATAGGAACTACTTTTTTTATCAATTTGGATTCCTTTGTTTTCTTTTCTTTCCTAATTGCTCTGACAAAGACTTCCAATATTATGCTAAATAACAATGAAAAGTAAATATACTTTCCTCAGAAAGAAGGCCTTCAGTCTTTCACCAATGTGTCTGATGTTGACCGTGAGCTTTTTGTAAATGGCTTGCAATTTCATAAGATTATGAAATGATCACGAAATCCCGTAAATCTCCAATTTCTCAGGTTGGCTCAGTAACCTCTCATCCTCTCATTTCATCCTTTCCCTGAGATCTTAGAAGTCTATCTCAACTCGGCCCTCCCAAGGATGTTGCACTGGGGGCTCTTACAGGGTCAGGGGAATGAGATCCAACTTGTTACTGTATTTAGCATATGAATACACCATGAGAAGCTTGCCAGGCTGCCCCATGTGGGCAGGAAACTCTCAGAACCTTGCTAGTTTCTCCCAAAGGGAGAAGTAGGCTACAAGATAACTCGAGGCCATGAAGCTTCTGAGAGCTTGCTTTTAAGTCTCTTTCTGGATGTTGGCCATTGATGGGATTACACACACCTGGGTTCCTCTGCCAGTACCTTCATGCATGAGGCCTGTCCGAATGTGTGGAGAGGGGCCTTGAGCATAGCTGTAGCTAGGTTCCGGTGGTCTTTGGCTGCCGGGAGCTCTGCTTGAGGTGGGGAGGGAAGCTAGAGCCCATTCCCTCAGAGGGTCCCCAGGGCAAGACAGCCAGGCGTGCGGACAAGAGACTCTGCATCACTCTCTTCTGAGAGCTTGCTTTTAAGTCTCTCTCTGGATATTCTTAAAATATTTTTATAATATTATCTTTGAGGGATTTTAATCATCAAGAAATGTTGAGTCCTGTTGAAATGTTTCTCGTGATCTATTTATATGGCCATGTGATTTCTATCATTTCTTTTGTGGATAGTGTATTATATGAATTGATTTATTTATATTAAACCATCTTTGATCCTTGAAATGAATGCCACTTGATCATGATGCATAATACTTTTGATATTATTGTCGAATTTGATTTGCTAAGATTTTGTTAAGAATCATTGTATTAATACTCACCAGGGATATCACTCTATACTTTTATTTTTGATAACATGTCCATATACTTTTGAAATTATGGTAACAATTTCGTAGCAGATTTTAGTAAGAAATTTCCTGAATCTTCATAGAAGATTTTAGGAAGCTGCTTCTTCTATAACTTGAAAGTCTTGAGGAGTATAAGAAGAAATTATTTGAAAGACTGGGAAAACTTACTAGTGTATCAAAATGTACCCATATTTTTGTTCTTGGGTCGATTTCTATTTACAAATTTTATTTATTTACTTATAATTGGACAGTTCCATTCACGCACTTCCTCCTGACTCAATTTTGGTAGGCTACATGACTAGTAATTCATCTATTTCTTTAGATTCTACAGATTAATCACATATAGTTTTTTATAATATTCTCCTATCACCTATTACTAAACTGTATTTTGTAATGTCTCCACTTTCATCTCTAATATTTGAATTTTCTCTTTTTTCAGTTTGTGAGTATATATAGAAGTTAATTTATCTTTTTATTTTTTTGAAATCACTGTCATCCCGTTGCTCATAGATATATTTGAGCGGGCACCAGTAACGTCTCTCATTGAGAGACTTATTGTTACTGAATTTGGCATATCAAATACACAGGGGTAGCTTGCCAGGCTCTGCCATGTGGGCTCGATACTCTCAGTAGCTTGCCGTGCTCTCAGAGAGGGGCGGAGGAATCGAACACGGGTTGGTCGCGTGAAAGGCGAAAGCCCAACCACTGTGCTATCACTCCAGTTATCAAGGATTAACTGGCCATATATTCTAAGGTCTGGGTCAAGGTATTAAACCATAGTCCATTGTTCTGTATGTCTATCTTTACTTCTGTACCATGTTGTTTTAAGTACTTCTGCTTTGTACTATAGTTTGAAGTTGAGGAAGGTGATGCCTCCCATCTTCATCTTCCTAAGGATTGCTTCAGCATTCATGGGAGTTTATTGATCTGCATGAATTTCAGGAGTGTTTTAGCTATTTCTTTGAGTGTTATGGGTATATTTATAGGGACTTCAGTGAACCTGCATAAAGCTTTGGGAACTATTGTCATTTTGCCAATATTAATGCTGCTGATCCATTTTAAATGGACGTGGCTCCACTTCCTTGTGTTCTATTTTATCTCCTGACATGTATTTTAGTTTTCTTTGTATATGCCTTTCACCTCTTTAGTTAAATTGATTCCGAGTTATTTGATTTTCTGAGCACAAGTGTGAACGGATTTTTTTTAAAAAAAATCTCTCTTTGTTCTCTTTTATTATTTGTATACGGAATATCTATGAGATTTTGTGTATTGATTTTTAAACCTGCCACTTTACTATACAAACCTATTGTTTCTAGGAGCTTTTTTGAGGAATCTTTAGAACTTTTTAAGTATAGCATCATGGCATCTGCAAATAATGATAGCTTGTCTTCTTCTTCCATTCCTGCATGCGCTTGATATCTTTTTTTTTGCCTAACTGCTATGACAAATACGTCCACTATTATATTGAATACATATGGGGAGAGTGGGTAGCTTTGTTTTATGCTTGATCTTAGGGGAAAGGTGTGTATTCAAACATTAAATTACAAAGGGGCTGCAGCAGCGGCTTTCTCTCACTGCCTGCATTCAGTGGTCTCATGCCACTTGCCCCACCCCAGGGAGACCGATGTTGATGGACAGATGAAGGAGGGAATGAGAGCCAGGCTGGTTGGTGTCAGTTGTAGTTTATTTCATTCCCACCTTCATTCTCTTTCTCCTCCTGATCCACTTTCTCCAATCCCCCTCATCCTCCTCTTGGATCCTGCTCCTTCATACTTATCCTTCATGCTTCTGCCTCTGTCTTCTGCCTCCCCCAGCCCACTTTACAGCTTTAGTTAAATCTCAAATTATGAGTTGTTGTGGTAATAATTACACTCAGGTTTGGTCATACAACCAACATAGATAAAGTCCTTCCCTCAGGGTAAGCTTCTTCTAGGACAAATTCTCGTTCAGTAAGAAGTCCAGCCTGGAAGAATCCTGGCTGCTGGGCACACAACGCTGGAGAATTCTCTGGACCCCAGGCCAAGCTGACAACACTGGGGTGCCCCAGATGGAGCAGGTGCAGTCTCCCCATCTTCTCCAGATGGAATCCCAGAGACCATGAGCTTCTACAAACATGGCTCTGGTATGTGGGGACCAGGGTTATTTCTCCAAACCAAACTATTTCTCCAAAGGCACGTAAATGGCTGCTCGACCTTTCCTGATATACAAACAAATGCTCAGGAAAGGCTCTTCAGCCCCTAAACGGCCATGATCCCAGAGACACACAAACCAATCTCGGAATGCAGCGGCTGCTGGCAGAAATACCTCAGGACTTAATTACTAAAATACCAGAATTCCAAAACTGCACGGCCACTGCCTAGGCCATTCGAAATCATATGCTCTTTATTATCAGCACTAGAAAACAAATTATCTAATGATGCCTTTTTCGCAGGTCTGATTGTTGGGGGGAAATTCCAGATAATAATAGTGGATTTTCTGTTGATAATAGAATGTAATCAAAGTAAAGAGAAATTAAAGTGAAAATCATATGCCACACAGGCAGGGTAGGGGGTGGGAGGGGGGTATACTGGGGTTCTTGGTGGTGGAACATGTGTACTGGTGAAGGGATGGGTGTTTGATCATTGTATGACTGAGACTAAAACCTGAAAGCTTTGTAACTGTTCTCACGGTGATTCAATAAAAAAATAAATCTGGCCCAAGAGCAAAATTGCATTTATGGGTGCGTTTCTCCTTCCCTTAGTCCAACAAACATATATTAGATATATATGTTATATTTTATATGTTATATGCTCATAATATTAGTCATTTTGTATGGACACAGTAAGAGATACATTAAGCTTATAGGATTGCTCTCCTGAGGCCATCTTACTGTGGATCTCAGATGACAGTGCTCACTCAGGCCAGAATAATATTTCCTAACCTTTTAGCAGGGTCCTAAGCTTGTTGTTACTTTTTGGACAAATGACAGAATTTGTCCATGACCATGTACTTAACTTATAGTTAGTATTGTGGAGCTTTGACCTGCCCCTTTTCGATGCCAGTGTAACTCATGGCTTGCCTTGGGCCCATTCAGTCCCTCATTGGGACCCTGCTTTTGGGGTGCTAGGAACTAAGATCAACTGAGGCTTAAGTCAAGAAAGCAGATGTCCAGGAGTGAATATTATTTGGAGTCAATTAACTCCCAAGTTACAAAAGCATAATGTTAACTGTCTTACTATCTCCATACAAAAAGGACATTGCTTTAAAGTAAATATGCAAAAGACATAAGGAGAGGCAAAAGGCAATGTTGCACTCATGAACACAAGTGTTCTTAGAAGGATCTGACCTTACAAGTTAACAGTGTCTGATTAGAAGAAAAAGGTGATAGACCGAGTGGGGAAGAGAACACAGAGAATAGGTTAGAGACAAACAAAGTAATGGGAGTCACTCCAGAGCACTGTGATGCGTGTAATCCGATAAATCTAAGCTCCCTGTGGCAAGAGAGAAAGTACAAACCAATGTTATCCTACACGAAGGCTATTACATTAATTACATTATCCCCATTGAAAATAGTGCTTGCCGTGGGCGTGTGGTAGATGGTTTTGGCTACACTGACGAAAGTTCCTTCAAGTCTCATTTTGTTGAGTTTTTATCATGAATGGGGCCGGGATCTTGTTAAATGCATTACCTGCATCCATTGTTATGATCATGTGGTTTCTATCTTTTATTGAATTTGTGTATTATTTTGATTGACTTGCGAAGGTTAAACCACACTTGCATCCCCAAGAAAAATTCTACTTGATGTGGTGTGCAATCTTTTTGATGAGTCATTGGGACTGAAGCAATAGCACAGCGGGTAGGGCGTTTGCCTTGCATGATGCCGACCCAGGTTCGATACCTCCGTCCCTCCTGGAGAGCTCGGCAAGCTACTGAGAGTATCCATCCCACATATCAGAGCCTGTGGCAAGCTCTCCGTAGCATATTTGATATGCCAAAAACAGTAACAAGTCTCACAATGGAGACGTTACTGGTGCCTGCTCAAGAAAATTGATGATCAATAGGACGACAGTGCTACATTGCTGCAGTATTTTGTTGAGGATCTTTGTGTCTGTGTTCATCAGGGATATCAGCCTGTAAATCTCATTTTTGTGGTGTCTCTGTGTGATTTTGGTATTACAGTCATTTTGTGTCATAGAAAATGTTTGGAAATGTTTGTTTCTTCAATTCCTTGGAAAAGCTTGAAAATGATTTGAGATAGGTCCTCTTTAAAGGTTTGGAATTATTCACTAGTGAATCTATCTAGGCAAGGCTTTTGTTTTGGCAGAGACTTTTGAGTACCATTTAAATTTCCTCTAAAGTGATAGGTCTGTTCAGGTATTCCAAATCTTTTTGGTTCAGCTTGGGAGGTTATTGAAATCTTGGAATTCATCCATTTCTTCTAGGTTCTCTTGTGTCATGGCATGAAGTTTCTCAAAGTAATTTTTGATGATACTTTAAAGTTCTGTGGTTTCTGTTTTCATGTCCCAATTGTCATTTATGATTCACTTTACTAATGTTCTTTTTCTGTCAATTGAGTCTTTCTAGTGGCTTATATATCTTCTTTATTTTTTCAAAGAATCAGCTCTTTGTTGCATTGATCTTTTGGACTTAGTTTTTTTATTCCAGCATTTAAGTTTCTGCTCCAAGTTTCATTATTTCCTTCCTCCTGCCTAGTTTGGGCTCCTTTTGTTTGTCACTTTCCAAAATCTTATGCAGTGAAGTTAGCTTTGTATGTGGACTTTTTCTTCTTTCCTAATGAATGCTTGCATAGCTATAAACTTTCTTCTTAACACTACTTTTGCCGTGGCCCACAAGTTCTCATAGCCTGTGTCTTCATTCTCTTGTTTCCATGAATCAGTTGATTTCCTCTCTAATCCATGGATTGTTCAGTAGCAATATGTTTAATTTTCAGGTGTTTTATTTGATTTTCTCTATCTTTATGTGATTAAATCCTATTTTCAGTGGTCTGAAAATTGTATTGATATAATTTCTGCCCTCTTAGTTTTATGGAGGTATGTTTTATGGCCCAGCATGTGGTCTATCTTGGAGAATACCCCATTTGCACTGGAGTAGAATGTATATTCAGGTTTGAGGGAATGTAAAGCTCTGTGTATATCTACTAACCTGATTTCTTCCATTACTTCACTCAAATATAGTATTTTCTTTGTGAGCTTTAGTCTAGTTGATCTATAAAGAGGTGACCAAGCAGTGCTGAAGTCTCTAACTGCTATTATTTTGTTATTGATTCTTTCCTCGCCTATTAGCTGTTGTTTTAAGTATTTTGCTGATCCCACTCTTGGTGCACATATGTTTAGGATTGTGAGGTATTCCTGATGTACAGATCCTTTGATAATTAATAAATGACCTTACCTGTCCCTTATGACCTTCTTCAGCCTGAAGTGTATGTCCTCTGATACTAGTACGTCCACCTTGCTTTTTTGAGAGGGTTGTTTGCTTGAACAATCATTTTCCGGATTTTGACTTTGATTTTTGTTCTGGCTTTTCAGATGTGTTTCTTGCAGGCACCAGAGTGTTGGGTTCAATTTTCTAAAGCGTCCTTCCACTGTGTCTATTCATTGGTTCTTTTAGCCCATTGACATTGAGTGAGATATTATTAGTGTATATCTTTAGAATATTAGAAGTTGCTTTATGTACTTTGTTTCCCTTCATTTAATGCAAATATTTTGATATGGAGTATAGCCTCTTGATCTACTAATATCTTTACCAATGTCTAATGTCTGTTTCTATTTCTTATTACTTTCTTTAGTTTGATTCCTCTTTCCTCTGATACAGTATGACTGTCCCTGCTTTATAATATCTGTTATTGACTTGTGTGCTTTTCCCACCATGCTTTTATTCTGACCTCTGCTTATCATGCACTTTAAATGTGTTTCCTGTAGGCAAACATTTTGGGACCTTATTGATACCAAAGAATTTCTTATCATTTTTGGTGAGGATTTAGGTCATTGACACTCAGCAGCATTTTTATTTTAGTAAAGTACCATCTGATAATCCCTGAAACACTAGTTTGGATGCATAAAAACCTGCTTTCTAATGTGAGTAATAACATTGCAAGGTAGAATACTTTTGGTTGGAGGTTATTTTCATTTATTACTTTTAATATACAATTTCAAAACTTCTTATTTGCAAGTTCATGGAGTAATATAATATGAATTTTAGTTATTTACATAGTTTTTTGCTCTAATTTTCATCTTTCTGCTTTAAGTTGTCCAATTATTACTTTAGATATAGCTATATAGATTAATATGTGTCCAGCGCTTTTCTGTTTGTGTTCTATTTACTTTCTTGGTACCAGTTGAGCCTCTTAAACTTGTGCTCTGGTCTTTTCCTCAGACATATTAAGTTCTCAACTGTTATCTCTTTCACCATTAATTATTTTTATCTGTGCTCTCCTTACAGAATAGGAAAGAGGTTGTTTATCTTGTTATTATCCCTTAAAATATTACATTTTCTTATTTTCTTAGGTGTTTATTACCCATTCTTTATTGACTATATCATGTGGGTTTATTTTCAACATCAGTGATTTTATTTTCCATTCTGCATCTTCCATTCTACTTCTGAAACTTGGTAATGTATTATTTGGCTCCTTCAATTCTGTTTGAAAGAATCCACTCATTTTATCCATTGACCATTCTTTGTGTTTACTAAATATTTCTTCCCATGGTTTCCTCAGATCATTGATCCATTGGATTGAGGCTGTGAAGTTATCTTCAGTCAGTGTCAAAAGATATGTTGTATACAAGGCCATACCAAGATTGCTGTCCTCATCTATGGTAACAATTGAAATCATGTTTTGTCCACTATTTCTGGTGCTTCTTGGATTATTTAGGTGTGGTTCATGGTGTCAGGTTGCTTGAGAAGAAACTAAGTGTTTCTGTTTATAATATCAATTTAGTGTTTATGTTTCTGCTCATTTCAGTCAGCCACTGATGCATTGTGAAGGTTTCTCTCAGCTTAAGGTAGAGGATGGGGGTTAGACAAACTGATACCACATGGGCATACAGCATGGGGTTTGAGTGTGAAAGTAGCAAGGAAAAGAGATAACACCCTGTTGAGGATGGATGTATATTTTAGGCTGTAGAGAACTTAGGAAAAACGAAGAGACTACACATGTCAAAACCATGGCCAGGGGAAAGGATAGGTCAATCTGGGCAAAGATAGATGGGTGATCTGCAAAAATAAGTCAGAGACCCACAACTAAAATCAGCTCTCATAGCACAAGTAGAAGATGGGGAGGTGTGACAGGGTGGGGTAGATCAACAGGAGTAGCCAGGCATGATCTTTATTCAGACTAGCTTCCAGCAAGCATATGTGAATCTGGGAGATTGGCCCAGAAGAGATTTTATCTTCTAAATAGTGTGTGCACATCCACAACTAACAAAGTCAGGCAAAAAATATTGCGACATGAATTACCAGTACAATTATAACTACCTCCAGAGTGGCTGCTGATTAAGAAATATCAAACCCTGATCATAGAAAGCACTGCATTTATCTTCATTTTGTTCCAGCATTTGTGTTTTCAATTTCTAAAAGACAGAAACATGAGGTTTTGAGAACTACAATTTTGTAAGAACAATACAAAGCTAAATTTTAAATAATAATTAAAAATCTTAGAAGAAAATTAGAGAGAGGGTCAGAGAGATAATAAAGTAAGTAGGGCACTTCCATCACATGCTGTTGACCTGGGTTCAATCCCTGGAATCTCCTATGCTTCCTGGAGCCTGCCAGAGAGATTACTGAGTGTAGTGCAAGGAATACTGAGCACTGGCAGTAGTGCCAGGAGTCCTGAGCACTGGCAGGTGTGACCCAAAACAAAAAAATATGAAGAGAATAATATCACCTTGAAAGATTTGTTATCTTATTTTAATCTCTGGACAAATGTGTGACATCATACTATATTGTACAATCTATTAATTTTGGGGGAAAATAATAAATAACTTAAGAGAATGAGAGGGGGTAAATTTGTATTAACATTGAATATTCTGAGACATACCTTCAGATGTATGAGCATTTAATCTTCAATAAGAAGCAGAAAACATGAAGTGGATCAAGGAAAGCCTCTTCATAAAGTGGTGCTGGGAAAACTGGAGAGACTCAAGCAAAAAATGAACACAAAACTATTTTTTGTTTGTTTGCTGAAATCATTTTATTTTTAAAGTTTTTATTTTAAAAACTATGATCTACAAAGTTGTTGAGAGTTGAGTTTTAGGCATTTAATATTTCAACACCAGTCCTACCACCAGTGTCAACTTCCCTCCACCAGGGTCCTCTTATTCCTTCTCCTATACCAATCCTCACCTCATCCCGCATCTCAACTTGACAGGCACATTACAAAGTTCCAGTGGTTGCAGCTTAAATTTTATATTTTCAGTGATGTTGACTCTGTATTTTGTATATATGATTATACCACTCACTCATATCACCAGAATAACAGAAAGAGTGATACCTATTTACCCATTGCTTCCATTATCTTCACCCTCTCCACACCTTTAATTTCTTTCCTTCTTTGTCCTTTTCCTCTCTAAACACTGGGGTCAAGGGTTATCTAGGCATCCATCTTTAATACAATACATTTTATCATTCAGCATTCTATATACCACAGATAAGTGAGATTATCTTGAGTTTGTCTTTCTTCATCTGGCTTTCTTCATGCAATGTGACACCTTCTATATCCAACTAAGTTGCAGCAATTCCATGATTTCATCACTTCTTGAAGTTGCATAATATCCTATTTTGTAAATGGACCACATCTTTATAATTGATTCATTTGTCCTTGGTCAACTTGGTTGATTCGATACCCTATCTATTGTAGAGTCTTTTGACCACACGCCTGGCTGTCTTCCTCAGGGCCCCTCGGAGGGGATGGGCTCCAGCTTCCCTCCCCACGCCGAGCAGAGCTCCCGGCAGTTGAAGACCACCGGAACCTATCTACAGCCATGCACGAGGCCCTCTCCACACATTTGGACAGGCCTCACGCATGAAGGTACTGGCAGAGGAACCCAGGTGTTTGTAATCCCATCAACAGCCAACATCCAGAAAGAGACTTAAAAGCAAGCTCTCAGAAGCTTCGCAGTCGTGCGATATCTTGTAGCCTACTTCTCCCTGTGGGAGAAATGGGCAAGCTTCTGAGAGTTTCCTGCCCACATGGGACAGCCTTGCAAGCATCCCATGGTGTATCCATATGCTAAATCCAGTAACAAGTTGGATCTCATTCCCCTGACCTTGAAAGAGCCCCCAGTGCAACATCCTTGGGAGGGCCTAGTCGAGATAGACTTCTAAGATCTCAGGGAAAGGACAAAATGAGAGGTTACTGAGCCCACCTGAGAAATCAGTGATTAACGGGATTTTGTGATCTTGATCGTGATTGTATATAGTGCAACATTTAATAATAACATGCATATGACATTTTCAGAGAGTATTTTTTTTATCTCCTGGTGTTCTATGCCCAAGTAGAATTGCTGGTCACGTGGCAGTTCAATTTAAGTTTACTGAGAGCTCTTCATGCTGACAAACCTTTTTCTAACACCATGCACAAAAATCAAATAAAAATGGATTAAAACCTTGATGTCAGATGTCAGGCTTGAGTCCATAAGGTACATAGAGGAAAACATAGGCTAAACTCTCCATGACATTGAGGCTAAAAGAATCCTCAAGGATGAAACAACACTGACCAAGCAAGTGGAAACAAAGATACGAATTTGATTACATAAACTAAGAAGCTTCTGCACTTCAAAGAAAGCCATGACTAGGATACAAGGAAATCCCTCAGAATTGGAGAAACTATTTACCCAACACTCATCTGATAATGGGTTAATAAAGATTTAAAAGACACTGGTAGAACTTTATAAGAATAAAATCATTATTACCCAACAAAAATGGGAGAAGAGATGAACAGAATTTTCCTCAGTGAAGAAATACAATTGGCCAAAAAGTACATGTAAAAATGCTCTGCATCCTTAATCATCAGGGAGATGCAAATTAGAACAATAAGATATGATCTCATGCCACAGAGACCGGCACACATCAAAAAGAACAATAACAACCAGAGCTGGCAGGGAATTTGGGAGAAAGGAACTCTGATTGACTACTGGTGAGAATATAAACTAGTCCAGTCTTTCTTGAAAGCAATAGGAAC
The DNA here is from genome assembly GCF_027595985.1 of Sorex araneus. NCBI lineage: Eukaryota > Metazoa > Chordata > Mammalia > Eulipotyphla > Soricidae > Sorex > Sorex araneus. The sequence goes on from NC_073313.1 coordinate 129,789,508, forward strand.
ATTCCTAAAAATCTAGGAATTGAGCTTTCATTTGACTCAGCAACCCCATGTCCTGGAATGTATCTCAAAGATCCAAAAACAAAGTGAAGAAAAGACACTAGTTCCACTATGTTATTTGCATCATTAACTATAGTAGCCCAAATCTGGAAACAACCCAATTGTCCAAGAAGAGATGACTGAGTAAAGAACCTATTGTACATATGCACAATGTAATATTACTTGGCCATAGGAAAAGATAAAGTTATGCATCTGCTACTTTATGGTGGTTCATATGTGGACCACCGTCGACCGAGCTTATTCAGAATTCTTTCCTGCAATAAGAAGGACCAGTGTCAGTGAAATTGAAGGTTTTACCTCTACATATCCACAACAACATGAAGAAACAGCGCAAATCTCCACTAGGAGGAGAGGACAAAGTAAAGAGTTCCTAATCCTCAACAGAGGATACCCACAAATATCATCTCTCCGACAAAGAATTCTGAGAAGATTTTCTGAGGATGTTCAAGGAACTCAAAAATCAATGGAATAGATATACAGAAAATTAAAGGAAGAAATAAAAGAAATAGGGGAAAGGATAGTTGAGAAAATACAGGAAGAAATGAGAGCAGAAATAAGAAAGCTACAAAAAGAAATTTCAAAAATGAAGGATTCAGTAGATGAAATAAATACTCAGTAGGTGCCCTCAACAGTAGAATATCTACAGTTGAAGACAGAATCAGTGAAATTGAAGATGAGCAGCAGAAATCGTAAAGGCAACAAGAAACAATGGGAAGACACCTCAAAATAACTCTAAGGCGAATAAGAGACCTAGGAGATGACTCCAAGTGGAACAGTATTGAATCATTGGAGTACCAGAAGTACAGGTATGCAACCCCAGTTTTAAAAAAACACAGTTAAAGAAATCATCGCTGAAAAGTTCCCAGAGTTAGAGAATGGAAGCACCCAGATCCAAGGAGCCAGAAGGGTGCCAGTTAAAAAAAAAACAACCTAATAAAAACACTCCAAGGCATATCATAGTCAAAATGATGGATGCTTTGGGTAGAGATACAATACTGAAAGCAGCAAGGCCAAAGAAATAAATCACATACAAAGGAGCACCTTTTAAATTTATAGCAGACCTATCAGAAGAAACCATCCAAACCCAAAGCCAAAAGTGGGATATAGTGAAAAAACTCAATGAAATGAATGCCTCACCAAGAATACTTTATCCATCTAAACTCTCACTCAAACTCGATGGAATGACATATTTTATAGATAAACAACAACTCAAGAACTTCATAGACTCAAAACCAAACTAAAAAAAGACTAAAAAGGCTCCTGTAAGACAAGAAAGAAAACACCCATAAGCGCAACAAATCCTTATAGAAAGATGGTACAAAACACCATAACAATAATATCTCACAATGTCAATGGTCTAAATGCACCAATTAAGAGACAAAGAGTGGCAAAATGGATCCAGAAACTGAAACCAACATGCTGCTGCCTACAACAAACACATCTGAACAATCATAACAGACAAAAACTCAAAGTTAAAGGATGGAAAACAATCTTGCATGCAAACAACTCCCTGAAAAAAACGGGTGTCCATACTAGTATCCGACAACATAGATTTCAGGTTGAAAAAGATCAGAAAGGACAGTGAAGGCCATTTTCTATTTATCAAGAATTATGTACAACAGGAAGAAATCACACTCTTAAATATATATGCACCTAATGAGGGACCAGCTAAATACTTAAAACAACTGCTAAGATTTGAAGGAGGACATTGCTAGCAGTACAATAGTAGTCGGAGACTTCAACATCGCCTTGTCACCTCTAGACAGATCAAAAAGAACAAAACTCAAAAGGCTGAACTAGTCGGCATTCCCACCAGCAGTGTAGAAGGGTCTCTTTCTCCCCACATTCTCTCAACAGTGGTTGCTTTTGTTCTTTTGGATGTGTGCTAGTCTCTGTGGTGTGAGGTGGTATCTCATGGTTGTGTTGATCTGCATCTCCCTGATGATTAGTGATGTAGAACACTTTTTCATGTGCCTTTTGGTCATTCGTATCTCTTCCTTGGGAAAGTTTCTGTTCATTTCTTCGCCCCATTTTTTGATGGGGTTGGATGTTTTCTTCTTGTAGAGTTCAACCAGTGCTTTATATACCATTGATATCAACCCCTTATCTGATGGGTATTGTGTAAATATCCTTTCCCATTCTGTAAATAGTCTTTGTATTTTGGTCACTGTATCTTTTGCAGTGCAGAAGCTTTTTAGTTTAGTGTAGTCCCATTTGTTGATCTCTGTTTCTACTAGATTGCTTAGATCCGTGTCATCTTTGAAGATACCTTTATCTTCAATATCGTGGAGGGTTTTGCCGACCTTGTCTTCAATGTACCTTATGGTTTGTGGTCTGATGTTGAGGTCTTTAATCCATTTTGATCTGACTTTTGTTCATGGTGTCAGGTCGAGTTCTAAGCCCATTCTTTTACATGTTGTTGTCCAGTTGTGCCAGCACCATTTGTTGAAGAGGCTTTCCTTGCTCCAATTCACATCTCTTGCTCCCTTATCAAAGATTAGATGATTGTACATTTGAGGTTGTGTGTAGGGATATTCCACCCTGTTCCATTGGTCTTCAGCTCTGCCTTTGTTCCAGTACCATGCTGTTTTAATTGTTACCACTGTGTATTAGAGTTTAAGGTTGGGGAGGGTGATGCTTCCCATCATCTTTTCCCCAAGAATTGTTTTAGCTATCCGTGGGCGTTTATTGTTTCATATAAATGTAAGGATTGCTTGATCCGTTTCTTTGAAGAATGCCATGGGTATCCTTATAGGGATCGCGTTAAATCTATATAATGCTTTGGGGAGTATTGCCATTTTGACAATGTTTATTCTCCCTATTCATGAGCAGGGGATATGTTTCCATTTCCTCATGTCCTCTTTTATTTCATGGAGTAGCGTTTTATAGTTTTCTTTGTAGAGGTCCTTTACTTCTTGAGTTAAGCTGATTCCAAGGTATTTGATTTTCTGGGGTACGATTGTGAACGGGATTGCTTTTTTCATGTCCCTTTCCTCTGTCTCATTGTTTGCATATACGAAGGCCATGGATTTTTGGGTATTGATTTTATAGCCTGCGACTTTACTGTACAGGTCAATTGTTTCTAAGAGTTTTTTACTAGAGCTTTGAGGCTTCTCTAGGTATAGTATCATATCGTCTGCGAAAAGTGAGAGCTTGATTTCTTCCTTTCCGATCTGAATCCCCTTAATATATTAGGGTTTTCTCTCTTTCTTTCTTTGTGAGTCTTGCTAGCGGTTTATCAATCTTATTTACTTTCTCGAAGAACCAGCTCTTTGTTTCATTGATCTTTTGGATTGTTTTTCGGGTTTCCATATGGTTAATTTCTGCTCCAAGTTTTATTATTTCTTTCCTTCGATCTGGTTTGGGTTCCTTTTGGTTGAGCTGCAATTTGAACCAGCAATACCACTGCTGGGAATATATCCCAGAGAAGCAAAGAAGTACAGTGGAAATGACATCTGCACTTCTATGTTTATTGCAGCACTGTTTACAATAGCCAGAATCTGGAAAAAACCCGAATGCCCTAGAACAGTTGACTGGTTGAAGAAACTTTGGTACATCTATACAATGGAATACTATGCAGCTGTTAGAAAAAAATGAGGTCATGAAATTTGCATATAAGTGCATCAGCATGGAAAGTATCATGCTAAGTGAAATGAGTCAGAAAGAGAGAGACAGACATAGAAAGATTGAACTCATCTGTTGAATATAGAATAATAGACTAGGAGTCTAACACCCAAGAATAGTAGAAATGAGTACTAGGAGGTTGACTCCTTACTTGGATGCTGGTCTCTCATTCTGGACAACTCAGAGAAGGGAACACCAAGTAAAATGTGGTCAGAGGTCATGCGGGGCAGGGGTGACGCGTGCCGAATGTAGACTAGGGAATGAACCCAATGGCCGCTCAACACCTTTATTGCAAACCACGACACCTAATCAGAGAGAGATAACGAAAGGGAATACCCTGCCATAGAGGCAGTTTGGGGTGGGGGGAGATAGGACTTGGGAGGGTGGGAGGGACACTGGGTTTACTGGTGGTGGAGAATGGGCACTGGTGAAGGGATGGGTTCTGGAACATTGTATGGGGGAAACATGAGCACAAAAATGTATAAATCTGTAACTGTACCCTCACGGTGATTCACTAATTAAAAATAAAAAAATTAAAAATTAAAAAAATAATTTTTTTTAAAAAAAGAACAAAACTCAGCAAGGAAACACTGGCTCTGTTAGCCTTATACAGGGCGTTACACCCACAAAAGAAAGAATACCCATTCTTTACCAGTGCACAAGGAACATTTTTTAAAATAGACCACATGCTGGGTAACAAAGCTTACCTCAATAGAATAAAAAAGATAGAAATTGTATCAACTATTTTTTCATGCCATAATGCACTGAAGATAGCAGCTAGTCACAAACAGATGTGGAGAACCAAATCAACCACCTTGAAATTAAACAACTCAATGTTGAACAGTGAGTTGGTCAGGAAGGAAGTCAAGGAAGAAATCAAAAGATTCCTGGAAACAAATGAGAATGAAGACACGAGCTACCAAAATCTATGGGACGCAGTTAAAGCTGTGTTAAGAAGAAAATTTATAGCTTTGCAAGCATTCCTCAGGAAGGAAGAAAGGGCCTGCATAGATAACTTGACTTCACAGCTCAAGATGTTAGAAAAAGATTAACAAAAGGAACCCAAACAGGCTGAAAAAAAGAGAAAATAAAAATTAGAGCAGAACTTAACAACATGGAAACCCAAAAAAAAAATCTGAAAGGTAAATGAAACCAAGATCTGGTTCTTTGAGAAAATAAGCAAGATTGATTAACCACTAGAAAGACTCACAAAGAAAGACAGAGAGAGAACACTAATAAACCCAATCAGAAATGAAAAAGGGGACATCACAATAGAAACTAATGAAATCATCAGAGACTACTTTGAGAGTCTGTATGCCACAAAACAAGAGAACCTAGAAGAAATAGATAAATTCCTGGATCTCTATCATCTCCCACAACTGAACCAAAAAGACTTGGAATACATGAATAGACCCATCAATATCAAGGAGATTGTAACTGTAATCAAAAGTCTCTCAAAAAACAAAAGCCAGATGGATTCACTAGGGAACTCTTCCGAACATTTAAAGAGGATCTGTTGCTAGTTCTCCTCAAGATTTTCCAGGAAATTGAAGAAACAGGAACTCTCCCAAATAGTTTCATCAGGCACATATCTCTCTAATACCAAAAGCAAACAAAGACACCACTAACAAGGAAAACTACAAGCCAATATCCCTGATGAAGATGGATGTGAAGATCCTCAACAAAATATTTGCAAATAAAATCCAACAACTCATCAAAAAGATCATACATCACGACCAAGTGGGATTCATCCCAGGGATGCAAGAATGGATTAACATTCGGAAATCAATCAACATAAACCATCACATCAACAAAAGCAAAGAGAAAAACTATGTGATCATTTTAATAGATGCAGAGAAAGCATTTGACAAGATCAAACACCAATTTATGATGAAAACTCTCACCAAAATGGGTTTAAAAGGAACTTTCTTCAAGACAGTCAAAGCCATCTACCACAAACCCATGGCAGGCATTATCCTCAATGGAGAAAAACTAAGGGCCTTTCCTCTAAGATCAGGCACAAGACAACACTCTCACCACTTTTGTTCAACACTGTACTGGAAGTACTTGCAATAGCAATTAGGCAAGAAAAAGACATTAATGGCAATCAGATAGGAAAGGAAGAAATCAAGCTCTCACTATTCACAGATGATATGATACTATATCTAAAGAATCCTAAAACGTCTACCAAGAAACTCTTAGAAACAATTGACTTGTACATTAAAGTCGCAGGCTCTAAAATCAATAGCCCAAAATACATGGCCTTCCTATATACAAACAATGAGGCAGAGGAAAGGGACATAAAAAATAATCCCATTCACAATTGTGCCCCAGAAACTCAAGTCCTCGGAATCAGCTTAATTAATGAAGAAAAGTATCTCTATAAAGAAAACAATAAAATGCTACTCCATGAAATAAAAGTGGACATGAGGAAATGGAAAGATATCCCCTGCTCATGGATAAGGAGAATCAATACTGTCAAAATGGCAATACTCCCCAAAGCATTATACAGATTCAATGCAATCCCTATAAGGATATCCATGAAATTCTTCAAAGAAATGGGTCAATCAATCCTGAAATTCACATGGAACAACAGATGCCAACAAATAGCTAAAGCAATTCTTGGGAAAAAGACGATGGGAGGCTTCATCTTTCTGAAACTTAAACTCTACTACAAGGCAGTAACACTTAAAACAGCATGGTACTGGAACAAAGGCAGAGCCGCAGACCAATGGAACCGGGTGGAATATCCCTACACACAACCCCATATATATTGTCATCTGATCTTTGGTAATGGAGCAATAAATGTGAAGTGGAGCAAGGAAAGCCTCTTCAACAAACGGTGCTGGCATAACTGGACAACCACATGCAAAAAAATGGTTTTAGACCCCGACCTATCACCATGCACAAAAATCAGATCAACATGGATTAAAGACCTCAACATCATATAATATATTAAGTACTTTGAAGACAAGATTGTTTGGCAAATCACCCCATGACATTGAAGCTAACGGTATCTTCAAAGATGACATGCCACTGACCAACCAAGTAGAAACAGATAAACAAATGGAACTATATTAAATTAAAAAGCTTACACACCCCAAAAGATACAGTGAGCACAATAGAAAACAATCTATGGAATGGGAAATAATATTCACCTAATACCCATCAAATAAGGGACTGATATCAATGCTCAAAGGCACTGGTTGGAATCTACAAGAAGAAAACATCTAACCCCATCAAATAATGGGGCAATGAAATTAACAGAAACTTTCTCAAGGAAGAAATACAAATGGCCAAAATGCACATGAAAAAATGCTCTTCGTCACTAATTATCAGAGAGATGCAGATCAAAACAACTATGAGATACCACCTCACACCACAGAGACTGCCACATATCCAAAAGAACAAAAGCAACCCGTGTTGGCATGGGTGTGGGGAGAAAGGGACCCTCCTACACTGCTGCTGAGAATGCCAACTGGTTCAGCCCTTTTGGAAAACAGTATGGATGCTTCTTAAAAAATTAGAAATTGAGCTCCCATTTGACCCAGCAATACCACTGCTGGGAATATATCCCAGACATGCAAAAGAAAAGTATAGTCAAAATGATATCTGCACTCAAATGTTCATTGCAACACTGTTTACAATAGCCAGAATCTGGAAAAAAACCTGAGTGCCCGAGAACAGATGACTGGTTAAGAAACTTTGGTACATCTACACAATGGAATACTATGCTGCTGTTAGAAAAGATGAAGTCATGACCTTTGCATATAAGTGGACATCATGGAAAGTATCATGCTAATTTAAGTGAGTCAAAAAGAGAGAGACAGACATAGATTGCACTCATCTGTGGAATATAAAGTAACAGGATGGGAGACTAGCACCAAAAAATTGTAGAGATAAGTACCAGGAGGTTGGCTCCACGGCTTGGAAGCTGGCTTCACATGCTAGAGGAAAAGGCAGCTCAGATAGAGAAGGGAACACCAGGTAATCTGTGGTTCAAGGACCTCCTGAAATTGGGAGATGCACGTTAAAATTAGACTGTAGACCAAACACGATGGCCAATTAATGTCCCTATTGCAAACCACAACACCCAAAAGGAGAGAGAGAACAAAAGGGATTGCCCTGCCACAGAGGTGGGGTGGAGTGTCGGGGTTCAGGTGGAGAGGTGGGAGGGATACTGGAATCATCGGTGGTGGAGAATGGGCACTGATGGAGGGATGGGTACTCCAGCATAGTATGACTGAAACACAACCAGGGAAAGTTGTCTGTAAAACAATAAATAAATAAATAAATAATACTTTTTAAAAAGTGGTAAACTGATTTTTGTTAAACCCTGTCATTGACAGTACTGTTATCTGCAGTGCAAAAACTTAACATATTAAAAAGTACCCCTTGTATAGAAAGACAGTATGGTTGGGAGGCAAATGTGGGGATGGGAAGTAAAATCAGTGAATAGAAGTGGACACTGATGAAGTGATTACTGTTGAAATATTGTATTCATGAACCCAAACATGAATAACTTTACAATAACATTTGACTAAAAAGATTTTTTACAAAAACTTTTAAATGAATCACAATTTCTATTTAAATACAGTCCTGATGAATTTTTACTTAAAATGGTATCAACCCAGGTAATCATCAGTTTTACAGCTTTTGTAAAAAATGATATGTTTTGCCAAAATTACAGTATTGCTTATTTGTTTCAGTGATAAGTTTAGGAAAGAAGAAACACATTAAATCAAATCATTGAAGATGCCACTTAAATATTAGAGGTGTACATCAATTTCTATTTAAAAAACACTTCAGGAACAGTCACTAGTGAGTTTTTTCTTTATCCCCTGTCTGTTTTTGACAACTATTGTTAATCTTGTAGTCACATGCAACATAGTCATCACTTTAACAGGCCAGACTTCTTCAATAATTGAGTTTTAACCTTGACAACCAAAGTCAAGAACACAAATGGATATTTAGTAGTTAAAATGAAATCTTAAACACTGTAGTCCAAAATCAATAAAGATAAATATTCAATCTGAGTAAAGTTTTGCAGTTTCAAAATATTTATAGATGCATCCATTCTCATAAAAATTCAGAAGGGTAGAGGAAGTATTTTAATCCTGCAATTATATTCATCCATTTAAACAATTGATTTGGTAGGTTAAAGATTAATTTAACAATCCGGTTGGGTGTGCATCTTTGATAGTACCGCATAACACGATCTAGACCCATGTGCTATAGACTGAACACAAAATTTCCATCTATTTGCAATATAAGAATTGTTGTGATTTATATTAATAAATCAAATCATTGTTCTAAAATGAACTTAGGAATGCATTGAGGTGTTTTGGCCATTGTGGAAATTTCAAATAGATTTGTTTAATTAAGATGACTTCAGCTAGCAACCTGAAAAGGAGAGATGTAATTGATTATTCAGGATCATTTCCACTTTTAGGTAAAAGCCAAGGTTTAGCAATAGGCTCTCTAGGTCAAAGCAGCCAATTATAGGTCTAAGTATAGCAGCCAATATTATAATTACAGACATGTCTAAGTATAGCAGCCAATATTAAAATTACAGACATAGTTATTTTAAAGTTTAGAATTAGTATGTTTATAATGATAAGTGTACATGTGGTGTATAAAAATAATAAAATGAAAAAAAATTCAAGTTAAAAATTAACAAACTGAGAATTCAATCTTGAATTTTTATGATAAAGCAATATTGAACCTCATATAATAAAAAGATATTTCAGATTGCTCTGTTAAAGATTTTTCCTTTATTTACTGGGATTGAGCACAGAGCTTCATATCTGTAGTTAGTGTTCTATCACTAACAAAAATCTCTGACTAATAGGTGTTACTCTTAAGTGAAATGGAAGAAGGAAGAGTATGTCATTCAAAAACTACTTTATAAAGAACTATTTTAAAATTATTGAAACATGAGAGAGTAGAGCATGGAAAAGTATAAAATTTGTTTAGATTGGAGTAACATGCCAATCACTACCTCAACAAAATGATCATAAGTAATGAGTCATGCTAACCATATGAATCATGCTAATCAGTGTCATGCTAATCAGTGATGAGTCATGTTAATCAGATTAGAGTGATGCTAATGCTATATTCCTACCAGGGATAATATTACCTGAGAATGGCCATGAGAAAAACACCAGTGAAAAGAACAGTTGAGGAATGTTACACAAAATACTTTATTAGTACTTTTCAAACAGTCAAGGTTATAAAATACATGTAATAGCTGAAAATAGCCTGGAAGAGTACAGGCATTAGGGAAAATCTAGTCAAACTTGAAAACACAGGAGTTTAGTCAATAGTAACAGTAATTTTAATGTCCTTACTTGTGAGAAATATACCTTTATACTAGAAGATGATAACAATAAGGGAAACTGCTGATTTTTGAAATCTTTCAAAGCTTTCTATAAATTTACTCTTTCAAATTAAAATGTTTAGTAAGTGATAAAATCATTAATGTACAAACTGCCTATACTTCCGGAAGCTTCAGCAACCAAGCCCACCTCTCACAACTGTAGTCATGTTGACTCGCCAACTGGGCCTGATATACCAATTCTTGACTATCCAAGGCGATGTGCGCCAAGTAGCTAACATTCCATAGAAAAACAATTCCCAAGGATGCAAACTCCAGGGTGTCCTTGGGAGGCAGTTAGGCAAAGTAGCAGTCCAGCTGAAGCACCATCAGCCACACCCATATCCCACTGCTGAAGTAATACCAATGGCTCGACTCCAGTGTGTCCAAGTATTCTCTGCAGAGATGCTAAACCACAAATAATTCTAGGTACAAAGTACCAAGGCTGAGGATTTTGGTGTTTCTCTGAGTCAAAGTGGGCAGCCTTTCCCCCACAAGTCCTGTACTTCCAAAATCCCCAGCAGCCACGACCACCTATCACAGCTATTGCTAAGTCAATTCACTGTCTGAGACCATAGTTCCTGAAGTCTTGAAGTCTCTGGACAGCTCCTAATTTCTCAACACTGAGATTCCAGTAGGAGTACACCAAATTCTTAGATAAGGGCTTAAAAAGCCTGTGGTCAGATATAACAACTTTCACATAAAATTGATTGTTATACTTACTGAGTTTAAATTGGTGTTTTGTTATCTAATCAATTTCCACTCTAGAATTGCATCAACAGTTGTGACTTTTGCCTACATTAAAAAAATCTTAATTTTCTCAATATGGACGCTTCTCAAAAAATTAGAAATTTAGCTTCCATTTGATCCAGCAATACCACTTCTGGGAATATATCCTGGAGAAACAAAAAAGTATAGTCGAAATGACATCTGCACTTATATGTTCATCGTGGCACTGTTTACATTAGCCAGAATCTGGAAAAAACCTGAGTGCCCGAGAACAGATGACTGGTTAAAGAAACTTTGGTACATCTATACAATGGAATACTACGCAGCTGTTATAAAGGATGGAGTCATGAACTTTGCATATAAGTGGATCAACATGGAAAGTATCATGCTAAATGAAATGAGCCAGAAAGAGAGGGACAGACATAGAAAGATTGCACTCATCTGTGGAATATAGAACAAGAGTATGAGACTAATACCTAAGAATGGTAGTATATAATACCAGGAAGTTGGCTCCATAGCTTGGAAGCTGGCCTCACATGCTGGGGGAAAGTCATCCCAGATAAAGAGGGGAACACCAAGTAATATGTGATTGGAGATCCTGCGCGAGAAGGGAGATGCATGCTGAAAGTAGACTAGAGACTGAACAGGATGACCACTCAATACCCCTATTTCAAACCACAACACCCAAAAGGAAAGAGAGATATCAAATTGGAATGCCCCGCCACAGAGGCGGGGTGGGGTGGGGGATGGAACTGGGGGGTGGGAGGGATACTGGGTTCATTGGTGGTGGAGAATGGACACTGCTGGGGGGATGGGCTCTTAAACATTGCATGAGGGAAAAACAAGAACAAAACTGTACCCTCACTGTGACTCACTAATCAAAAAAATAAATTAAAAAAAGAAAAAAATCCTAATATTCTTTAAAATATAGAATAATATAGAATAATATAGCCTACCTTAAAATCTGTGGAATTTTTAATTTAACACTTATACACATTAATTTTTCTGAATTAAAACACACTTGAAATAAGGTCTCCGCAATTACTAGTTAACTAACCTTTCACAATGCAGATTTTGACTGATATTTAGAATCCATAACTTGGGTTTTTCGAGACATAAATGTTACAAAATAAAGAGGGTTTGTCTGTAACTGTATCTTACAGAGATCCTTTAAAAAGTGAAAAAAAAAGATTTATACTAAAAAATATACATATGTCTATGGTGGAACTAGAGATATAGCGCAGTGTTAAGGTACTTTTTTTGCAAGCAGCCAAAACAAGCTGCTGTGGTACCCAGTACCACATTTGGTCTCCTAAGCACCACCAGGAATAAGCCTTGAGCACATAGCTAGACATAAGCCCAGAATACAGCCAGATGTGGCCAAAAAGAAATTAATGAAAGAAAAAAGAAAAGAAAAGAAAAAAAAAGTTTTTATCTTTCAAGCATATTGAACTTTTGTTTTAGTTTAGTATATGTACAAAACAAAATTAATGTTGAAGAGATAATTGGTAGATATAGACATAAATATCCAATATATATGATACAATATGTATATATATGATACAAATGTCTATATGTGTATAGACAAGAATTAGCAGAAACTAGCCTAAAATGCAAACACAAATCTTTAGGAAATAAAGGATATCTCAGAGAAAAAAGTCACAAATATCTTTTTCAGAGCATGGTGTTTTGAAACAGGAAGTTAATTTGAAAATAAAAGTTGAAAAGACCCTCAAATATTTGACAACTAGACAAATTTATACTGGATAATAAGTGGGTCAAAAACAAATCAAAGAAGAAATAACAAGGGAACATAGGTGGAGGGTCTGGGACATTTTTCTGTTGACAAAAGGACGTAACAATAATATGCTACAAAATCCTAATTCACAAGCAACAAATAATGAAGGAATAGATGAGCAATAGGAAGTTTTCACCAGACGTAGCATGGGGATAGGGTAGAGCATCTTGTGTACTTAGTTGCAGTTGTGTTCAATAACTTTGTGAAGCAATACCATAAAATTGAACACTATTGTAATCCTACTATCTAAACTATAATAAATATTTTAAGATTCCTGAAAAGTAAGAATAATAAAGGTAAAAGAATGTATAGGAAAATGGCTGCGGTGGGGTGTAGTTAGAGTCACGGCTCTGGGAAGGAGCCCTGACATGGGCGTGGTACCTGTTAGGGATGAGCAGAGTGTGCCTGGAACGTTGCAGCTTTGAGTGCTCAATACCCATCTGATAAAGGATTAATACCCAGGATATACAAGACACTAGTAGAAATGTACAAGAAAAAAACCTCCAACCCAATCAGAAAATGAGGAGAAGAAATGAACAGAAGTTTCCTCAAAAAAAGAAATACAAATGGCCAGAAGGCACATAAAAATATGCTCCACATCATTAGTCATCAGGGTGAGGCAAATCAAAACAACAACGAGATATCATCTCACACGGAAACTGGAATACATTCAAAAGAACAAAAGCAACCAGTGCTGGCGTGGATGTGGGAAAAAAGGGACACTTTTTCACTGTTGGAGGGAATGCTGACTGGTCCAGCCTTACTGAAAAACCATCACTTGTGTCACTTGTCATCCTGTTGATCTTCGATTTGCTCGAGTGGGCGACAGTAACGTCTCCATTAGTCCCTGTCGAGTGCTAGTGTAGCCCAATGATATCTGCTCTCCAGGAACAGGAAGATCCTCAAACCATTCATACAGGGTTCTGACGAAGAAGACTGACCATCTCATTGGTGGGCCACCACTCAGTCTTTTGATGTCCCGTGGAATCTAGTTGGTAACAGCTCGAGTCCCGTGGTCATCTCTGAATCACATTATGTGTCCGGACCATCTGACTTTTGATGCCTTGGCAAATGAGACAGCGTCCCTGGTTTTTGATCGTCCACAGAGGTCTGAAAGCCAGATTCCTTCTCTCACTTGAGTGAAACGTGACGCTCCAAGCATAACTCTTTTGATTCCTCTTTGGGATACCTGAATTGCGTTCTCATCCTGTTTTCGTAGGGTCCAGACCTCTGAGGCATATGTTAGTGTAGGAAGAATGGTGGAGTCGAAAAGATGTGCCCTGAGCAAGAGATTCTTCATCCTCTTAACAACGTCTTTGATGCTCTTGAAGGCATTCCACGCTGCTTTATTCCTCCTGCGCAGTTCTGGCGCCAAGTCGTTCCTCATGTTGAGTTCTCTACCCAGGCACACATAGCTGCTGCATCTGGAGATGTTCATTGCATTGAGAACAAATGGAAAATAAGGGACTAGTTTGTTTTTCATGAACATTGTTTTGCTGAGATTCAGCTGCAGTCTGACCTTTTCACACTCACGGTCGAAGTCAGCCAGCATTTGTGCCACTTGGCTAATGTTTGGTGTTAGGAGAAGGATGTCATCAGCGAAGCAGAGGTAGTGTATTTGCCGTCTATATTCACTCCCATTACTTCCCATTCCAGTGGTCACATGACATTCTCGAGGGTGGAACTGAAGGGTTTTGGTGAAATGATATCACCCTGCCGAACCCCTCTCTTTATGTCAATGATCATTTCTTTGTAGAATGGTGAGATCCTGGTGGTGAATCCATAATACAACTCTCAGAGGATCTTGATGCACTGAGTTTGAACACCCTGTTTGGCTAGGCCTTTGATGACCACTTCAGTCTCAACAGAATAAAAAGCCTTCTTTAAATCAATGAACGTTAGACAGAGGGGCATCTTGAACTCTCACGAAACTTCAATGAGCTTGGTCACTGTGAGGAAAAGGTCGATCATGCTGAATCCTTTTCAGAACCAGGCTTGCTTGAATGGTTGTCCTTTGTCTAGTGTTCTGCCTATTCTATTCAGGATGACTCCAGTGAACAACTTGTATTCGATGGATAACAGGCTGATTGGGTGATAGTTGCCAATGCCGTGGATGTCTCCCTTCTTGTACAACAGAACGGTCCTGCTGGTTTTCCATTGGGGCATGACTTTCCATTTGGACAGGTAGCATATGATTTGCCGAGCCAGTGTATTGACGAGTACTGGCAGCAGACTCTTCAGGTGTTTGGGTCTGACCTTGTCTGGACCGTGTGCTGTACATGACTTTACTGACGAAATGGTGTGACGGATTTTGGAAGGAAGGACATTGGGAACAACATATCCATCCTGCAGAATTTGGTATGTGGGCAGGTGGATGTGGCTGTCAAAGAGATACAAGTAGAAGTCGTGAATAATCCTCTCCATTGCCCTTCTGGAAGATCTGATAGATTCATCAGGATGTTGGAGTGCAGTTATCTTGGTTTTGTAGTTGGCAAAGGACAGGCCGGTGTTGAGAATACTTTTCTTGGTTTCTGCCACATCGGCCAACACTGCTGTTCTTCTCTCTTTGAGGTCTTCCTTTATCACTTCTCTGCACAGCTTTGTGAGCTCAGACGTTAGCTTGTGGTTGCCTGAGGCTTGTGCCAAACGACATTGGTGAATGAGCTTGAAAGTTTTCAAAGACAAGAGTCTGTTTTTGGCTTTCCCATTGTCAGCATTCTTCTTACAGTCATCGAGGTGCTGAACCAGTTGCTCGTATTCCTCATCGATGTTGCAACGATGACAGCAACTTCCCACGTTGCTGCAATAATGGAAAAGAGCTCCCAGTTGGTGGTCATTCTGGGAGTTCTCTTCTTAAATTTAAACTTTGCAGACGTTTCTCCCCGCTCTATGAATTTGAATTTTGCACGAAAGAGATGGAAAGAGATGGTCCCGTTTGGAATTTTGGGACAACAGCGACATTGGTCACGCAAAACCTTTGATTGAATATGATGTGGTCAATTTCGTTGAAGAACTGTCCACTTGGAGTCTCCCATGTCCAACATTTAGATTCGGCCTTCTGGAACTGCGAGTTACCATGGATGGTCTTGGTCAACATGATGAGTTCAGACAGTCTCTCACCCTGTTTCTTCCATTCTAGGCCATTGGACTCAATGTGGAATTCTTCAGGAGACATTCTCAGTCCTTCCTTGGCATTAAAATCACCAACAATGATCTTGTATGTAGAAGGTGTGGTCTTCTTTATACAAATTCTCCAGCTCCATGTAGACATTCTCAATTTCTTCTTCATTGTAGTTGGTGTTCGTGCGTGGAAAACAATATGGATAGTTCTACAAAAAGTAGAAATTGAGCTTCCATATCATCCTGCAATATCACTTCTAGGAATATATCCCAAGGATGCAAAAAAGCACAGTAGAAATGACATCTGTACCTATATTTTCATTGCAGCACACTTCACAGTAGCCAAAATCTGGAAACAACCCAAGTGCCCTGGAAGAGGTGACTGGTTAAAGAAACTTTGGTACATCTACACAATAGAATACCATGCAGCTGTTAGGAGAGATGAAGTTATGAAATTTGGTTATAAATGGATATACATGGAGAGTATCATGCTAAGTGAAATGAGTCAGAAAGAGAGGGACAGACATAGAAAAATTGCACTCATTTGTGGAGTATAGAATGACATCACATGAGGCTGACACCCAAGGACAGTAGATACAAGGGCCAGGAGCATTGCCCCATAGCTGGAATCCTGCTTCATGAGCGGAGGGGAGAAGGCAGATGGAATAGAGAAGGGATCACTAAGAAAATGATGGCTGGAGGAATCAGTCAGGATGGGAGAAGTGTGCCAAGCATAGATAACGGACCAAACATGATGACCTCTCAGTGTCTGTGTTGCAAGCTAATAATGCCCCAAAGTGGAGAGAGAGTATTGGGAATATTGTCTGCCATGGAGGCAGGAGGAGTGTGGGAAAGGGGTGTATATGAGGGATATTGGTGGTGGGAAATGTGCACTGGTGGTGGGGTGGTTGTTTGATCATTGTGTGATTGTAACCCAAACATGAAAGCTTGTAACTATCTCACGGTGATTCAATAAAATAAAAAAGAGAAAGGAACAAAGAAAGACCATATAGGACACAGCAATGACAAAATTTTAGAAATCAGCAATTTTGTACTAAAGGCAGCAAAATCAAATAAGGAATTCATACAGAAACTCTCATAGTTTCACCACAGTTCTATAAAATGAGTTCCTACCAGTTAGAAGAGAATGGTGGGATATAATAAATTATTTTTAAATGTTTCAGCGAAATGCATATCTTACCACAACATCCTATTCAACCAGATTATCATTAATATTTTAAGAAATAATACATCACTTTATGAAAAATTTATAAGAGGAACTTCATAGTCTGGAAACCCGCTTTGTAAAAAGCATTAAAGGAGCTTATTCAAAATAAAAAAAACAAATTCAAAAACACTCAGAATTTCTAGAAAATATTGGCAATAAATCCCTTGATCCAAATTGTCTTACTTCATGTCAATGCCTTGAAGTCACCAATCAAGAAGCATAGCATGGAAGGATTTATAAAAAATGAACTTAACTTTCTATTGTTTTAAGAGACACATCTGAATATTTAGGATAATCACAGGCTCAAAGTTAAAGGCTGTAAAAACAATCTACTAGACAAAAATATCCTACAAATGGCTGAGGTGGCCACACTTATATTAGACAATGCAGACTTCAAATTAAAGAAGGTTATAAGGGCCTGAAGATGACGGCAGAGAGTTTCTTGCCTGCAGGCCTGGCTGTCTTCCACAGGGCCCCTCGGAGGGGATGGGCTCCAGCTTCCCTCCCCACCCCAAGCAGAGCCCCCGGTGGCCGAAGGCCACCGGAACCTAGCTGCATCCATGCTGGACGCCCCTCTCCACACGTTCAGACAGGCCTCATGCATGAAGGTACTGGCAGAGGAACCCAGGTATGTGTAATCCCATCAATGGCCAACATCCAGAGAGACTTAAAAGCAAGCTCTCAGAAGCGCGCGGCCGATATCTTTTGCCTTCTTCTCCCTCTTGGAGAAACGGGCAATCTTCTGAGAGTTTCCTGCCCACATGGGACAGCCTTGCAAGCTTCCCATGGTGTATTCATATGCAAAATCCAGTAACAAGCTGGATCTCATTCCCCTGACCCTGAAGAACCCCCAATGCAACATCGTTAGGAGGGCCGAGTCGAGATAGACTTCTAAGATCTCAGGGAAAGGACAAAATGAGATGTTACTGATCCCACTCGAGAAATCGGTGATTAACGGGATATCGCGAATGTGATAAGGGCCAGGGATGTTATTACTTAATATGTTAATAAAGTGCTCAAGGACATTATACTTCTAAAGATCTGTGTACCTGATATTATATCATTGAGATATTTAAAGCAATTAATAGATCTGAAGAAATAAATTGATAGCAAAACAATATTAATGCGAGATTTTAACATTCCTTTCACACTTGTGGATAGAACAACTAGTAAAAACTAGGGGCCGGAGAGACAAGTACCAAGTACCAGTAGAGAGGGTACTTGTCTTGCATGTAGCTCACCTGGGTTCAATCCTTGGTATCTCACATTGTTCACTAAGAAATAGCAGAAGTAATTCCTGAGTGCAGAGCCAGGAGTAACTCCTAAGCATCTCTGGGTGTAGTCCCCAAACCAAAAAAAAAAAAAAACCTAAACAACGAGGGAAAAATAAAAAAATAAGCACTTACTTAACAGTTTACCCAGATTTAATTCCTAACGCCACATGTGGCTCCCCCAAACACTGCCAGGAGTTATGCATAAGTGCTGTGCCAGGAGTAAGTAAGCCTTGAGCACTTTTGGGTATGACCCAACAAATAAAAAACACATACAAAATTTAAATTCACAAAGAAATAAAGAAAGAAAACTAAAAAATAACTGAGTCACAAATGAAAGGGAAGACGCTATAGCAGCTACCACAGAAATTCAAAGATTCATCATAGATTACTATGGAAATCTTTATGCCATATAATTGGAGAACACAGAAGACATGGATAAATTTCTGGGCTCTTATAACCTACCAATACTGAATTAGAAGAACACATAGTCCCTGAGAAGACCAATTTTCAGCAGGGAAATAAAATGGTAATTAAAAAATATCTCCCCCACAACCCAAAAGCCCAGGTTCTTATGCATCTACTATCAAGTATTTCCCAAATTTCAAAGAACAATTTTGAATCATTTTTAGGCTCTTACTCTGTCAGAGAATAGCTTCTATGAGGTAGCAATTACTCTGATGCCAAAACAGACAGTTTCTATGAGGTAGATATTCTGACAAAAAAGCAGATGGACTCATCATTTAAAAAAATATTATAGATCAATCTCGCAAATACAGAAGCAAAGACCCTAAACAAAATAGTAGCAAGTCAAATTAGTAATACATTAAAATTATTATAAACCATGATCAAGTACAATTTATTACTGGTAAACAAGGAAGGTATAATATAAGCAAATCAATGTATATATTACACCATATCAGTATTAGAAAAAATAAAATTATACCTTCACATCAACAGAGAAAGCAAAATCTTTTCAATTTATTAAATTGAAAAGATTTAATACCTCTTCATGGTTTAAAACGTTAATGAAATATGTATGGAATATATGCTTCAATATAGTTAAACCCATGTACCACAAACCCACAATAAACGTCATAGTCAGTGGTGAAAAATCAAAAGTCTTCCTTCTAACACCAGACACAAGACAAGGTTGACCAGTTTCACCACTATTATACAATAGAATATTGGAAGTCCTTGGTATAGCAACTAGGCAAAGGAAGATATTAAGTGTGTGAAGATAGGATTAAAAAAAGCCAAACCATCACATGAGCAAATAACATGATACAGTAATTAGAAAACACTAAAAACTCTGTACAAAATCTCCTAGAAACAATAAACATGGACAGTAACACAGCATCCTACATTTTTTATTTTCACTTGATTTTGCCCCCAAAAATCAATTAGTTTGGGAACCATCTTAACAAAGGAAGTAGAAAGACTTTACTTTTGTTGGTTTTAGGGTTTCATTTGGCTCTTTCCAGTGCTTGTTCTTTGCTCAGTGATCACTCCTGGTAGTGTTTGGGATCACAATTTAGTTGACTGCATGTCATGCAAGTGTCCTATTTGCTATATTATCTCTAGAACCCCAAGATGTGAAGATGTACAAAGTAAACTTTAAGTCACTATTAAAAGAAAGAGAAGACACAAGGAAATGAAATGGAAACACCTTTTTCGTGGACTCCTAAGAATTAGAAACATCAAAATATGACTGTTCCAAAGCACTGTATAGATTTAACAGCCCCTATAAAATATTTGTGACTATTTTTAGAGGCATAGATAAAATGCCCTTAAAATTTCTTTTAAGAATGTTTATTGATACACTTTGACTTAAAAAAATTGTTCATAAAAAAGATCTTTTAGGCATACTATGTTTCAACACTAATCCGACACCAGTGTCCCAAGGTTTCCTTCCACACTCTGCCTATCACCTTGGAAGGTGTATAAAATATATATTTCATTTTTCTTGTTCTAATAAAACTTACAGGAATGGCAAATCCAATTGTGAGAAAATAAATTCATTAAAGTTAGTTTGTGATTGTAAATTTTAATAAACTTTCAATCTTTCTTAATCTGGATAACCATAGGCATCATTTGTGAGTGACATGATGGGAAGTTTCTCCTGTCCTTTAAAGGAGATCTTTTAATGCTTCTTGCAAAACTCGTTTCAAGGTTATGAATTTCCCAAGCAGTTGCCTTTCCATTAAGCTCTGTAATCTTCAAATTATAATCTTCGAACAATAATCTAGTTGGATAGAATATTCTTGGTGAGGTGTTCATTTTGCTGAGTTTTTGTACTCTTATCCTTCAATATTTTTGTGGCTCATAGTCTCATTTGATAGATCTACTGTATATCTAATGGGCTTTCCTATGTATATAAGTTTTTGTATCATGCTTTATTCATTGTTCTATCTCTATATTTGAATTTTATAATTTTGAGTATAATGTGCGTTGGAGTTTTCATAATTAGATCTGTTTTCACTGGGACACTTCATGACTCTTGGATCTCTGTGCCTATAATCCTGAACTCTGGGAAGTTCTTATTGATGATTTCTTTACCTAATGTTTCTATATCACATTTTGTTCCTGTTCTTCAGCGAGTCTGATGATTTGTTTATTTGCTTTGTTTTGTTTTTTTTTTTTGGTGACACCCAGCAGAGCTCAGAGGTTACTCCTAACTCTTCACTCAGGAATTACTCCTGACAATGCTTAGGGGACCCCATGGGTGCCAGGGATAAAACTTGCTATCTATGTGCAAGACAAATGCCTTACCTGCTGTACTACCACTCCAGCCTGGACTCCTATGATTCTTTAATTGTTCCTCTTGAGCTCATCCCATAGTTCTATGGTATGCTGTTCATTTCTTTTCAGGACATTTTTCACCTTCTGTTTTTTCCTAGCAGTTTCCTCCTTATCATCTGGGAACTTCTTGAATTTTTGCTCAGTTACGACTAATTCTGCTCTTGAGAGGTTCTACTGACATTTTTATATCACCCACTATGTTCTTCATTTCGGTCATTTCTGACTGTAGTAGGTTTTCCATTTTGACTCTCATACTTTCCTGTGCTTTTCTAAATACCTGTGCTATTGTTTCTTTGAACTCATTGGACATCCTCATCATAGTGTTACTAAAGATACTATCTGAGGATTTATTGGTGCTATATAAGTCTTCAATGATATTTTTCTAACTCACTGAGCTTGGTGGCCTTCAACTGTTCTTGTTGTACTAGTGGTTAATCTTTGTAATTACACCCTCTTCTAGGGAAGATACAGCCAGAGTGCTCTTTTTTTTACCTGTCTTCCCAGAATGTCATAAAGAATAAGTGTGAGCAATGTGTAACTTGTTGAGTAGATTATTTTGCACATCCATGAAGTTCAGAAGCTATGATATGGGCCTTTAATATGAAACAGGTTGGGTATGGATGCTGCTAGGATCCACCCTGAAGGAAGAGGCTCTGCCTCCTGCTCCAGAATAGGCCCAGAGATATCAGACAGAGAAAAGTCTCACCTGGGATTATGGAACAGGAAGAAGAATGTCCAAATGTTGGTAAAATTTCAATCACTGTATCACTGTACCAATGTCATCCCATGGTTCATCAATTTACTTGAGCGGGCACCAGTAATGTTTCCAACCATCCCAGTCCTGATATTTTAGCAACCTCTCCTTACTCATCTTTCCCAAGGATTGGACAGTTATTTCAGGGTCAGGGGAATTAGACTTGTTATTGTTACTGTTTTGGGCATATCGAATATGCCACTGGGAGCTTGCCAGGCTCTGCTGAGAGGCATATATATTTATGCCTCATATATATTTATATGAGGGCAGGATACTCTTGGTAGCTTGCTGGGATCTCTGAGAAGCATATATATATTTCCCTCTATGAAGATATTTTGTGCAGTCCAGGAATATGTTTACTCATGTGTGAGACTTGGCCCAAGCGTGTGGAAAGTGGCCTGGAGCGTGGTGGTGGTTGGGTTGTGGAGGTCAGCTGCCAGGGCTGGGTCCCTTGGGGTGGGGAAGGCTCTCACCCACTTCCTCTGGGGTACCCTGAGTGAAAACAGCTTGGCTTGGAGTCCAGAGGCATGGTTATGGGGGGCTCATTTTATGCTCCATTCCGGGAGAAGCAGACGTGAGTTCTGGAGAGTTGCTGATGAGGAGGTTATCTGGCGCTGGTAAAAGGTGGCTAATGGGAGTGATCCCCGCGGTTGCCAGAGACTTGTGGAAGCAGTCAGAGGATCTCTGATCCTGGGTCCTGTTGAGCCCAGAGTCCAAGATCACAAAGTTCCACATTACCTATGTTTTTTATAGAGTAATAAAACCCAGGAAGAGGCAAACGACCTCAGGGTGAGGGGAGAGAATATGGGAGTTTTTTTTTCTCTCCTGAACCTTAAGCTATACTCTAAAGCTATAGTTATTAAAAAATCGTGTGGTACTTGAATAAAGACAGATTCTCAGACCAATGGAATAGAACTGACAGTCCAGAGATAAACCCTAAGGTATAGAGACAGCTACTATTTGACAGAGACAGCTGAGTTTGAAGTAGAGAAAGGAAATTTGGTCAGATACATGTGAAATACTGAACTCTGACCTATATCTTACACTTGTTAACTTGAAGACAGATTAAAGATCTCAGTATCATACTGTGATCCTATAAATTACACTGAGGAAAACAGGCAGAATCCTTCATGACACTAAATCTAATGGCATTTTCAATGACTCAGTGCCACTGTGCAAACAAACAGAAACAATAAAATGTGATTAAATCAAATTAAGAAGTTTATGCACTACAAGGACAATTTCATAAAAAGATAGACTTTATCCAGAAGAAAACGATGGGCATGGAGCTTCTGTTTTATCCAATAACTAGAAATAACCATTTGGGGTTAGATGAACTAAAACATACTGGCCTAATATCCCTGATGAACATGGGTGCGAAGATCCTCAACAAAATATTAGCAAATAGAATCCAACAACTCATCAAAAAGATCACTACCAAGTGGGATTTATCTAGGGGATGCAAGGATGGTTTAATATTCGGAAATTAATCAACATAATCCATCATCTCAACAAAAGTAAAGAAAAACCATATGATCATTTGAATAGATGCAGAGAAGGCGTTTGACAAGATCCAACACCAATTTATGATGAAAACTCTCACCAAAATGGGTTTAGAAGGAACTTTCCTCAAGAGAGTCAAAGCCATCTACCACAAACACATGGCAAGCATTATCCTCAATGGAGAAAAACTAAGGGCCTTTCCTCTACGATCAGGGACAAGAAAAGGATGTTCACTCTCACCACTCCTGTTCAACATAATACTGGATGGACTTGAAATATCAAAAAAAAAACAAGAAAAAGACATTAAGTGCATCCAGATAGGAAAGGAAGAAATCGGCTCTCACTATTCACAGATGATATGATACTATACATATAGAATCCTAAAACCTCTACCAAGAAACCCCTAGAAACAATAGACTTGTACAATAAAGTCACAGGCTATAAATTCAATATCCCCAAATCCATGGCCTTCCAATATGCAAATATTGAGACAGAGGAAAGTGACATAAAAAACAATGTCATTCACAATCATGCCCCAGAAAATCAAGTACCTCAGAATCAGCCTAACAAAGGAGGTAGAGGATCTCTACAAAGAAAACTACAAAACGCTACTCCATGAAATAAAAGAGGACAAGAGGAAATGGAAACATATTCCCTGCTCATGGATAGGGAGAATCAAAATTGTCAAAATGGCAATACTCCCAAAAGCACTATACAGATTCAGTGCAATCCCTATAAGGGTACCCATGAAATTCTTCAAATAAATCGATCAAGCAATCCTGAAATTCACATGGAACAACAGACACCCATGAAGAGCTAAAGTAATTATTGGGAAAAAGACTATGGGAGGCACCACCCTCCGGAGCCTTAAGACTACTACAAAGCCTTAACACTTAAAACAGCATGGTACTGGAACAAAGGCAGAGTCGCAGACCAATGGAACAGGATGAAACATCCCTACACACAACACCAGATGTAAGATCATCTAATCTTTGATAAGGGAGCACGAAATATGAAGTGGAACAAGGAAAGCCTCTTTAACAAATGGTGCTGGCATAACTGGACAACCACATGCAAAAGAATGGGCTTAGACCTTGACCTAACACCATACACAGAAGTCAGATCAACCACCGAGATGTGATCCCAGGGGCCGCACGTGTGCAGGCTCACCGCAGCTGCACTGCATGATTCCAGGGCAGCTAAACTGCTTTTGATCCTAGCAGCGTCTTGCAAAATATCTCCAGACTGAGAACTAAGCTGCAACCCCATGCCTGCCGAGGAGAGGAAAGGTTTTTCTCTCTCGACTTTTCCTTGCCAGGGGGGAAGGGCAAGGTGACCACCATATTATGAGGACCACATATAACAGGGATGAGCCTGTAGCAATGGGAAGAGAGGGTGGTCTCGGGAAGATGGGCGACACCGACCCTGCTCTGATCAACCAAGTGAAAACAGAGATAAACAAATAGAACTATATTAAACTAAGAAGCTTCTGCACTTCAAAAGATACAGTGACCAGAATACAAAGATAATCTACAGAGTGGGAAAGGATATTCACCCAATACCCATCTGATAAAGGGTTGATCAACAGTATATAAGGTACTGGTTGAGCTCTACAAAGAAATGAACAGAAACTTTGTCAAGGAAGAAATACAAATGGCCAAAAGGCACATGAAAATAAATGCTCTTCATCACTAATCATTAGAGAGATGCAGATCAAAACAACCTCACACCACAGAGACTGGCACATATCCAAAAGAACAAAATCAACCGCTGTTGGCATGGATGTGGGGAGAAAGGGACCCTCCTATACTGCTGGTTGGAAAGCCAACTGGTTCATCCCTTTTGGAAAACAGTATAGATACTTCTCAAAAAATTAGAAATTGAGTGTCCATTTGATCCAGCAATACCACTTCTGGGAATATATCCCGGAGAGGCAAAAAATATATAGTCTAAATGTCATCTGCACTTGTATGTTCATCACAGCACTGTTTGCAATAGCAAAAATTTGGGAAAAAACCTGAGTGCCTGAAAACAGATGATTGGTTAAAGAAACTTTGGTACATCTACACAATGGAATACTATGCAGTTGTCAGAAAAGATGAAGTCATAAACTTTGCATATAAGTGGATCAACATGGGAAGTATGCTAAGTGAAATGAGTCAGAAAGAGAGAGACAGACAGAAGAATTGCACTCATCTGCGGAATACAAAACAACAGAATGGGAGACTAACATCCAAGACTAGTAGAGATAAGTACCAGGTGGTGTGCTCCATGACTTGGAAGCCAGCCTCACATGCTGGTAGAAAATGCAGCTCAGATAGAGAAGGGAACACCAACTAAAGTGTGGTGGGAGGACCCGCTTGGGATGGGAGAGGCGTGCTGAAAGTGGACTATAAGGTGAACATGATGGCCACCCAATACCTCCATTTTAAACCACAACACCCAAAGAGAGAGAGAACAAAAGGGAATGCCCTGACACAGAGGCAGCAGTGGGGGTGGATCGGATGAGGGGGTGGGAGGGATACTGGGGTCATCGGTGTAAGAGAATGAGCACTGGTAGAGGGATGGTTACTCGAGCATTGTATGACTGAAACAAAAGCACAGAAATATGTAAATCTGTAACTGCACCCTCATAGGGATTCACTAATAAAAAAATTAAAGTAAAAAATAAATAAATAAATAAAACATACTAGCCTGAGACCTAAACCTGGAAAGTATGATTAACTATTTCCAGGGAGAAACTAAAGCTAAAGTTACAATTTACTTTAAAGTTGTCCAGTTTTTACTGCACCTATACAAATAATTGCCATCTTTACTAAGGACAATCTGTTCTGTTAATTATAAAGGTGGATAGAAAAACATTATTCATTTCAAGGACATGTCTCATTGTGTGAAAAACAAATTTTAGTCTCATGGAGAAATAATCTAGTTTCCAGTTAAAATCCAAAATAAAATCACCCACACCTGTTTAATACAGTGGGTTTAGTCAGAGGTACTTAGTTTCTGTTCAAAGTTTTTTAGTGTGTGGTTTTGTTAATCTATAATTTCCTCACTGGAAAAGATCCCTCTAAAAGACAAGAATAGCTTCTAATAGTGGCTAATCTTTTGTGCATCTCCCCTTTTATCCATGCTCTTCTCCCCCTCTAAGCTATGCATGGTCTGCTGTCAACAATTAGATCTCAGCTCTCTACAACCTGGTCTGACCCAGCTAACCAAGGAATAAAACAAATAACTACTTCAAGGACGGGATGGTTCAAATTAAATAAGATTTGGGGTCTTTCATCTTTCTCACATTAAAATATTTAACCCCTGTCTCTTAAACATCTTAATAAAAGTGGTCTATTGTTCAAAACCCATTAATTTACAAATGTTCATGTAGCCCAGATTGGACATTCCACCTGATTTCCAAGGGCTCGTGGACAGACCCTTTTTCTTAGGGGGGATTTATGTGTGGCCCAAAACTTTCCACATAAAGCAGCCAGATGATATCTTGGCCTTTCTTCTCCTGTTGCAGTTTGAGCCCCTTGTTGAAGAGAGGGGACATTACAGAAACTGAATGGCAATATTAGGAACAAAAGGGTATTTGTAGTAAATAGTCTGGATAATATTAGGGATATTGCCCTAAAGGAAGGGCATCATTGGTATGGCACGTCCCAAGGGTGGTCTAGGTGGCTCCTGGACACCACAATCTAATTACTTCAGTATCCTATCCTCCCTGTTAACAGCACACATTCTTGAAATATAAGAAAAAATACTCACCTGCTCAGTGTATTAAAAAGGGTGTAAAACAGAATTTTAGTGATTCTGCAGTCATGAGACTTCAGCCAGAATCAAAATAAATGCAAAATAACCCTGTGATATCTAATATTGAACTGACGTGACACTTACAAGCCCAGAATATCCGTTTGATCCCTACCGTCCCTTGTTTTGAATGCAGAACAAAGGCAAAGCTTTTCAAAGAACCAAAAAGGGCAAGACAGCCAATCATTACTTCTGTGCTCCTGACTCTTGCATTAGTCAGTCACTTATGTGGAAAATGATAACAAAGGGGATAGGGGGAAATCGGGAAGCCTATTGTTCTATTCATTTCAGTCATTCTCATTAAAGTGAAAGGAGAGATATTGGTGAGAGTAAACATACCAGGGAGGGAAAATGAAAATTGTGAAGTTAACATTTCTACATTCTGATAAAAACAAAAAGCTACAATTATATAATATCAATGATTTTTGCATATGATTAAGTGCTATCATATTTTTACTTAAAATTTGTAATGTATAATAACATATAGATGGATGAAAATTTATGCAAATAATTTAAATGTTTAATTTTTCTTTACTTAGAATGATATTAAACACCACACTAAAAACATCATGCAGATAAAAAGGGTGTAAAAGGAGAAAGGACTTCTGCCCTTATTTGGAATCCTTCTTTAGGAAATCCTTCCCATAAACAAGCAACTTCCCTGCCTTCCTTTATATTGCTTTACTTTGCATTAAACATTCTTTAAATTCAGAAAAAAAGGTTTCTGTACTGCAAAACAACAACAACAATGACCAGGGCATGCTAGATAGTGCAGAAAGTAGGGTATTTCCTTGCATTTGGAAGACCTGTGTTTCATCCCTGGCACCCCTTATGGTCCCGCAAGGCCTGCCAGGAGAGATCCTTGAGTTCAAAGATAGGAATAAGCCCTGTGCAGCACCAAGTGTTGCCCATAAAATTGCTGCCTTTTCATTAGAAAAATGTTAAGCAAAACAAGAAATAGATATCACCTCACTCCAGTAAGATTGGTATATATCAAAAAAACAAACACCATTGGCATGAATGAGGGGAATAATAACCCTCATTCACCATTGGTGGGAATGTCAACTGGTTTAATTTCTTTGCAAAACAATGTGAACAAATCTTAAATATCTAAGAAATGACCCTTCATACATACTAGAAATTCCTGGCTTTGGCATCAACCCTAAGGACCTCAAAACACTATTATGAAAAGACATTTGTGTCCCTATGTTTGTTGTAGAGCTCTTCATGATATCCAAGATCTTGTAACAGTTTAAGCATCCAAGAACATAGGAGTTGATAAAAAAAATCTATGGGATGTATACACAATGGCATAGTACTCAACTCAAAAAAAAAAAAAAGAAATCCTGCAATTTACCACTGTGCAGATGGAACTAGGTAGAGGGTGTCACGCTGAGTAAAGTCACACAAAGTGAGTACATATGGTGCAACCCAATCAGGATGGCACCCTGATATCAAGCTACTTGCACGACCACACAGTACACAACTTCACAGATAAATAACTCAGGTACTTCATAGACTCCAAACTATTGTTCCAAGAACTAAACGGCGACTTTAAGATAAGACAAGCCTCACAAGTACACAAACTCCTACATAAAGATGGGGAAAATCCCCATCAGAATAATCTCTCTCAATATCAATGTACTAAGTGCACCAATCAAGAGGCAGAGTGTCAGGATGTATTAGAAAATTGAACCCAACACTCTACTGCCTGCAATAAACACACTTGAACAATCAAAACAATCACAGACTCAGAGTCAAAGGCTAGAAAACAATTCTCTAAGCAGCAGCCCAATCAAAAACGCTGGGATGGCCATACTACTATTGGACCACATAGACTTGAAGCTGAAGAAGTTTCTAAGAGACAGTGAAGGTCATTTCTTAATCATCAAGGGATCTGTACATCAGGAAGAACGCACACTCCTAAATGTGTAAGAGGAACCAGCAAGATACTTAAAACGATTGCTAGTAAACTTGAAGAAAGATATCAATGATAGAACAATGGTACTTGGAGATTTCAACACTGCTTTGTCAACTCTTGATAGATCAAGTAGACTAAATCTTGAGGAGTAAATAATATATTTCAGGGAAGAAATGGAAGCATTCATCAGAAAGGAAGAAAAGGCTCACATCAATAACTTAACCTCACAGTTTAAGATCCTGGAAGATGATTAACGAAAGAGGCCCAAACCAGCTAGGAGGAAGAAAATAAAAAAACGTTGGAGCAGAAACCAATGAGCTGGAACCCAAAAAATTAATCTGAAAGATCAATAAAACCAAGAAAAGGGCCCTGTAATGTACCACAATGCTTTCAAAACAAAAATGCCACTGAGAATAAATTTATTCTCAAAGGTTTATCAAATTTTCGTTTTTACTTAGTCTGTGCATGAGGAAGTGTTTGAGCTGCACCCCATGGTGCTCAGGGATTGTTCTGATTCTGTGCTCAGAACTGCCACTGGTAGTGGTCAAGGATAATTTATAACTCTCTTGGCAGGGTAGAGGGTTGGGGTCACACCCAGCGGTGTTCAGGGCTTATTCCTAGTTCTGCATTCAGAGATCATTCCTGGCAAGGCTCGGTGGACCACACATTGTGCTAGATAAAGAACTCACAGTAACCTGCCTGCAAGGCAAGCATCTTACCCACAATACAATAGCTCTGACTTCAGATTTATCACTTTCTTAACCATATTCCAGATTTTTTTTCAGAGATGACAGCATTTAAATCTACCATAGTTATTAAGATTAATTCGCTGGTTGATGTGGCTAAATTTTTGGTTCTCATGATATAGTGGAAAAAACAAGTGACTAAGTGAGACAAATATCCCTTGGAGACAAATATGTCTTGGTGATGAAAAATTGGAATATGTAGAATGTGGACTTGAGCAATAGCACAGCATGTATGGCATTTGCCTTGCACAAGGCCGACCCAAGTTCAATTTCTCCATCCCTCTCAGAGAGCCCAGCGACCTACCGAGAGTATCCCGCCCACACAGCAGAGTCTGGCAAGCTACGGTGACGTATTCGATATGCCAAAAACAATAATAAGCCTCACAATGGAGACTTTACTGGTGCCTGCTCAAGCAAATCGATGAACAATGGGATGACAGTGCTACAAACAGTGCTACACTGCTATGTGGAATGTAAGTTCCAAAGCGCTGTTGAAAAAAATGTATTTACTGGCATGGTACATGATGTTCCTGGTATATGATTATTTTTGTAGTTATAGATCAATCTTGAAGCCATTTTTTGTCCTGGCATTTTAGCTTTAAAGTGGCAAAATTAATTGAAATCTGAATACAAACTCAGCAATTACAACCCTCAAGGAGTAATGCACTGTAACACTGTAGCACTGTCGTCCCATAATTTGGCTGTTCAAAAGTTGACATATCTCTTATATTATGTGATCCAGAGTTGCTGAAAAGGGCCTGTGAGAATTTCTTCATCTATGACTTTGGGTAAAATACTCTGCATATTTTTAATAAATTATTTCATTGTTTGGTAACCAACAGTGTTTCATTGTTGTTGTTGGGCCACACCTGGTAATAGTCAGAATATACTGTCAGTTCTATGCTCAGGCATGGCTCGCAATTCTGCTTGGGGTACTATGTGCAGTGCCAGGAATCCAACCAGGGCTGCCCACATGGCAAGACAAGTGCATAACTCATTGTACTAGCTCTTTGGCCCTAACAACAAGTGGTTTTCTTTTTCAAAAGGAGGTGGTTTGACATCCAGCCCCATCAGAAAATGGGGGCAAAGAAATGAACAGAAACTTTCTCAAGGAAGAAATATGAATGGCCAAAAGGCATATGAAAAAAAATGCTCATCGTCACTAATCATCAGGGAGATGCAGATCAAAACAACTATGAGATACCACCTAACACCACAGAGACTGGCACACATCCAAAAGAACAAAAGCAACCGCTTTTGGAGAGGATGTGGGGAGAAAGGGACCCTCCTACACTGCTGGTGGGAATACCAACTGGTTCAATCCTTCTGGTAATGGGTTCCAGAAGGATTGAATATGGTCGCTCCTCAAAAAATTAGAAATCGAGCTCCCATTTGACCCAGCAATACCACTTCTGGGAATACACTCCGGAGAGGCAAAAAGATATAGCCAAAATGACATCTGCACATGTATGTTCATCGCAGCAATATTTACGATAGCCAAAATCTGGAAAAAACCCAAATGCCCAAGAACAGATGACTGGCTAAAGAAACTTTGGTACATCTACACAATAGAATACTCTGAAGCTATCAGAAAAGATGAAGTCATGGACTTTGCATACAAGTGGATCAACATGGAAAGTATCATGCTAAGTGAAATGAGTCAGAAAGAGAGGGACAGACATAGAAGAATTGCACTCATCTGCGGAATACAAAACAACAGAATGGGAGACTAACATCCAAGAGTAGCAGAAATAAATACCAGGTGGTGTGCTCCATGACTTGGAAGCCAGCCTCACATGCTGGTAGAAAATGCAGCTCAGATAGAGAAGGGAACACCAACTAAAATGTGGTGGGAGGACCCGTTAGGGATGGGAGAAGCGTGCACGGAGCAGACTATAGACCAAACACATTGGTCACCCAAGACCTCCATTACTAACCACAATGCCTAAAGGGAGAGAGGGAACAGAGGGAAATGCTCTGCCAATAAGGCCGAGTGGGGAGGGCAATGGGGTGGGAGGGGTTGGGAGGGATGATGGTGTTAACAGTGGAGAACGGGTACTGTTGGAGGAATAGATACTCAAGCTGTATATGATCGAAACACAAGTACGAGAATATGTAAACCTGTATCTGTACCCCCACGGTGATTCATTAATAAAAAATTTTAAAAAGGAGGTGGTTTGAAAAATTGATATAAATGAAATCACATCTAAGTCTAATAAACATTTATTCTAATTACATTTTATTCATGTGTGTAACAGTGATTTTGCAAATATTGCTTTTAGTATTTAAGAGGCCATTAGTTCCTGAAATATGCAACCTGTTTGAGTTACGTCCTGCAGATATGCACTCACAGACATATTTTTTATGAAAAACTTTATATCTGGTTTGTATTTTTATGTTTATTTGCTAGATTTTTTTAATAATTTCTGGAAAATGCTCTGGTTGGGAAACTGCTCTAAGATTCAAGGGCCTTTTGTAGAAAATCACAACTTTATTTAATTTTTAAAATATGCTACAATCACTTTTAGGACTGCATTGCCTCATAATGGAAATGGTGTTTAAGTGATCACATTTAAACATTCCCTTTAGTTGTTTTGAAAGAATATTTTAATAAAAGTTTTTTAAAAATATCTTTGTTCTTATCTGCTGCTATGTCCTAATTTCCTTAAAGATGTAAGTACATCGCCCAGATAAACCCGGAGCCACTGAGCGCGAATCGGACCCTCTGCGCCTAAAGACTTTGATTCCAAAGATGTAACACATTCGGGCATCCAGCGCAGCATCCGAGAGTGATGCACTGGGACACCAAACTGGGCTACAACTCGGTGCTGCTGGGGGTGGATTTTTTTTTTCCTCCCCACCCTGTCTTCCTGCACGGAAAGCAGCGGGCTGGCGGCACCCATGTGGCAGGAGCCATCTTCTGTGACTTCAGACCCACAGGTATTCGGATTTTACTTTGGGGGCTCCCAGGAACTCATGGGAAGGGGGCGTAACCGGCACGCCCTCGGCCCAGATAAACCCGGAGCCGCTGAGCGCGAATAGGACCCTCTGTGCCTAAAGACTTTGAATTGAGAGACTTCTTACAGCAATGCACTGGGACTGTGAGCTGGGCTATGTAATTTCTGGCAGAACTTTCCCTGGACTTTATACAGAAATCCAAAACCGTGCGGACGCTGCTGCGTCCGCACGACTTAACATTTATAATTGTCAGCAACGTGAAATGGTTCCATTTGAACAGGTCTGACTTGGGGGGGAAACTCCAAATAATAACAGTAAGTTTTTGTTGAAAATATTGAAGGTTTTTAATGTAGCAGCCACCTCTGGACTGTGAACTAAGCAAAAGCCCCACGCTGGCCGACGCGGCGTGGCGTACACCATACTATGAGGCGCAGGAAGGGGGATGAGGGGGAAAAAGAAAAAAAAAAGGGAAAAGGAAAAAGAAAAAAAGAGAGAGAGAGAGAGTTATGTCAACTATAGTGAGTTTTGTGTTGAATTATGGAATGTAATCAAGGTAAAGAAAAAATGAAGTGAAATTCATTAGTTATACAGTAAGGGGTAGGGGCTGGGGGCGGGGGGTATACTGGGGTTTCTGGTGGTGGAATATGGGCACTGGTGAAGGGATGGGTGTTTGAATATTGTATAACTGACATATAAACCTGAGAACTTTGTAACTTTCCACATGGTGATTTAATAAAAATTTTTAAAAAAATGTAAGTACATCAAAATAGTACACCTTGACATTTGTTTCTACCTGTATTCTACCTGTATTTGTACCTTATATTTCAATTCAATTTTAGAATGTAACAACAGAAATTGTGTTTGAGTAAGCTACAACATATATAAATCACAGATAGATATGAAAAGACATGAGGGGAGATTGTACCAATTGTGGAAAAAACAAAAGTGCTGTCCACTGGATGTTTTTTTTCCTCTGCAGTGTACAGTGATTTTTGTTAATAGACAAGTGAGAAACTTTTACTCTAAACTCAGTAAAACAAGATCCTTACAAGGAACTTTTTCACAGCCTACAGCTTAGTTCAGCTGTCAGATTTGTCTTCCATTTAAAAGCAATGAATATTGAATCTGAGGGATGATCTGCAAAAAGGATCCCCATATATTGATCCATGATTGAATAATAAAGATGCTAGCGATGAGTGATCCATCCACCCTCTGAAATCGGTTTTGGAGTAGTTTTCTGCACTGTCCTGTTGATGCCTCCTTCTTCGTTTCCCATTTTCTCTGTTGTGTAACCCTGTGCTTGCCTGGTATACCAATAATGAGGTTACTGGTTTCCATTGTCAGTAGAGGAATATAATCTTTGACTAAGAGGTTCACTGCTGACTTGTCAGATTCTAAACCAATTTTGTCATTAATTTCAGAACTTAAAACTTCAGCATGCCTGAAGAAAACTACGAATATTTTATTTTAGGAACATGATTTATATCTTTATATCTTTTTAATAACAGAGTAAAATGTGCGAACAATATTTCAAAATCATATCTTCCACCAAAGTTTCCCCATTGAGGGAGGATCTGGAGGGATTGTCAGGGAGTAGCACTCTGGTAGAAGGTGTGGTGTTGGAACATCCTATACCTGAAAGCATATCCGTAACACTATTATGCCTCATGAGTTAAGTGGAATATAATCATTTACTATAATTTATAATCAATGAAAAGATTCACCACCACTTTAATAAGCAAAATTTATCTTTTCTTTTTTAAAAAAAATTTTATTAGCGAATCACCGTGAGATAAACTTACAGACTTACAAACTTTGATGCTTGTGTTTCAGTCATACAATGATTGAGCACCCATCCCTTCACCAGTGCCCATTTTCCACCACCAATGGTTCCAGCATCCCTCCCACCACCCCCACCCCATCCCCTCCACCCCAACCTGCCTCTGTGGCAGGGAATTCTGTTTTGCTCTCTCTCTCCTTTTGAGTGCTGTGGTTTGCTATAGAGGTATTAAGTGGCCATAATGTTCAGTCTATAGTGTATTTTCAGCCCGTATCTCCCATCCCTAGCTGTCTAACCTAGCACCCTTTGCTGGGTGGTCCCTTCTCTATTTGAGCTTCCTTTTCCTCCAGGATGTGAGACCAGCTTCCAAGCTGTGGAGTAATCCTCTTGGTACTTATCTCTACTATTCTTGTGTGTAAGTCTCCCATTCTGTTACTTTATATTCCACAAATGAGTGCAATATATTCATGTCTGTCCCTCTCTTTCTGACTCATTTCACTGAACATGATACTCTCCATGTTGATCCACATATATGCAAATTTCATGACTGCATCTTTTCTAACAGCTGCATAGTATTCCATTGTGTAGATGTACCAAAATTTCTTTAAGCAGTCATCTGTTCTCTGGCACTCAGGTTTTTTTCCAGATTCTTGCTATTGTAAACAGTGCTGCAATGAACATACAAGTGCAGATGTCATTTAGACTATACTTTTTTGCCTCTCCAGGTTATTTTCCCAGAAGTGGTATTTCTGGGTCAAATGGAAGCTCGATTTCTAATTTTTTGAGAAGCATCCATATTGTTTTCCAAAAGGGCTGAACCAGTTGGCATTCCCACCTGCAGTGTAGGAGTGTCCCTTTCTCCCCACATCCATGCCAACAGCGGTTGCTTTTGTTCTTTTGGATGTGTGCCAGTCTCTGTGGTATAAGGTGATATTTCATAGTTGTTTTGATCTGCATCTCCCTGATGATTAGTTATGAAAAGCATTTTTTCATTTGCCTTTTGGCCATTCGTATTTCTTCCTTAAGAAAGTTTCTGTTCATCTCTTCACCCCGTTTTCTGATGGGATTGGATGTTTTCTTCATACAGATTCCAACATGTGCCTTGTATATCCTTGATCTCAACCCCTTATCAGATGGGTATTGGGTGAATATCCTTTCCCATTATTTAGATTGTCTTTGTATTTTGGTTACTGTATCTTTTGCGGTGCAGAAGCTCCTTACTTTAATATAGTCCCATTTGTTTATCTCTCTTTCCACTTGGTTGATCAGTTGCGTGTCATCTTTGAAGATACCTTTAGCTTCAATATCGTGGAGGATTTTGCTGACCTTGTCGTCAATGTACCTTATGGATTCTGGTCTCATGCTGAGGTCTTTATGACATTTTGACCTGACTTTTGTGCATGGTGTTAGGTATAGGTCTGAGTCCATTCTTTTGCATGTTGTTGTCCAGTTATACCAGCACAATTTGTTAAAAAGGCTTTCCTTGTTCCACTTCACATTTCTGGCTCCCTTATCAAGAATTAGATGATCTCACATCTGGAATTGTTTGTAAGGACATTCCGCCCTGTTCCACTGGTCTGTGACTCTGCCTTTGTTCCAGTACCATGCTGTTTTAAGTGTTACCACTTCGTAGTAGTGTCAAGGTTCGGGAGGGTGGTGCCTCCCATAGTCTTTTTCCCAATAATTGCTTTAGCTATTCGTGGGCGTCTGTTGTTCCATGTGAATTTCAGGATTGCTTGATCGATTTCTTTGAAGAATTTCATGGGTATCCTTATAGGGATTGCATTGAATCTGTATAATGCTTTGGGGAGTGTTGCCATTTGACATTGTTGATTCTCCCTATCCACAAGTAGTGAATATGTTTCCATTTCCTCATGTCCTCCTTTATTTCGTGGTGTAGCCTTTTATAGTTGTATTGGTAGAGTTCCTTTATGCCCTTAGTTGAGCTTATTCCCAGGTACTTGATTTTCTGGGGCACAATTGTGAATGGGATTGCTTTTTTCATGTCTCTTTCCTCTGTCTCATTATTTGTGTATAGGAAGGCCATCACTTTTGGGTATTGATTTTATAGCCTGCGACTTTACTCTACAAATCAATTGTTTCTAAGAGTCTCTTGGTAGAGGCTTTCGGATTATCTATATATAGTATCAAGTCATCTGTGAATAGTGAGAGTTTGAGTTCTTCCTTTCCTATCTGGATGCCCTTAATATCTTTTTCTTGCCTAACAGCTATTGCAAGTACTTCCAGTACTATATTGAAGAGAAGTGGTCATAGTTGGCATCCTTTTCTTGTCCCTGATCTTAGAGGAAAGGCCCTTAGGTTTTCTGCATTCATGATAATGTTTGGCATGGTTCTGTGGAAGATGGCTTTGACTGCTTTGAGGAAAGTTCATTCAAAACCCATTTTTGTTAGAGTTTTCATCATAAATGGGTGTTTAATCTTGTCAAATGCTTTCTCTACATCTACTGATATGATCATATGGTTTTATCTTTATTTTTGTTGGTGAAATGGATTATGTTGATTGATTTCTGAATGTTAAACTATCCTTGAATCCCTGGGATGAATCCCACTTGGTCCTGGTGTATCATTTTTATGAGTTGTTGGATCCTATTTGCTAATATTTTTTGAGGATCTTTGCATATGTATTCATTTGGGATATTGCTATATAGTTTTCTTTGTTAGTGGTATCTTTGTTTTCTTATGGCATTAGGGAGGTATGTGCCTCATAGAAACTCTTTGGGAAAGTTTCTGTTTCTTCAATTCCCTGGAAAAGCTTGAGAAGAACTGGCAACATGTCCTCGTTAAATTTTTGGAAGAATTCGCTAGTGAATCCATTGGGACCTGGGCTATTGTTTTGGGGAAGACTTTTGATTACACTTTCAATTTCCTTGGTATTACCGGGAGTATTCAGGTATTCCAAATCTTCTTGGTTCAGTCTTGGGAGATTGTGGGAATCAAGGAATTTATCCATTTCTTTTAGGTTCTCTTGTCTCATGGCATACAGCTTTTCAAAATAGTATCTAATAATCTTTTGAATTTCTTTGTTTTCTGTTGTGATGTCCCCCTTTTCATTTCTGATTCTGTTTATAAGGGTTCTCTCTCTCTCTTTCTTTGTGAGTCTTGCAAAATAAACAAATGAAATTGTTTATTTTCTCAAAGAACCAGCTCTTGGTTTCTTTGATCTTTTGGATTGATTTTTGGGTTTCCATGCTGTTAATTTCTGGTCTGGGTTTATTATTTCTTTCCTTTGGTCAGGTCAGGGCTCCTTTTGTTGGTTCTTTTCTAAGATCTTGAGCTGTGAAGTCAAGTTATCTATGTAAGCCCTTTCTTCCTTCCTGAGGAATGTTTGCAGAGCTATAAATTTTCCCCTTAACACAGCTTTAGCTACACCCCATAGGTTCTGGTAGCTCGTCTCTTCATTCTCATTTGTTTTGAGATATCTTTTGATTTCTTTCTTGACTTCCTCCCTGAACCATTCATTGTTCAACATTTAGTTATTTAATTTCCAGGTGTTTCATTTCATTCTCCAAGTCTACGTGAGATTAGCCTCTATCTTCAGTGCATCGTGGTCTGAAGAGATAGTTGATGTAATTTCTATCCTCCCGATTCTATTGAGGTATGTTTTGTGATCCAGCACGTGGTCTATTTTGGAAAATGTTCCATATGCACTGGAAAAGACTGTATATTATTTCTTTTGTGTTTTTTTTCTTGTTGATCTATCTGGAGGTGATAAGGCAGTGTTGAAATCTTCGACTACTATTCTGTTGCTAGTGATGTCCTCCTTAAAATCTGTTAGCACTTGTTTCAAGTATATAGCTGGTCCCTCATTAGATCCGTATACATTTAAGGGTGTGAATTCTTCCTGTTGTACATATCCCTTGATAAATAGAAAATGACCTTAGCTGTGTCTTCCAATATTTTTCAACCTGAAATCTATGTTGTCTGATACTAGTATGACCACCCCAGCTTTTTTGAGGGAGTTGTTTGCTTGCATGATTGTTTTCCATCCTTTGACTTTGAGTCTGTGTTTTCTCTGACTGTTCACATGTGTTTCTTGTAAGCAGAAGAATGTTGTGTTTAGTTTCTGAATCCATTTTGCCACTCTGTGTCCCTTAATTGGTGCATTTAGACCATTGACATTGAGAGAGATTGTTGTCATGAGGTTTTCTGCCGTCTTTCTCTATGGTTTGTTGTTTCTCATTGGGTTTTTCCTTGTCTTACCTTAGTACCTTTAGTCCTTCTTTTAAGTTTGGTTTTGAGTGTTTGAAATTCCTGAGCTGTTTTTATCCGTAAAATATTGTATCGTTATTCGAGTTTGAGTGAGAGCTTAGCCGGATAAAATATTCTTGGTGTGGCATTCATTTCATTAAGTTTTTATCAGTATAGCCTATCATTGTCTTTGGGCTTGGAGGGTTTCCTCTGATAGGTCTGCTGTAAATCTAAGGGGTGCTTCTTTGTATGTGATTTCCTTCTTTCACCTTGCTGCTAGCAGTATTGTGTCTCTGTTAGTGGCATCCATCATTCTATGACATGCCTTGGAGTGTTTTTATAGGGTCTCTTTTAGCTAGCACCCTTCAGGCTCCTCAGATCTGGGTGCCTGCATTCTCAAACTCTGGGAACTTTTCAGCAATGATATCTTTAACTGTGGGTTTTTCATTGGGGTTGCC
Source organism: Sorex araneus (assembly GCF_027595985.1). NCBI lineage: Eukaryota > Metazoa > Chordata > Mammalia > Eulipotyphla > Soricidae > Sorex > Sorex araneus. The sequence goes on from NC_073313.1 coordinate 129,828,643, forward strand.
TAACTGTCCTTCTGGTATTCTGATGAATCTAATGTTCTTCTTTTATCATTCCCTAGTTTTCTGATTCACCTTAGAGCTATTTTGAGTTCTTTTCCCATTATTTATTATTGCCTGTATGATTTTTGCAGCTAATCTTCAAATTCACTGATTCTGTCTTCAGCTGTAGCCATTCTACTATTGAGGACACCTACTGAGTTTTTTATTTCATCTCCCAAAACTTTTATTCGTGGCAATTCTGATTGTAGCTTTCTTATTTCTGCTCTCATTTATTCTTGTATTTTGTTGGCTGTCTGTTCCACTGTTTTTATTCCATTTCCTCCTGTAATTTTCTGGATGTCTGCTCCATTGTTTCTTTGTGTTCCTTGAACATCCTCAGCATTTCATCTCCGAATTCTTTATTGGAGAAATTGTATTTGTGGGTAACCCCTGTTAAGGATTCTGGGTTCGTTTCTTCTTCCTTTCCTCGTAGTGGGGATTTGCACTGTTTCTTCATGTTGCTGTGGTTGTATAGAGGTAAAACCTTCCAGCTCACTAGCACTATTTTCTCTTATTGCAAGGAAGGTTTCTGGATGAGCTAGGTCCATGATGGCCACCCGAGTCCCCTTCTAGAATATATCCTTGCTCAAAGATATTTTCCTTTGACTTATGGTAGGTGTCTAGTGAAGCTGTGGCGGATGTGTCCTTTTATATCGGGCTTGTACAGCTTCTTGTGTACACTGGTCTCTGGATGAAGTTGGGAGTATTGGGATTGGCAAGGGGACTACTGTCGGCTTGTGTTTGAGGTGGAGAGTTTGTTTTCTGCAGATTTAGGTGATAAAAGTTTGGATGTGAGTTGGGAGTTCTGGGAAGGGGGAATGTAGCTGCAGCCATGGGAGGGCCACAAAGAAGTCCATAGCCACTTCTGCGGAGGCCACACTCTCTACAGTGGAGACCACACCCCAGCCGAATTGGATTCTAATCCTCCAGCCATGGACCTGTACAGAAGAGATGAGGGGGACAAGGTGGGTAAGCACTCCTGGAAGAACTCCGACTGGTGCCCTCAAGGATTTGTCCAAGTTTCAGGTGATGGGAAGCATGGGGCTGGGCAGGTGGGGCGGGGGGTCGGGCTGTGGAGCCTGTCGCATCTGTACTGAAGAAAAAGAAAGCTTAACTTTTAACAGAATTTTAGTAATTCCTCAAACAAGGATTTAACGCATCCTTTGGTGAGATACAACAATTTTCACTAAGTTTCTTCTAAGTAAACATCTGATCATTCTGTTACCAGTTTAGTGGTAACAAGCAATATAAAATAAATTATTATGGACATGCTACACGAATAGGCTTGTGGAGAGGTTAGGAAATTTGAAGACAATGGTATAGGGAAGGTGATAGTGGCAGTGGGATTGGTGTTGAAATATTGAATGACTGTAACAAAACATCATTAACAATTATGTAACCTACAGTGTTTAAATTAAGTGTGGGAAAAATATATATATTCCTTATCTATTTCATGTAAACTCTAAAATATATTAGTACAAAATTTTTTCAGTTTTATTAATGACAGATAAGACATGATCATTATTAAAATTAGATCCAAGTGCAAAATAAAATATAATGCATTTCCAGTGTAAAAAACTTACTCATGTAAATAGGAACATGCATCTTATTAGAGTGCTTTAATTCATTTATTGGCATAGGTTAAATCATATAGCGATCACAGCATGGATTTTGTGGATTTTTTCCTAATTATTCTATTTGCCATTTCTTTAAGTTTTCTTGAGGAATTAATACGAAGTAAATTTGTTATATTCCTATGGGGGCAGTTTGGGTTTGGGAGGAAAACTGGGGACATTAGTGGAGGGAAGGTCGCACTGCTGGAGTTAGAAAATTATATATCTGAAACTACTGTATTATAAACAACTTTGTAAATCATGGTGTTTTAATAAAAACATTTGTTTTAAAGTACAGAAAGAACTAACATTGTCACAATGTACATCCTATCCAAATCATCATACATAGTCAATGAAAATCCTATTAAAAATTCAATGACATTTTTCAAACACTTAGAACAAACTCTACTAAAATATAAATAGAATGAGAAAAGTCCTTTAATAGTTGAAGGAATTCTGAGTGAAAATGAGATGGGAGGTCTTTTATTTTCAAACTTTAAGTTATACTATCTATAAAATTATAATCCACAGAATACAGTATTAGAATAAATTCAGTCAAATGGAATAGAATAGAGAATACAAAGATAAGTCATAATATTTATGGATAGTTAATCTATGACAAAGAATCTGGGAAAATTAAACTGGTGCTGGGAAAACTGGAGTGTCACATGCAAAAATATATAATTAGATAGGTATATCACAGCAAAATTTTATGTTAAACAAAAATTAACTCAAAGTTGATTAAAGACCTCTATATTTAACTAGAATCCTTAAAATACATGGAATAAAATATATGCATAATTCTCCAAGCTATAGTTGTCCAAACAAAGCCCTCAAAAAAACTGGAGTGGCCATACTAATATTGAACCACATAGATTTCAGGCTAAAGATGGTTATAAGAGACAGTGAAGCTCATTTCTTAGTTATCAAAGGAACTGTACTTCAAGAAGTACTCACACTCCTTGATACCACCTCACACCACAGAGACTAGCACACATCCAAAAGAACAAAAGCAACCGCTGTTGGAGAGGATGTGGGGAGAAAGGGACCCTTCTACACTGCTGGTGGGAATGCCGACTGGTTCAGCCCTTCTGGAAAACACTATGGATGCTTCTCAAAAAATTAGATATTGAGCTCCCAGTTGACCCAGCACAATACCACTGCTGGGAATATATCCCAGAGAGGCAAAAAAGTATAGTCAAAATGACATCTGCACATGTATGTTCATCGCAGCACTGTTTACAATAGCCAGTATCTGGAAAAAACCCGAATGCCCTAGAACGGATGACTGGTTGAGGAAATTTTGGTACATCTATACAATGGAATACTATGCAGCTGCTAGAAAAAAAGGAAATCATGAATTTTGCATATAAGTGGATCGGCATGGAAAGTTTCATGCTGAGTGAAATGAGTCAGAAAGAGAGAGACAGACATAGAAAGATTGCACTCATCTGTGGTATATAGAATAACAGAGTGGGAGACTAACACCCAAGAATTGTAGAAATAAGTACCAGGAGGTTGACTCCATGGTTTGGAGGCTGGCCTCACATTCTGGGGAAAGGGCAACTCAGAGAAGGTATCACCAACTATAATGTAGTCGAAGGCCATGCGGGGGAAGGGTGTTGTGGGCTGAATGAGGGCTAGAGACTGAGCACAGTAGCCACTCAACACCTTTATTGCAAACCACAACAGCTAATTAGAGAGAGAGAGAACAGAAGGGAATGCCCTGTCACAGTGGCAGGGTGGGGTGGGGGGAGATGGGATTGGGGAAGGTGGGAGGGATGCTGGGTTTACTGGTGATGGAGAATGGGCACTGGTGAAGGAATGGGTTCCCAAACTTTGTATGAGGGAAGCATGAGCACAAAAGTGTATAAATCTGTAACTGTACCCTCACGGTGATTCACTAATTAAAAATAAATAAATTTAAAAATAAAAAAGAAAGTATAAAATTATCAAGTTTTTTTAAAAAAATGTATAAGAAAAAAAAAGAAGTACTCCCACTCCTAAATGTTTATGCACCTAAAGAGAGACCAGAGAGATACTTAATTGCTAATAGACTTGACAAAGGATATCAATAGCAACAAAATAGTAGCTGGGGATTAAAACACCCGTTTCTCACCTCTTGATAGATCAATCAGACTAAAAACTGTGCAAAAAATACTTTGAGGGAAGTATACTCAAATGCAAGTATTTGAGGGAAGAGATGGAAGAGAAGGTGTTAGAGTATATATACATACATATTAGAACATATATGTATATATACATATATAAATTCCCTTGCCCCAAAAGCTGAATACACATTCTGCTCCAGTGCACATGGAATATTCCATGATATACCTCCTGCTGGACCACAAAACAGGATAAGAGGATAGAAGTTATATCAAATAACTTTTCAGACTATAAGCCATTGAAAATATATGTGAATCACACACAGAAACAGAGAATCAAATCCAACACCTGGAAATTAGACAGCTCACTATTGAACAACCAGTGAGTTAGAGTGGAAATCAAAGAGAAAATATAAAGATTCCTGAAAACAAGTGAGAATGAGGACAGGAACTACCAGAACTTGTGGGGCACAGCAAAAGAAATGTTAAGAGGAATTTTTATAGCTGTGCAAGCATTCATCAGAAAGGAATGAGGGCCCATATCAATAACTTAACCTCACAACTTATGATACTGGAAAATAGACTACAAAAGAAGCCCAAACCAGGCAGAAAGAAGGATATAATAAATCTTAGAGCAGAAATCAACGACTTGGAATCCAAAAAAAAACCCTCTAAAGATCAATGAAACCAAGAGCTGCTTCTTTGAGAAAATAAGCAAGATCAACAAACCACTAACAATACTCACAAAGAAACAAATAGAGAGAACCCTAATAAACTATCAGAAATGCAAACTGGGACATAAAAAAAACTACATAAATTCATGGGATCATCACAGAGTACTTTGACAATTTATGGTATGAAACAAGAGAACTTGAAGAAAGAGACAAATTGCTGGATTTGTATAATCTCCCAATGCGGAACCAGGAAAATTTGGCATAGCTGAACAGACCTAACACCATACAGGAAAATGATATGGTAATTAAAAGTCTTCCTCAAAACAAAAAGCCCAGGCCCAGATAGATTCTCTAGTCAATTCTTTCATACCTTTAAAGCAGACCTAATTAAAACCCTTTTCAAGATTTTCCAGGAAATTGAAGAGACAGAAAAACTCCCAGTTTCTTTGAGCCAAATATCACATGATAGCCAAAGCAGAATCATCACCAAAAAATAAAATTGCAGACTGATATCCCTGATAATGACAGATGCAAAGATCCTCAACAAAAAAGCTAGAAATTGAGCTTCCATATGACCCAGCAATAACACTTCTGGGAATATACCCTGAGTTCCCAAAAACACAAAGAAGAAATGCTATCTATACTTCTGTGTTCATTTCATCATCCACAATAGCCAGAATCTGGAAACATCCCAAGGACCATAGAAATAAGGGCGAGGACGATTGTTCCAAGGTTGGCAGCCTGCCTCCAACCTTGGGAGAAGGCAGTTGGATTAGAGAAGGGACCACTCTGACGAAGATAGCTGGAAATGTTCACTCTGGATAAGTGTGCAAACCATAATGCCTCCAAAAGGAGAGACATAAAAAGAAACAGAGAGAGTGATAGAGATACAGAGAGAAAAAGAGTGAGAGAGAGACAGAGAGAGAGAAGGAAATTGCCTGCCATAGAAACTGACTGGGGGAAAGGTGGCAGGAGGGAAACTGAAGACATTGGAAGGATGGAAGTTGGAACACTGTATGACCGAAACCCATCCATGAACAGCTTTGTAACTCAGTATCTCACTGCTGATTCAATTAACAAAAAGAACTGAACTTAAAAATGAGTAAATCATAGGCAATATGTTTCTCCTCTTCATCAACCTTAGGATTTTTACTGAGTCAGCAACAATGACAATGTAAACAAATTTAAGCAAAAACCAAACAGGATTGTGCATATATCTCTAGTAATTGATCAAATGCCTAGCGTATATAAAGACCAGTGACTGATTTTTTATACCACATGAGCACCAACCAACACTGAATGAAGTCTTGTGTTCCCTGGGTCTGAGATCACGAATAAGATAATGGTTCTTGTTGGACCACATGTGGTTGGTGCCAAGGGTCAAACTGGTTTCATGTGTATGCAAGGCAAGAGCTTAAAATCCTATACTATTGTGAACGGGATTGTTTTTTATGGCTCTTTCTTCTCTTTCATTATTTGTATATAAGAAAGCAATGGAATGTTGCGTGTTGATTTTGTAGCCTGCCACTTTACTATATCGACCTATTGTTTCTAAGAGCTTTTCTGTAGAGTCTTTAGGGTTTTCTAAGTATAATATCATATTGTCTGCAAATAGTGATAGCTTGACCTCTTCCTTTCCTATATATATGCCCTTGGTATCTTTTTTTTTTTGTCTAACTGCTTTGGCCAGGACTTCCAGTACTATATTGAATAGGAGTAGCGAAAGCGGTCAACACAATGGAATACTATGCAGCTGTTAGGAGATATGAAGTCATGAAATTTGCTTATAAATGGACAGATCTGGAGAGTATAATACTAAGTGAAATGAGTCAAAAAGAGAGGGACAGACATAGAAGGACTGCACTCATTTGTAGAATATAGAATAACGTAACATGAGGCTGACATCCAAGGACAGAAGATACAAGTTGGGCCAGGAGGATTGCCCCATAGCTAGAAGCCTGCTTCATGAGCGGAGTGGAGAAGACAGATGGAATAGAGAAGGGATCACCAATAAAAGGATGGCTGGAGGAATCAGTTGGATGGGATATGCATGCTGAAAGTAGAGAATGGACCAAACATGATGATCTTTCAGTGTCTGTGTTGCAAGCCATAATTCCCAAAAGTAAAGAGAGAGTATTGGGAATATTGTCTGCCATGGAGGCAGGGGGAGGGTGGGAAAGGAGGGTATATCAGGGATATTGGTGGTGGGGAATGTGCACTGGTGTAGGGATGAGTGTTTGATCATTGTGTGATTGTAAACCAAACATGAAAGTTTGAAATTATCTCACGGTGATTCAATAACATTTTTAAAAAATCCTATACTATCTCTCTAGCCATAGAATTAAGATTAATCAATAAAGATAATGTTATAAAATTTCAGATACATATTAATGGATAAGATATTTTTATAATTATCATCTGAAGAGTGTTTAATATGCAAGGTAGACAAATTAATCATACATCTTTTTAAAAATTTTATTGAACCACCGTGAGATAATTAGGAGAGATGCAATCATACATCTCAATCCTCGAAAACATCTCAAGTTAGGCAGAGCATCTTAATAGAAAATAAACTAAATAATTCATAGAGATGTTAATAAGCATATGAAGAATATATTCATGTTTTATTATTTGATAAATGAATATAAAACCAATTGTGAGATATTACATAAAATCTGTGAGAATATCTATGAACTAAATAGCAAGTAATAAGATTTGGAGAGAATGTGAATAAAGCAAAATTTTTGCAAATTGTTAATGAGAATTTATATATGTGTGGGTATTATGGGGAATAATTAAAATAAACCCCTAAAATTATAAGGAGAATTTTCATATGGTACTATTGTCTCACTCTGGGTATTTGAAAAACACAAAATCAGCAATTTGAAGATACATCTGCAGACATATATGTATATTGAAACATAATTTATACTAGTAAGTAAGTAGAAGCAACCTGAGTGCCCATGAACAAATGATTGGATAAGATGTGGTGTTTGTATACACAATAGTATACTATTCAGCTATGAAGAATACAAAATCCTGGCGTTTGGAACATGGATGAAGCTTAAGTGTATCATACTTTGTGAAGTGAGACAGACAAAGTAAGGTAAATACTGTATAATTTCAGTCATAGAGAATCAACCCCCAAAAGGACAAAATAAAACAAAAAGAAGCATTTTGATGGTAAGAGAAAATTAGTGGTTATCAGAAGGTAAGGAGAAGTGGGGTGGTTAATTTGGAATGAGGGATTTTTATTACAGTAAAGCTTAGAATTGGATTTTTCAGGAGTTAATTTATAACAATGCACACTTGACATATAGTTTGTAATGCAATGCCATTTCAATAAAATGTTAATAATGGTTAAATTAAAAGAAAATTAATATTGATAACTTATTTTATAGTATTTCCTATTGAAATACTGTTCTGTTTTCACATATATTAATTTAGTCTCAAAATAAAGCATATTCATAGGTTTAATTCCAAAGTATTTGTAGTCATGCTGTCAGCCAAATGCTATTTTTATGCTTTTGATTCAATATGTATATGTGTATTAATAGTATAAAACTATTCTGTAATTTGTACATTATAATAGTGATTTTATATTACCTAAAATATAATGGCATAATGTATAAGACAGCAATAAATATTATGAAGTATAATACTATAATTTTAAAATAGCAATAATTTTACAAATATTTTTATACAAGGATATGTTTCTGCGTGAAGAATTAAAGAGAAGGGAAGTTTTTCTATAAAACATTTCACGGGGTTAATCAAAAGAAATACTAAGGATTTTGATATGGTTCTGGTTGTCAATAAAATGACACAGGCATTGAGAAGTCAATTCTGGCCTGACTTGAGGGATCCAAGCATAGTGGCAGGGATGAAACCTGGGACTGCTGTGTCTAAGTGCCTTTCAAACTTCAGTCCTTATGTATCGGATCCTGCAATATAAACCCTAACACCATTTCAGTCATCGTCCTCAGAAAAGGCCACAAGAAAACAGCTCCAGTCTCAATATAAGCAGAAAGCTACAGAAAAAAGCCGGGGCATGAGCGATAGTCCAGTGGGTAGGGCATTTGCCTTGCATGCGGCTTACCTGGGTTCGATCCCCGGCATCCCATATGGTCCCCCAAGCCCCGCCAGGAGTTATTCCTGAGTGCAGAGCCAGTAGTTGCAGAGCCTGCTCATTGCTGGGTGTGACACAAAAAGAAAATTAACAGAAGGTCATAGAACAGGTTTGTTCTGATCACCTATTTTATTTGTTAAATATTGTATATTGATGAGTCTACCTGTTTCTTAACACTTTATAAAGCAAATTAAGAGATAAAATGAGAAACACTGAAGTTAAAACTTCTAATGATATTCTGAACTATGGTCTACAGAATTTGTAAAAGTAAAGCTATTTGTCACCAAGTAAAATGTGATTGGAGATACCATGCGCGAAGGGAAATGCATGTGGAAAGTAGACTAGAGACTGAACACGATGGCCACTCAATACCCCTATAGAAAACCACAACACCCAAAAGGAGAGAGACAACAAATTGCAAATTGGAATGCTCTGCCACAGAGGTAGAGTGGGTTGGGGGGGACGGGATTGGAGGGTGGGAGGGATACTGGATTCATTGGTGGTGGAGAATGGACACTGGTGGAGAGATGGTTTCTCGAACATTGTATGAGGGAAACACAAGCACGAATATGATAAATTTGTAACTGTACCCTCATGGTGGCTCACTAATTAAAAAAATAATTTTTTAAAAAATTTTAAATTTAAAAAAAATTAAAATAAAGGTCATCTTAAATTAAAAAAAGTAAAGCTCTTTGCCTATGACTCACAAATGGATGATTTTCTTTGTAATATTGCTTGGCCAAACTATCACCCTAATTCATAGGAAATTTAGCCTAGGAAGTCGTCCATAACAACTATTTTGAAAGTAGACTTGTCGTGTAAAAGCTAAGATGTCACTTGTCATCCTGTTGATCTTCAATTTGCTCAAGTTGGTGTAAAAAAAGCTAAGATAAAAGGATGAAGTCTACCATATCACATATTTTATGTCCCTATTTTAGGATAAAAATGTGAAACTGCTGATTTGAGTGTCTCCTCGACCAAAGTAGGTGCCAAGTTGGGTTTATTAGAAAGAGAACATTCTAAATTAGGAATGTTTGCCTAAAGGGGGAGCAAGATCAGTTGTCTCATTAGGAAGATCAGTGAGAGTTTTCAACCTAAATGTGATAATTCATTACTTAGAGTCATTACTTAGAGTATAATGAGAATCTAGTAAAACTAATTTCTTTTGTAGTTCTTCATCTTTCTAGATTATAATTGTCTGTACTTTCAAGGCACGTACACTGGAATCAGAAGCATCCATCGAGGACCTGATGGTACGAGCACAGATCAAGTACATCATCACTGGTCTGACCAGGACGAGAAGACATTGATCATATCACGCCATTTTCGACACTGGAGAAGAACTATTCTTCGGAATATGGGACAATAGAGGTATCGGTGATGTCGCTGTCCTTGTCAACATGAACTTGGCCAGAACATTGATTCATTTGATTGCCTAACAATCCAAATTGTACAATTACGCTTGAATAGATGTGGCTCACTGCCAGCAGTTTCTATATTCGTTGACTACTCACCAACATCTAACTATGATAAAGAAGAAATTGAGAAATTCTTCATGGAGCTGGAGAAGTTCTATAAAAACGACCACAACTTCAAGAAGATCATTGTTGGTGATTTCAATGCCAAGATAGGACCAAGAAGGTCACCCAAAGAACTCCACATTGGGACCCATAGCCTAGAATAGAACGAACAGGGTGAGAGACTGTCTGAGTTCATCTTGTCCACCCAGACCATCTATGGTAACTTGCAGTTCCAGAGGGTCAAATCTAAACGTTGGACATGGGAGTTTCCCAGTGGGCAGTTGCACAACAAAATTTACCACATCATATTCAATCGAAGGTTTTGCATGACCGATGTCACTGTTGTCCCAAAATTACAAACAAGATTGGACCACCGTCTCCTTCGTGCAAAATTCTACTTTACAGAGAAGGAAGAAAGGACTGAAAAGTTTAAGTTTAAGAAGAGAACTCCCAGAATAACCACCAACTGGGAGCTCTTTGACACTATTGTGGCAACATGAGAAGATGCCGTTGTTGACAATATCGATGAGGAATAAAATTGACTGGTTCAGCACCTCCATGATGGCACGAGGAATGCAGAGAGTGAGAAAGCCAGAAACAGACGCCTGTCTTCGGAAACTCTTGAACTCATTCACAAGTGTGGCATGGCACGAGCCTCAGGCAATCACAAGCTAATGTCCAAGATAGCAAAGCTGTGCAGAGAAGCGATAAAGGAAGACCTCAAAGAGAGAACAGCAGCAGTGTTGGCCGATGTAGCAGAAGCCAGGAAAAGTATTCGCAACACCCGCCTGTCCTTTGCCAACCACAAGACCAAGATGACTGCCCTCTGACATCCTGATGGATCTATCACATCTTCCAGAAGGGCAATGGAGAGGATTATTTACGACTTCTACTCGAATCTTTTCAACAGCCACGTCCACCTGCCCACATAGCAAATTCTACAGCATAGATATGTCATTCCCAACATCCTTCCTTCCGAATTCCGACACACCATTTCATCAGTAAAGACATGTACAGCACCCGGTCCAGACAAGTTCAGACCTGAACACCTAAAGAATCTGCCACCAGTACTCATCAATACACTGGCTCGGCAATTCATATGCTACCTGTCCGAATACAAGGTTCTGTCCCAATGTAAAACCAGCAGGACCGTTCTGTTGTACAAGAAGGGAGACATCAGCAACGATAGCCCAATCTGCCTGCTGTCCGTCCTCTACAAGTTGTTCACTCGAGTCATCCTGAATAGAAGTGGCAGAATACTAGACAATGAACAACCATGTGTGCAAGCCGGGTTCTGAAAAGGATTCAGCACAATCAACCATATCCACACAGTGACCAAGCTCATTGAAGTTTTGCTAGAGTTCAAGATGTTGCTCTGTCTAATGCTCAACAATTAAAGAAGCCCTTTGATTCTGTTGAGATTGAAGCGGTCATCAAAGCCCTAGCCAAATAGGGTGTTCAAACTCAGTACATCAAGCTACTCCACAAGCTGTATTATGGATTCATCACCAGGATCTCAGCATTCTACAAGGAAGTGATCATTGACATAAAGAGGGTTCGCCAGGGTGATACCATTTAACTGAAACTATTCAGTGCCACACTTGAGAACATCATGCAATGACTGGAATGGGAAGGAATGGGAGTGAAGATAGATGGTCGGTAAATACACCACATCCACTTCACTAGTGACATTGTTCTAATAACAACAAACATTAGCCAAGAGGCACAAATGCTGGCTGACTTTGACCGTGAGTGTGGAAAGGTCGGACTACAGCTGAATCTCACCAAGACAATGTTCATGAAAAACAAACTAGTCCCTGACGTTCCATTTCCTTTCAATGGAATGAACATCTCCAAATGCAGCAGTTATGTGTACCTGGGTTGAGAACTCAACATGAGGAACAACTTGGCGCCAGAACTGCGCAGGAGGAACTGAGCAGTGTGGAAAGCTCTCAAGAGTGTCGAAGGAATTGTTAAGAGGACAAAGAACCTCCAGCTCTGGTCACATCTTTTCGACTTCACCGTTCTTCCTGAACTAACATACGTCTCAGATACCTGGGCCCTACAAAAACAGGATGAGAACGCTCTTCAGGTATCCTAAAGAGAAATCTAAAGAGCTATGCTTGGATTATCACATTTTACTCAAGTGAGAGAAGGAATCTGGTGTAACGATCTCTGTCTACTATCAAGAATCAGTGACACTGTCTCGTTTGTCAAGGCATTGAAAATCAGATGGGCCAGGCAGATAATGCAATTTAGAGATGACTGCTGGACTAGAGCTGTTGTGGACTGGATTCCACAGGACATCAAAAGACCGCGTGACCACCCACCTATGAGATGGTCAGACTTCTTTGTCAAAATCCTGAATGAACGGTTTGAGGCTCTTCGTTTTCCTGGAGTGAGCAGATACCATTGGGCAACACTTGACAGTGACAGGGACGAATAGAGATGTTATTGGCACCCGCTTGAGCAAATAGAGGATCAACACGATGACAAGTGACAAGTGACATCTTTCTAGATTATACTCCTCTATGCTTTTGGATTTTGGGGTACACCTGTCTGTATTCAGGATTTTTTCCTGGCTCTGTTCTCAGGGATCACTCCTGATGGTGCCAAGGGAATCCTATGTGGTGCTGGAGATAAAGCCAGGTTCGCTACATGCAAAGCACATACCTTAAGTCATGTACTATCTGTAAGCATTAATTCTGAGGACATAGAGAAAATTAAAATCTTTAACTTAACCTGAATTACTACTACTTTATCCAGAGAATTCCTATATTTATCTTCAAGAATACCAACCTGTTTCAATATGAAAGTTTCGTGTTCTTCCTTCTAGTTTTAGCCTGGACAAATTAAGTCAGATATGACCAGGAGGTTGAAGGTTCAAATAATAAGAATCATCTGGGTTCCAACTGGAATGCTAGTTAGGGAAAAACTATCTAGAACAAAAGCACCCTGAAGTAAGATAAAAGAACACACACACATGCACAAACATACATATACACAGAGATGAAAGGAAGAAAAAAACTGAAAAGAGGAAACCAGGTCTTCTAATATCCAGAGAGGGTGAAACTATCTGACATCAAAATTTTCCAACTAGGGAAGCAATATAACCATATAATGGGGGAAATCATGGGGATGCTCAAAATTGGGAACAATGAGAATTATGGTCAGATTAAAACTCACATGGCATACATTGTTCAACAGGAGTATACGCTCTCAGTTTAGTACCCTCTAAACATCCTTGGTGTGTACTTCTCTTTACCCTTCTAATGAAATTCCTGTGACTGTGTCTGTCCTATACTGGGTCTCCAAAATCAACTCATCTCTCTTCTGAGAGGCAAGAACCAAGACAAGTTTGTTCCTATTTTATAGCAGTACAGATTACAATATGTCTTTTGGTTCTTCCAGAAGACACTTTAATATTTTTGTCTCTCTGATGCACTGGACAGCAGATCTTCATATAATTTCAGACTTAATAGTGAGTATTAATGGAAAGATTTGCACTACAAAATGTGAAGGTCATATTGATATGTTAGGATCTTCTCCTGTAGATTATTTAAAGACACTGAAATGGAGAGTTGTTCCATAATGTCAATGTGAGGAAGTTATACAAGTGAGAGGATAAAGCTATCTATGCTTTTTAAAGTTGTATCATGACTGCTGCTTATCATTTAATAATTAAAATCAACCTGTAGCACTGCACTGTAAAACGGAAGTCCCATTGTTCATTGATTTGCCCGAGTGGGCACCAGTAAGATCTCCATTGTGAGACTTATTGTTACAATTTTTGGCATATCGAATATGCCATGGGTAGCTTGCCAGGCTCTGCTGTGCGGGCAAGAAACTCTTGGTAGCTTGCTGCGCTCTCGGAGAGTGATGAAGGAATCAAACCCAGGTGGATTGCGTGCAAGGCAAATGCCCTACCCGCTGTGCTATCCTCTCCAGTCTGAAAATCAACCTGTTATTCTAAATAAACTTCTCCCAATTACCCTATGTTCTAGAACCTACATTTGTAAACTGTAGGTCATGCCTCCATATAAATCAAGTTAGACTGTGGGAGCTGCAAAAATGTTGGCAGGGTAAAATGCTTCTTGACCAGGCAATAACTGAAATTCAATCCAAAATCAACTGTGTGGTGAAACCATGGTAGTTTCATTTCTCAGGCCAAAAAAAAAGTTCTCAAATGGAAAAATGTAAAAAAATCATTCTAAAATAATAAAATTCTGTTTAATTCAATCCATGAATATTACAATACTGAAACTTAACTAGATTGTACTAGATTTTTCAGAAGATTCCGAGAGTCTATCTATAGGTTTGAGTTTGCTAAAGGAATGAGAAAGGACTTTGAAACTGTCAAGTAAGGTGACATAATTTCCTTAATAACAAAATTAACAAGACTTTAATCTGCTTCTTGACATTTAATTCAAACAAAAAAACTTAATCCTAATTAGACTTTATAAATTGAAATTTTTTCCTTTAAATATTCCAAACTCCCTCCATATCAGCTTTGGGATTTTAATCTTGTTTAAGCTATGAATCAAAGCAAATTGATCAGAGGACATTTTTATAACTTTTTCTGTTGAGTCAGTTTTCTTTATCTTGCTCTCTAATCCCTCACATTTAAGAATGTTCAATGGATTTGTAATAAATTTGACTTGTGTTCATCATATTAAACAAAGCAATAAGTTCCAAAAATGACTATCAATTCTGCCACCAAAATTTCTTTAAAGACTTTCTTTGCCATTGATCCCATAGAGCAGAACATCTTGAGCAGTAAGCTGCAGTGCTGAACCTTTTCCTTCCTCCCTTCTTTCCTTTCTTCCCTTCTTCCCTCCCTCCCTCCCTTTCCCCTTCCTCTTTCATTCCCACCCCCTTCCTATTTCTTTCTCTCCCTCTCCCTTCCTTTTTCCCTCCCTCCCTCCTGCCTTTCTCTTTCCTCTTTCCCTCCCTCCCCCTTCGTCCCTCCCTCCCCTCCCTCCATCCCTCCCTCCCCCTTCCTCCCTTCCTTCATTTCTCCCTCCATCCTTTCCTTTTACCCTCCCTCCCTCACTTCCTTCCTTCCTTTCTCCCTACATCCCTTCCTTTCTCCCTCCCTCCCACCCTCCCTCCACCCCCTCCCTCCCTCCTCCCTCCCTCCCTCCCTCCCTCCCTCCCTCCCTTCCTTCCTTCCTTCCTTCCTTCCTTCCTTCCTTCCTTCCTTCCTTCCTTCCTTCCTTCCTTCCTTCTCTTCCTCCTTCCCGCCTGCCTTCTTGCCATTCTTTTTTCTCTGTTTCCAAAATCTAATCCAAGACCTAACACACACAAAGCAAGTTTTCTATTGCTGGCCTCCATTAAGATTTCTTTTTTATTTTTATATATAAAGCTTAGATTTTAGTAAAATTCTGAGTATATTGGTAATGGATGAATTTAGATTTTTCTATGTGATTACTTCACAATGCATTAAATTATCAAACAAATAATATTAAGTGAACAACCACTTTGGTGTTTTTATTAAGTTTATGTTGAATAAAGATAAAATACCATGAAACATGTGATAATTGAAAATTAGCTTTGGACACTATACTCAAAGATTAATAACTTCCAAATGATTCTTTTAAAACATTTGATTTTAAAAACTGATCAGTAGGCACATATTTTCAGAAGGTTGTAATTTTTTATTTTAATTTTTTATCTTATTCAAGACCTAGGCACGTGGGCAAGAGACTCTCTGAGTCGCTCTCTTCCAGGAGCTTGGTTTTAAGTCCCTGTATGTGGGCTGTTGGTGGGAGAGTCTCTTGCCCATGTGTCTGGATGTCTTCCCCAAAGCCCCTCGGAGGGGTGGGCTCCAGCTTTCCTCGCTGCCCTGAGCAGCGATCCCGCGGCCAAAAACTTCCGGAGCCTAGCCACAGCCATGCTCAAGACCCCTCTCCATATGTTCAGATGAACCTCATGCATGAAGGTACCGGCAGAGGAACCCAGGCATGCGGGACCCAGAGCTGAGACCTCTAAGCCTGCTTGGATTGGGACTGGGCCTCTCCCGCCCACATTTCCCGTTTTCCAGTAGCTAGGCAGTCACACCCAGGGACTGTCCCCAGTGCCGTGTAATCCCGCCAATGGCCGACATCCAGAGACTTAAAACCAAGCTCCCGGAAGCTTGTATATCTTATAGCCTAGTTCTCCCTCTAGGAGAACCTAGGTAGCTACCGAGAGCTTCTTTCTCACATTGGAGAGGTTTGCAAACTCCCCATGGTGTATTCATATGTCAAAACCAGTAACAATGCTGGGTCTCATTCCTCTGACCCTGAAAGAGTCTCCAACGCAGCATCATTGGGAAGGATGAGCAAAGAGAGGCTTCTAAAATCTCAGGGCTAGGACAAATGGAGACGTTACTAAGAATGTTTGATAAATTCAACGATCAATGGGATGATGATAATGAATAAGACCGATAAAACAAGACCATGATCTGGAGAATCTAGGAAAGGAATCTTTGGCATTGATGGGCAGTTCATACAAGTAAATATAGCATTGGACCACAGACAGGAAAATCTAGGTTCTATTTCTTATTTTCCAAGTAAAGAAGACATGGTGGCGCAGATTGAAAAAATCATTTTTTTCTGATCGGGTTGGATGTTTTCTTCTAGTAGAGTTCAACCAGTGCTTTATATGCCCTTGATATCAACCCTTTATCAGATGTGTATTGGGTGAATATCCTTTCCCATTCTGTAGATTGCCTTTGTATTTGGGTCACTGTGTCTTTTGCGGTGCAGAAGCTTCTAAATTTAATATAGTCCAATTTGTTTATCTCTGTTTCTACTAGATTGCTTAGTTTCGTGTCATCTTTGAAGATACCTTTAGCTTCAATCTTTAGCTTCAATATCGTGAAGGGTTTTGCCAACCTTGTCCTCGATGTACCTTATGGATTGTGGTCTGATGTTGAGGTCTTTAATCCATTTTGATCTGATTTTTGTGCATGGTGTCAGGTAGAGGTCTAAGCCCATTCTTTTGCATGTGGTTGTCCAGTTATGCCAGCACCATTTGTCGAGAGGCTTTCCTTGCTCCACTTCACATTTCTTGCCCCCTTATCAAATATTAAGTTATCATACATTTGGGGTTGTGTGTATGGATATTCCACTCTGTTCCATTGGTCTGCGGCTCTGCCTTTGTTCCAGTACCATACTGTTTTAATTGTTACCACTTTGTAGTAAAGTTTAAGGTTGGGGAGGGTGATGCCTCCCATCATCTTTTTCCCAATAATTGTTTCATCAATCCGTGGGTTCTATATTAAATTCATATTGTTCCATATGAAGTTAATAATTGCTTGATCCATTTCTCTGAAAAATGTCACGGGTATCCTTATAGGGATCGTGTTAAATCTGTATAGTGCTTTGGGGAGTATTGCCATTTTGACAATGTTGATTCTCCCTATCCATGAGCAAGGGATATGTTTCCATTTCCTCATGTCCTCTGTTACCCCTATTACAGACCACAACACACAAAAGGAGAGAGAGAGAACAAATTGGAATGCCCTGCCACAGAGGCGAGGTGGGTGGGGGGATGGGATTGGGGGTGGGAGGAATACTGGGTTCATTGGTGGTGGAGAATGGACACTGGTGGAGGGATGGGCTCCCGAACACTGCATGAGGGAAAAACAAGCGCGAAGTGTTTGAATCTGTAACTGAACCCTCACTGTGACTCACTAATTAATAAATAAATAAATAAATAATTTTTAAAAAAGAAAAAAGATAAAAGGATAAATAAACTTGGCAGATATGGCTATAATCTGTCTCCTAAAAATCCTTTTTTTCTGTGATAGTCATTTATTTGTTGTATGTAAAGATGTGCTGGGGAGGGAAGGCATATTTTGACAATAGATTTCCTCTTTCCAGAAACAAATTTTATAATTCAAAACCAAAAATGGTGAAATTTATCTTAGTTCAAATAGATGGAACTATTCAAAGCCACCTGTTAGTGCAACACTGACAATATTTAACAGGAAACAGTAATAAAATTACAATGACTATTGTTTATCCTATTGTGTCCACTATAGAATGAGGGCAATTTTCCTCATTCTTAAATTTTAATTTGTATGTCAAAAGCAAAGGCACATATTTATAGCAAGGGGTCATTAAAATTCTTTCACCTATAGTACAAATATGAAGAGAGAAAAGGGTAGTTCCCAAACTGGTAAGAAAATGGCTTGCGAGATTAAATAAAGATCATTAGCTACAGTTTTATATATGATTAGTGACTGAGGTTAGTGTTAGGATTTTGCAAGCATTCAGAGTTTGTGTTTAAACTTTCTGCTGGAACCAAAAGGATAACACTTGAGAGTTTGAGTCTTCAGATAGAACTATTGTCCAGCAAACAAAGTGACAACACATAATGTCTCATACAAATGTTTGTACTATAGAGTTAGGCTACACGACATTCTATTTCTGCAGTTAATTTAAATATTATTAATAATATTTATAATTTATAATTCACTCAAGGTACCCCAGAGGGAGGCAGGTTAGAGCCCTCCCAAACCCAAGGGACACAGCCCCAGCAGCCAACTTCCACAATCCAACTGCAGCCACACTCTAGGCCGCTTTCCACATGCTTGGGCCAAGCTTCACATATGAGTGAACGTATTCCTAAACGGTGCGGCCACTTTTGCGGCTGCATGACACATCATAAGACACTCCCTACTTATTTTCCATAATTACCACACCATATTTGATTGGAGGCAAGATAGCTCTGATGCCGCCCGAATCCCTCATGCTCTCCCGAACCTGGCTCACTATCTTGCCTTAGACAACATGCGGTTCAGCCTGCCAGGCATGGAACTCTATGCATGATCCCTGCTGGAACTCTACACGTGATTCCTGATGGACATCACCGTCTGTTTTGCAAGATTCAGATGGAATGGCATCGGTGGGGCATGGAGAAAGCACGGTGGCAGCCGCAGCATGGTCACCCGCCCTGGCCGGGCTGAGTCACAGCGCCTTCGAACAAAGAGCCGTGGGGGCAGTGAGCACAATGGCTCATCCAATGTGGGGTACTGTCAGCCAAACACCGGGTGAGTTGGGACTCAGTACAGGTGTTTGACCTGGCACAGACCATTAGCAATAGGGTTCTCCTCTGCCAGCGGCTCAACAACTTCCGGACACACTCCATCAACCTCAAGGAGATCAACCTGAGTCCACAGATGTCCCAGGTGCTGCCCAGAGATGCAGGTAAGTGCGTGCTTGTCAGGGTGCAGATCTATACAACATGGCAGTTGACCAAAAGCTTACAATCAGTAGAGTAGGAATACCTGTAATGGTGATTAGAGGCCGCCCCCAAAACCTCTGTCCCTCTCAGAGAGCCTGGAAAGCTACCAAGAGTTTCCTGCCCTCACATCAGGGCCTGGCATGCTACCCATGGCATACTTGATATGCCAAAAACAGTAACAACAACTGTCCTCATTCCCCTGATCCTGAAAGAGCCTCCAATATGCCACCGGGCTACAATAGCACGTGACAGGGACTAATGGAGAAGTTACTGGTGCCTGCTCAAGCAAATCTATGAACAGGATGACAGTGATACAGTGACACTGAATAATATTCTATCATACTCAAAGCAGTTTACTTGATGTTAAGTAAATGTATTAATAAAAACTATATTTCTATAATCTTATGATATAGTAGCACTGCAGCACTGTCCTCCCATTGTTCATCAATTTGCTCGAGTGGGCACCAGTAACGTCTCCATTTTTAGACTTATTATTACTGTTTTTGGCATATTGAATATGCCATGGGTAGCTTGCCAGGCTCTGCCATGCAGGCAAGATACTCTTGGTAGCTTGTTGGGCTCTCCTAGATGGACGGAGGAAGTGGGTCAGCCACATGCAAGTCAAACGCCCTACCAGCTGTGCTATCGCTCCAGTCCCTTATGGTATAGTATATTGTTTAACCAGTTAATGGTGAATTCACTTAGTATAGGACACCAATATGGATCATCTTAGTCTATAAAAAGTACTCCATTGTACCCATCCCTCGAACAGTACCCATTCTCCACCACCAATGATTCCTCATTGTATGACTGAAACATAAGCATGAAAGGCTATAAGTCTATAACTGTACCTCATAGTGATTCATTTAAAAATAAAAAAAAAAATTAAAAGTACTCTATTGTGTTAATTCATCAGAAAACTTGTAAAAAAGTTTATTTTGCTTTTAGATATTTTATTTTAATTGCTTCAACTGTTGCAAGAGTAATGCCCACAATAAATCAGAAACTGAAATATTCTCAGCTTTACTGAAGCCACAAATCATTACTAGAAAAAAATTTTCATAGTTCATGTTGTGATATGGTATTAAGTTTGATACATTCTCAATTTGTCTTTTTCAAGAGAATGTGTTAGCTGACACAATATTTAAATTATTACCTGCATTTGTTTGGTAAATTTGAATGCATGTTATCCAATGAAATTTTAATGACAATTAGGTTAAAATAGAACTATTATTTTTATTATTGCTATTTTGTTACAAGTATGCACATTTATCTCAAACCAAAATAAATTTAGAAATAAAGTTATAAAGTTTTACTGATTGAATGAATTAGTCACTGTTAATTGAATCATCATTTTCTATTATATTTGACAATTTTCTATTATAGACTATTTAATGAATACTTATTTGATGACAAACTTAATTCCAACACCATAAATACTACTCATTGTGATGTAACCTGTAAATTATTGCATTACTTTAGTTTTATGAAGGGTAATTATATCAAAGTATTATGAGAGTAAATTATTATTTTTCAGAACATATGTTAATCATATAATATTTATATATTTATGTGAGTATATCATTATCATAATATATTATATTGTTTTTGAAAGTTATTAGGGAAGAAAATTCTCATTTTTGTCATACTGAATTAAAAATAACATTAATTATATAATATGCTTCAACATATACATATATATATATCAATGTGTTCAATAACAACAGTAAGGTAATACTATTTAGCAGGGGCTGGCGACATCATCTAGTAGTGTCAGGGTAATTCTTAAAAGTGTTTGGGAGACTTTCTAGCACTGGGGATCAAACTGGGATCAGCTACCTGCAAGGCAAGTACCTTAAGAAATATAAGGTGCAATCATTTTACACGTATTATATTTTATACTAAAAATACAAATAATTATACATAATTAAATTGAAATCATCATCATTTTAAGGGCTTCTTTAATTCATGAATGATAAAAAGAAAAAATGCAATATTTGAATTATTTTATATACCAACACTTATGCAAAAGAAGTCTAGAACCTTGTACCAAATGTTAACAGAACTTTATTATCATTTTTTAATTATATTATTTTATTTTTATAAAATTTTTCATAATAATTGATTACATTCAATATTTCAACAACAATCCCACCACAATTACACCTTCCTACCACCATTATTTCAAATTTTCTCAACACCAATGAAGCATACCACAAAGGCAGATGATAAATAATTTATTTTGTATTACTTGTTTTGGGACTGGAGCGATAGCACAGCGTCTGTAAGGTGTTTGCCTTGCACACAGCTGACCCAGGTCCCCCATCCATCTCGGAGAGCCCAGCAAGCTACCAAGAGTATCCCACCCGCACAGCAGAGCCTGGCAAGCTATCCATGGCATATTCTATATGCCAACAAGTCTCACAATGGAGACATTATTGGTGCCTGCTCCAGTGCTACTCTAGTGCTTGTTATGAATAATTGGCTAAAAATGACCCAAAAGGTTCCTTAGAGGAAACTGTGTGTAAATTATTGTATCACATCTTGAAGCCATTACGCTCCTCTATAAAAGATCACTAACATGTTGTTTGTGATTGAGTTTGAGCCTTGTGTTCTAATATATATATGTACATATTCATATGTATATATACACATGTGTGTATATGTGTATATATGTACATATATATCAAAATTTTATTTTCTTCTACCTTACACCCATCAAATGTGATGTGCTATTTTTGGTATATCAGTAGCAGAAAATATGAGATGTCATGCGTCTGTGGAAATGAATGTGCTCTCCTCGAATTCTAAAATTTTAAATAGGGTGCTAGAGTTGGAATTAAAGTTTTTAACTGGATCATAGTTTTGGTGTTCAGAGGCATCTCTGTAGAATGCTGCTCTCTTCTAAGATTCATTTGTGAGTTTCTTGATCATGGCCGTTGATGCACTTAAATGGTTCTCAGATGTAGTTCGTGGACATGACTGCCAGGAACACCAAACACAGGGAGATGGGAGGGGAGCCCATTGCCAACTCCATGTGAGCCTGGAGCTTTCAGTCACAAGTCCAGCATATGTGGGGTCTTAAGAGGATTTATTCTCATTCGTGAAGATTCTGGATGAGCCTGTGAAGGGCAGCCATGAGTGTGGTGGTGTTTGGGTTCTGGAACTTTATAGCTACTGGGATTCTTCTGGAGCAGGTGGAAGGACACGCCTGCCCCTGTCTGAGGTGTCCATATGAAATCAGCCTGGTGTGGGATGGGAAGATATCACTGCAGCATGTTGCTCTCTTCTAAGATTCATCTGTGAATCCCAGAAATTTATTAGTGATATATGAACCCTACTAAAGTCAGTGTATCTTATAAACATCTACACGTACAATAATGTTTAAAATTAAGTTTCGACTTGGCACAGCAAGTATTTATTTTAAAAATTATTTTGGACACTGTGGTTTACAAATTATAGTTAGCAGGACTTAATAGAAGAAATATTCCAGCTCTATATCCATTGGTCTACTTCACTCCATCATTGTACCAGGGTTCCTCATGCATATTTCCCTCCACCCTGGTAAGCTTTGTACTTAAGAAAACTTCTCAGTTTTTTTTGCCTTGGATAATTTTTTATTTCTGCCACCACATTCTGTTTCTTAATAGCCTGCATTTAAGAGATTATTTGGTCCGTTCCTCTATATATGACTGATTCACTCAGCATGCATGATATTCTCCAGCTCATTCACATAGCAGCAAATTTAATTTTTTCTTACAGCTGAGTAGTGCTTTGTTGTTTACATGTACCATACTTTATCTAATCATCTCTTCTTAGACATTTGGGTTGCTTTTATATTTTGATTGTTGTGAATAATGCCACAGTGAACATATGAACACAAATGTATTTTCTTTTTTTTACTTTCTTTTCAAACCCTGAATCACCATTAGAAACAAGTTACAAAGTTGTTCATGATTGGGTTTATGCACTCCTATGTTCATTGCAGCACCATTCACAATAGCTAGAATAGCTAGAATCTGGAAGCTACACAAGTGCAGAAGAAAAAGATGTCTTTTCTGGATAGAGTTTTTGGGCCAGCAGGTGTATGCCAAGAAATGGAATTGCTGGATGCTCAATCCCCAGGTTTTTAAACACTATGTTTTATTGAAGCCAGAGTTACCGCAATGATTCTAAACCATTGGCCAAGGAAACTGAAACAAAGATAAACAAATGTAAATATACCAAATGCAAAAGCTTCTGCACTGTAAAGGAAATGAAGATCAAAATAAAAAGATACCCTATAAATTGGGAGAGAATATTTGGGCACCATCATATAAATAGTTGATATTCAAGATATATAAGGTGCTAATAGGACTCTAAAAATAACAAATAAAAAACACAAAAAATAAACAACCCCATCAAAAATGGGGCAAATTGATGAATAGCAACTTGTTCAAAGTAGTTATCAGATGGCCAAAAGTTATATGATAAAAATTCTATATCACTTATCATCAAGAAAATGCAAATAAAAGCAAAAAATGGTATATCATTACACATAGTGAGACTAGCGCACATCACACAGATAAGAAAAACAATCAGTGTTTGTGGAGATGTGGGGGGAAAGGACTCCTCATTTACTATTACAGGAATATTGACTGATAGAACACAGCTTTGTTATAATTTAATTTTGTATGGAAAAAACCTTGTTCCAGTGCTGGAGAGATAGTGCAGCATGTAAAAAGCATTCCTTTCATGCCATTGACCCAGGTTCCATACATGGCATCTTATATGGTTCTCTGAGATAGCTAGGAATGATCCCAAAGCACAGAGTCATGAATAAGCCCTGAGAATATCTGGGTGTGGGACAGAAAACTAAAATATGCCAACATTTAAAACAAACATGCTAACATATAAAATATGCCAACATATAAAACAAACAGATTTCCCATTTCCCAGTAGCTAGGCGGTCACACCCAGGGACTGCCCCCAAGTGTATAATCCTGTCAACGGCCAGCATCCAGAGACTTAAAAGCAAGCTCCTGGAAGAGTGACGCAGAGAGTCCCTTGCCTTCGTGCCTAGTTGTCTTCCCCGGGGCCCCCTCAGAGGGGATGGGCTCCAGCTTCCCTCCCTGCCCCGAGCAGAGCTCCTGGTGGCCAAAGACATCTGGAGCCTAGCCACAGCCACGCTCAAGGCCCCTCTTCACACGTTTGGACAAGCCTCAAGCTTGAAGGTACCGGCAGAGAAACTCAGGCATGAGGGACCCAGGGCTGAGACCTCCAAGCCTACTGGGATAGGGACTGGGTCTCCTCCGCCCAGATTTCCCGTTTCCCAGTAGCTAGGTAGTCACACCCAGGGACTGCCCCCAGTGCCGTGTAATCCCGTCAAGGGCCAGCATCCAGAGACTTAAAGCAAGCGCAGAAATTAGGACGTTTGCCTTGCACGTGGCCAACCCGGGTTCAAATCCCAGCATTCCATATGGTCCCCTGAGCACTGCCAGGAGTAATTCCTGAGTACAGAGCCAGGAGTAACCCCTGTGCATTTTCAAGTGTGATCCAAAAACCAAAAAGAAAAAAATCACAATTTTGGGGCTGGAGCGATAGCACAGCCAGTAGGGTGTTTGCCTTGCACGAGACCGACCCGGGTTTGAATCCCAGCATCCTATATGGTCGCCCGAGCACTGCCAAGAGTAACTCCTGAGTCCATGAGCCAGCAGTAACCCCTGTGCAACGCCGGGTATGACCCAAACGCCCCCACCCCCCAAAAAAAGGTCCTAGAAGACATCTTATAGCCTACTTCTCCCTCTGGGAGAACCTGGCAAGCTACCAAGAGTTTTCTGCCCACATGGGAGAGCCTCACAAGGTCCTCATGGTGTATTAATATGCCAAAACCAGTAACAAGCTGGGTCTCATTCCCCTGACCTTGAAAGAGCCTCCGATGTGCCATCAATGGGAAGGACGAGTAGAGAGAGACTTCTAAAATCTCAGGGCTTGGACGAATGGAGATGATACTGAAACCGTTTGAGAAATTCGATGATCAATGGGATGATGATGATGATGATAAAACAAACAACTTGTTTGCCCCATTATCAATTTTAATGACTTCTTCCAGATATATTGAATTGTCTTTAGTTATATTTTTAGAAATTATACACTCTGTATTTTCTATATGAAACTATAGAAAACTTTTCTTGACCCCAAGGTCTTAGAAATACAGGGAGAAGTAAGTAGCATATAGGCTATTGGAATAGTTCACTCATTATTAATATCTTAACACTGAGATCATTATAATGACTAATATTGTGGTCTAGAGGAAAGACAATTTAAGTACATTTTCATATAAAAAATTTTCAGACTGAAGAGCACAACAAGCATACTTGTGCTTTTCATGAGAAATTAAGACCAAGTTCCAGTAGGTGTTTAATAAATATATACTGTAGAAATGTCTTCATACAAGTATACTAAGGATAAAACATGATGATGGCCTCTCAGTATCTGTATTATAAACCATAATGCCCCAAAGTAGAGATATTAAAAAGGAAAGTGCCAGCCACAGAGGCAGTGGGTGGGATGGGATGGGGGTGGTGGGAGGGATTCTGGGAAGATATATGGTGAAAAATGCACACTGGTGAGGGAAGGGATGGGTGTTCAATCATTGTACAACTGAAACTCAATCGTGAAAGCTTTTTGTTTGATGGTGATTCAATAAAGAAAAGTAAAAAAAAAGAATTTTCAGACCGAATCTCAAAGCTATGGTGATTGATGTTCATTAAAGTATTCTGAATGATCACTGAAATCATTTTATAATTAGTAGTTTATTTTTAATTAGTGAGTCGACATGAGGGTACAGTTACAGATTTATACATTTTTGTGCTGATGTTTCTCCCTTACAAAGTTTGATAACCCATCCCTTCACCAGTGCCCATTCTCCACCACCAGTAAACCCAACATCCCTCCCCCCCTCCCCAGTCCCGTCTCCCCCCACCCCACACTGCCACTATGGCAGGGAATTCCCTTTCATTCTCTCTCTCTGATTAGGTGTTGTGGTTTGCAATAAAGGTGTTGAGTGGCCATTGTGTTCAGTCTCTAGTCTATATTCGGCTCGCATCATCTTTCCCCCACATGACCTCCAACCACATTTTACTTGGTGTTCCCTTCTCTGAGTTGCCCAGAATGAGAGACCAGCCTCCAAGCCATGGAGACAACCTCCTGGTACTTATTTCTACTATTCTTGGGTGTTAGTCTTATAGTCTATTATTCTATATTCCACAGATGAGTGCAATCTTTCTATGTCTGTCTCTCTCTTTCTGACTCATTTCACTAAGCATAATACTTTCCATACTGATCCACTTATATGCAAACGTCATGACCTCATTCTTTCTAACAGCTGCATAGTATTCCATTGTATAGATGTACCAGAGTTTCTTCAACCAGTAATCTGTTCTAGGGCACTCGGGTTTTTTCCAGATTCTGGCTATTGTAAACAGTGCTGCGATGAACATACATGTGCAGATGTTGTTTCGATTGTACTTTTTTGCCTCTCTGGGATATATTCCCAGCAGTGGTATTGCTGGGTCAAATGGGAGCTCAACCTCTAGTTTTTTGAGAATCGTCCATGTTGTTTTCCAAAAGGGCTGAACTAGCCAACATTCCCACCAGCAGTGTAGAAGGGTCCCTTTCTCCCCACATCCTCTCCAACCGCGGTTGCTTTTGTTCTTTTGGATGTGTGCTAGCCTCTGTGGTGTGAGGTGGTATCTCATGGTTGTTTTGATCTGCATCTCTCTGATGATTAGTGAAGTAGAGCAATTTTTCATGTGCCTTTTGGCCATTTGTATATCTTCCTTGGGAAAGTTTCTGTTCATTTCTTCGCCCCATTTTTTGATGGGGTTGGATGTTTTCTTCTTGTAGAGTTCAACCAGTGCTTTATATACCATTGATATCAACCCCTTATCTGATGGGTATTGTGTAAATATCCTTTCCCATTCTGTAGATAGTCTTTGTATTCTGGTCACTGTATCTTTTGTGGTGCAGAAGCTTTTTAGTTTAATGTAGTCCCATTTGTTGATCTCTGTTTCTACTAGATTGCTTAGTTCCGTGTCATCTTTGAAGATACCTTTATCTTCAATGTCGTGGAGGGTTTTGCCTACCTTGTCTTCAATGTACCTTATGGTTTGTGGTCTGATGTTGAGGTCTTTAATCCATTTTGATCTGACTTTTGTGCATGGTGTCAGGTCGAGTTCTAAGCCCATTTTTTTGCATGTGGTTGTCCAGTTGTGCCAGCATCATTTGTTAAAGAGACTTTCCTTGCTCCACTTCACATCTCTTGCACCTTTATCAAAGATTAGATGATCATACATTTGAGGTTGTGTGTGGGGATATTCTACCCTGTTCCATTGGTCTTCAGCTCTGCCTTTGTTCCAGTACCATGCTGTTTTAATTGGTACCGCTTTGTAGTAGAGTTTAAGGTTGGGGAGGGTGATGCCTCCCATCATCTTTTCCCCAAGAATTGTTTTAGCTATCCGTGGGCGTTTATTGTTCCATATAAATTTCAGGATTGCTTGCTCCGTTTCTTTGAAGAATGCCATGGGTATCCTTATAGGGATCACGTTAAATCTGTATAATGCTTTGGGGAGTATTGCCATTTTGACAATGTTTATTCTCCCTATTCATGAGCAGGGGATATGTTTCCATTTCCTCATGTCCTCTTTTATTTCATGGAGTAGCGTTTTATAGTTTTCTTTGTAGAGGGGATTCAGATCGGAAAGGAAGAAATCAAGCTCTCACTATTCGCAGACGATATGATACTATACCTAGAGAAACCTAAAAGCTCTAGTAAGAAACTCTTAGAAACAATTGACCTATACAGTAAAGTCGCAGGCTATAAAATCAATACCCAAAAATCCATGGCCTTCCTATATGCAAACAATGAGACAGAGGAAAGGGACATGAAAAAAGCAATCCCGTTCACAATTGTGCCCCAGAAAATCAAATACCTTGGAATAAGCTTAACTAAAGAAGTAAAGGACTGAAATTATTTTAAAGTGCCATATGTTTCCTACAAAATTGATAGGGAAAAATAGAATAAATTTATCTGTTACATAGTCCAGCACCATTAGATTACTATCTATAAGTGAATGGCAAGGTTTAAAATATTAACTTGATAGTTCACTGATAAGGATGAAACAGCACCGACCATGCAAGTGGAAGCAAACATAAACAAATGGGACTACATAAAACTAAGAAGCTTCTGCACTTCAAAAGAAACAGTGACCAATATACAGAAATAGCCCACAGAATGGGAAAGAATATTTACCCAATACCCATCTGATAAGGGATTAATATCCAGGATATACAAGATACTTGTAGAATTCTATAGGAAAAAAACCTCCAACCTCATCAAAAAATGGGGAGAAGAAATGATCAGAAATTTCCTCAAAAAAGAAATAAACATGGCCCAAAGGCACATGAAAAAATGCTCCACATCCCTAGTCATCAGGGAGATGCAAATCAAAACAACAATGAGATATCATCTAATACCACAGACATTGGCACACATTCAAAACAACAAAATCAACCAATGCTGGCATGGATGTGGGGAAAAATGGGATGCTCCTTCACTCTTGGTGGGAATGCCAACTGGTCCAGCCTTTCTGGAAAACAATATGGACAGTCCTTCAAAAACTAGAAATTGAGCTTCCATATGACCCTGCAATACCACTTCTGGGAATATATCCCGAGGATGCAAAAGAGCACAGTAGAAATGACATCTGTACCTATATTTTCATTGCAGCACTGTTCACAATAGCCAAAATCTGGAAACAACCGGAGTGTCCTAAAACAGATAACTCGTTAAAGAAACTTTGATACATCTAAAAATGGAATACTATGCAGCTGTTAGGAAAAATGAAGTCATGATATTTGCTTATAAGTGGATGGTCATGGAGGGTATCATGCTGAATGAAATGATTTAGAAAGAGAGGGACAGACATAGAGGGACTGCACTCATTTGTGGAGTGTAGGGTAGCATCATATGAGGCTGACACCCAAGGATAGTAGATACAAGGGCCAGGGGGATTGCCCCATAGCTGGAAGACTGCTGCATGAGAGGAGAGGAGAAGGCAGATGGAATAGAGAAGGGATCACTAGAAAATGATGGCTGGAAGAACCAGTTGGGATGGGAGATGCATGCCAAAAGTAGATAATGGACCAAACATGATGACCTCTCAGTGTCTGTGTAGCAAGCTATAATGCCCAAAAGTAGAGAGAGAGTATGGGGAATATTGTCTGCCTTAGAGGCAGAAGGAGGGTGGGAAAGTGGGAGGTATAACCGGGATATTGGTGGAGGGGAATGTGCACTGGTGAAGGGATGAGTGTTTGATCATTGTGAGATTGTAACCCAAACATGAAAGCTTGTAACTATCTCATGGTGATTCAATGAAATTTAAAATATTAAAAAAAAATTAAAAAATAGTGCTTGGTCTTCTGGAAAAAATTAACTTAATAATCATTTGGCTTTAAATATTTGTAGTCATGGCACACTCATATATTTTTCTAATGATATTCCCTTAGCTCTAGATAAGATTTAACTCAGAACCAATTTTTCAGAAAAAAAAATTCTTAAAATATATACTCAGAGGGAAACTTAAGTGTGTACTTAACAGTTATAATGTAAAATGAAAAATTGAAGATTTTTCAATGTAAAATTTTTTAACTTATTTCAAAAAATACAATCTATATTATTTTTATTTTTATACTTTTAGAATAAAAACAAAATAGCTGATTTGAATATTAGTGCCTTTATTTATGCAGTATCTTTTTGTCATAGTAGCATAATTCTATAAATGTCATATTTAAGTATTACCTTATAAAATTATTTATAGTAATTTGAAAAATATATTCATACTGATTTTATTGAACCTCTTAGAATAATAACCAGGATATAGAAACAACCTAAATATCCCCAAACACACAAAAGTATAAAGAAGCTGTGATATACATACAAACTGGAATATTGTTTCTTATCCTTTAAAGGTAATTGGGAATATGAACTTACTCCTGGCTTTGTTCTCAGAGATTACTCCTGGTAGTGCTTGAGGAACAGATTTGATGCAAGGGATGGAACCAGGCTTGTCCAAATATAAGGCAACCATGTTACCCACTATAATATCTCTCCTTTCCTGTTTTACATTTTTAGTGTAGGAGTGCTGCTGTTTATTCAGCACCTGGTTAAGCTGACTGAAGGTAGCATGGACTCCACATAACCTTTTTATTTTTTTAATGAATATCTATGAGAGAGACCGTTACAATGATTGGGTTTCAGTCACCCAATGTTCTGATACCCATCCCTCCACCAGTGTACATTTATCGCCACCAATTTCTCCCATTTTCCTCCCCCTAAGCCCCCACCACCTCCTGCACCTATGGCAGGCACTTTGCTTCTTTCTCTCTTTAATTTTGTGCAATATAGTTTTCAATACGGGTACTTAAAAATCATCATGTTTGTTCAGGAGGATTGGTAATTTTATTGGGAAGGTAAGACTGGAATAACATTTTTCACCGGGTGGCAGCTTTGGGTTTTGGATGAGACTGCTAAGGCTTTCAGAAGTTACAGGGAGATGTGCGGAGGTAGCCCATCCCGACCCCGAGAACAACTGGAGATTTCAGCCTCAAAACCCACAACCTGAATTTTCAACAGATTATATCTTGGTGAGGTCAATCCTGAGACAGTGGATTATGGCTGGGATCATTACCGTGATTTTGGATTGTGGAAGCAAGCAGCTGCCTGGGGGTCTGCTTGAGCAGGTACTGGGCTGACATACCCCCCTCCAATTTACCCTGTTCTGCTCATCCTTGCACAGGTCCATGATTAACTGAGTCTTTTGATATCTTTTGAGAGTTATTTATGGCTCTCTGAAGCAAGGCTGATAAATGAGCTTGTGTAGCTGAGCCACGGGTGGTTTGTGGACGTGGATCCCACATAGCTAACTTTAGACTGTTTAATTTCTCGGGAAAGGTGGTGTAAGTTTTTGGGGTCTAGACAGAGGTACAGTGATAATTTTGGGGTATCAGGAACCAAAAGGCACCATCGGGCTGCTGACGCACTCACCCCACAAATACAGGTTGACCTGCTGGTGGCACCACACCCTCCCATTTTACATTTTAACTAGATTTAGTCATTGAATTTTAAGATATGTTCAGCAAAATAGATTGTGAACAGAACAGATCAAGCAGATGTAATATAAAGTTAGTTGAAATTCAAATAAATAGGGACTAGCATATATTTATAGAAAAATAATATTAAAAATTATTAAAATATTTTATCTGCAACAGTATAAGAATCTATCTCTACTGTTATTTTACTAATATCCATGAAAATTTTTAATTGTATGGGCAAAGGATATAATTTGTCTTTTAGTTATTTTAATGCAGTACATAAAATATTTATATGCAGTTATCCACACTTAAAGCTTATATAATGCATGCTAATTAAATTTAAGGGTGGAAAAAGATACAACACAGACATTACCAGGAATGAGACAGGTTATATTAATTATTCTACATATATTCTACTTATTTTCCCCCTCAATAGTTCACCACATAATTGTGGTGAGAGGGTGGCAATGGTGCCAACTGGAGAAGAGTGAACCAACAGGTGGTGCCCAGAGATGCAGGCAGGTGCAGGGATGGACTCCTTGCATCGACTGAGTCAATTTGGCCAGTACTTTAGCATGAGCAGCATGGCCAAGCACAAGGTGTGTGGCGCGTTTGTCAGCATGCAGATCATTAAAACATGCCACCCGCATGGTAGAACCTGGCAAGCTACCTATGGTATATTCGATATGCCAAAAACAGTAACAAAAATGGGCCTCATTCCCCAGACCCTGGAAGAGCCTCCAACACAGCAGCATTGAGAAGGACGAGCAAGGAGATGCTGCAAAAATCTCAGGGCCAAACTAGGCTGCCAAAATGAAGAAGGACTAAAATGGCTGCACTTTTAATGCTCTTACGCTGGCATTGGAAGCATCCATCAAGAACTTGATGGTGCAGGCCCAGAAGATCAAGCACGACATCATTGGATTGACTGAGATGAGAAGACATTGATCACATCATGCCATTTTAGAGACTAAAGAATAACTGGTTCTAGCAACATGTGAAATTAGAGGCGTCAGTGGTGTCAGTGTCCTCATCAACATGAACTTGGACATGAGTATTGATTCATCCATGAGCACTGATTCATTCAAATGTCTAACAACCCAAATCAGACGCTAACATTAGAATAGGTGTGGCTCATTGCCAGCAGTTTCTATCTTCGTCATCTATGCACCAACATCCAATTACGTCCAAGAAATTTAGAAGTTCTACATGAAGCTGTAGAAGTTCTATATAGAAGACCACACCTTCTACAAGGTCATTGTCGGTAATTTTAATGCCAAGATAAGATCTAGAAGGTTGTCTGAAGAACTCCACATCGGGACCTAGAATGGAATGAATAGGGTGAGAGACTGAGTTCATTATTAACAACTTTGTAACTGTGTATCTCATTGTGATTCTATAAAAAAGAAAGTAACCCAAAATGCACAGATTATTGGAAGCCTTGTCTTAGTCTTTCAACCAGAACTCATTGATATATGTCCTTATGTGCAAAGAAGTGATCTTAGGTGTTGACTTGAGGATAAGAAATGATTGATGGATGACTCTGGAAAGGTTATATTCTACATTTACCCCAATTTCTTCCATGTGACTGGGGCTACATAATCCCTTTATTTGTCAAGATAAACTCCTCATCCTCAGTCACTCTGCTTTCTCTGGGAAAATACTATCTGATGTTTTGGCTCTGGAGTGTCAGACTTTTGAAATATGTGCCTGCCACAACTGAAAAGTAACTCAGCCTACCAAGTTAATCAATACTACACAAAGAAATGGCATGCATACTATAGAGCACAGGCAACTAAACTTTATTCTGTTACCTAAACAATGTTCAAATATTGACTGGCCCTAGTGTGTACTTTTACTTGTGAATAGAGGACTTTCCTACCAAGACTGAGAGGACACATGAAGTGACTGAAGCATAGCAGAATTAATCCTGTATTTGGGCTATCTTTTAATTTGAAAAGTGGCAGTGGCCCATTTTTCACTGCAAAGATAACCTATCAGGTGGTCAAAGCTCTAAGAGCTGAATATTATTTACATTCTGTTTAGAGACCTTAATTACAGGGAAATGGAAAGAATCAAAACTTAAAGATACAATAATAAATCTTAGTCACAAAAATTATTAAGACCCACATTCCACCACCACTACCACTTCTACCACCATGTACCCTCATCTATCAGCCCTGCTCCAGTTATTCATGATTAAATCTTGGAAGAGATTAACTAGCCACAAAACTTTCTCGAATACACCAGTTTCTGGCTGAGACCTTCTGGGGTATCTTGGGAGGGTAGCAGGCCAAGTACCACCCTGATGAATTTGGGCAGCTGCATTCATACCAAAGCAGCTGCTGCCATGCATACGGCCACACTGCACCACCACACCACACATCTGAGCCCCACAGTGATGCAAACTGCTGAAAATTTAGGTACAGCAGGGCTGTTTTGTGGTGAAAACTCTGGGACTTCTCAGAGTGGGGGCGGACAACTCCCCCACCATCCTGTACTCCAGAAGCCCCAGAAGCCACATGCATATTCTACCACTGCCACCATGTATGCTCACTGCCCTGTTAAATATTCTGGATTTTCTGGAATGATATCTCCATACTCTATAGTACTAACATCCCATTAGGAGCACACCAGATTGATTGGAATATAATTTAGAAGCCAAGAAAGCTCGATTAACAAAAGTATAAACACTGAAGAATCAACTAGCAATAACAGGAAAACCTCAGACAAAGACAATATCTGCATGGTGAGATATAATAAATTTTATAAATTTTCTTTGACTGAAGTAATTTTTGATAATTTTATTAGCCGTTAGTGATAACAAGCAATATATGATAAAATCTGAGGGGCATATAATGTGGCCACACTTGAGGGGTGGTTCAGAAAATGGGAACAATGGTGGAAGGAAGCCAAAATGGTGGTTGAATTGCTGTTGGAATGTTGAATGCCTATAACAAATGCATCATGAACAACTTTCTGAAGTTTGGTGTCTTGTAAACCACATTTTTTCATAAAATGGAAAAGAAGATAATTTATTAAATGTGATAACATGTTTTTCATATGGCTTTACTTTTAATGTGCATTACCTCATCCACTGGCTTGGGTCTTAGCCCTTTCAAAGGCTTAAAGGACCCTTCATCAGAACTGAGCAATTATTTGACTCAAAGCATTTATTCTTCAAAGCATCCCATTTTCTTACTCATTTCAAAGAACTATAAAAAATTTGGTCAAAATATAATCATTGAGCTCCAAGAGACTGCCTGGAAACCATCTTATCCTTCAGGTATCTGGTGAAGCAATATCTCAAGAATTACATACTCTATTAAAGAACCCCTTTATGTTTCTTCTCTCTACTCCTCCAGCCATCTCAATTATTGGGATACAGAAATTAATTTGTCACAGTTATATAAAGAAGTAGATTGGTCTTTCACATTTGTTGGCTGAGAATTCTGTATTGGACATTTCTTGGTTAATAAAGGCTGAGGACCATTGCTCCAAAACGGAGTGCAAGAATGAAGTATACCAATTCAAATATCTTGAAGGTCTAAAGTACCTCTTCAAAGCCTCTGATTAATTATAAGTGTAGTGACCTTATTTCCTAACATTTAAATACTACCTTCACCTTCACTTGTACTCTTATAAAAAGACCCCTTAATTATGGATAAATAATTTCCATCATTCTTCTGCCATTCTTGGGGTCTATAATTTTAGTGTTTTTGACTTAATATTTTCCTCTTCTAACCATATTTGTTTCCCCAGAATCAAATGACTTCAACAGTAATTGCTTCTTTTAACCACTTTAACAACTACAGTCTATGGAATCACCAAATACGATGGGTGGTTTGACTGTCAATCCTGGAATCTGACTCTCTCTGACTACCAGTTCCACTGCTACTAGATTAGAGAGAACAAGGGGGTACTCTAAAATAAACAGTGTCCCTTTCCAGAAAGAATAATATCAGAAAATGGGCCTTCACCCCACATTCTAAAGAGCATTTAGGGCAACTATTCCCAAAAGTTAGAGTGATATGGAAGATATGGGGAAGTATTAGTCACATAAATAAGACTTCTGATTGATTCTTTGATTACATATAACATAAAATTGATCACATTGGAGCATGTATGCTTCCCAAGTACATATGCTGCTCAAGCCCATGTGTTGCTGCCGAGCATCCGTGGTGCTTGAGCACATGTGTCACACTCATCTCAGCTCTTGAGATGTATAATTTCATACCTTCAAATTTTGATGCTGGCTGTGCACTGGGGCTCTCTCCATCTTGAGAGAATCCCACATTCTCTCTTAAGCACATTTCTCTCTTTAATTCCCTCCATCCCCTTTCACAAAACTTCTAAATAAAACCTGTTTTTACCTTAAGCAAAATTAGTAATCTTGCAATCAGTAACTTGTAAGCAGTAAGTTTGCTTGATCCTTAGTCGCATCGGGCATAAGTTACCTGGCTGGGTCATTTCTGCAAAATCCCCATTTACATGAATATAAACCAGACAGCAAAGGTAGGGCATATATATAACCTATTTACTATGAGGTTACAGTGTAGGGGGGATTAACATGGATGCAGAAGTCGCTATTGCTGGACTCTTGTTGCTGCTATTGCTGAGGATTCTGTCAAAGACTCAGTTAACAAAGATGTATGTAAGTGCATTGTAAAATGATAAACAGTAGCACTAAAGACATGCTAATCTTTTGTGACTTCCACAAGTTCTAAAAATTAGTCAGATACGCTGCATCAGTAGGAGAGAGAAAATATATTTGGATATAAAAAGCAGTCTCCCAGTTAAACAAAATTTTGGGTATCTGTAAAAAATATTTAAGCTCTCATTATTTATTAAAATAAATGAACTTTTATTTAATTTCAACAATACTGTATTTATAATATATATTTTGCTCTTGAAAGTGTATGAAATAATGCCTTTATTTTTAAGACAAAGTCTAAGCCCTAATGGAAACACGACTTTTGGCCTGTAAATAAGCCCTAGAGCAAGATAAATCCTGGAGCTATTCAGCCATCTTGGAGATCAAAATCAAATCTAATTTTTGTCAACCAAGAATTTTTCTCAGTCCAGTCTTATGATTTTTCTTTCATAAAGTCACAAAAGTTAATCTCAGGGAAAGAGTTTTAAACAGGTAGATTGAGATCCTTCATCTTACTCTCAGTAGTCCCTAGACTTGGACTAGCCTGTTACATTTTCTTTCTTTAGTACCACAGCCTTATTGTGGATTTTTTAAATTTGTATTTTCTTAATTGAGTCACCATAAGACACATAGTTGCAACCTCTTCATGATCAGGTTTCAGTCACACAATGATGAAACACCCATCGCTCCACCAGTATCCATTTACCACCACCAATGATCCCAGTTTCCCTCCCACCAACCTGCC
This sequence comes from Sorex araneus, assembly GCF_027595985.1. Lineage (NCBI taxonomy): Eukaryota > Metazoa > Chordata > Mammalia > Eulipotyphla > Soricidae > Sorex > Sorex araneus. The sequence goes on from NC_073313.1 coordinate 129,865,488, forward strand.
TCTATGGCTCTTGGCAGGCACTTTCCTTTCTCTCTCTTTCTCTCTATGTCTCTCTCCTTCTGTGTACTATGGTCTGCAACACAGATACTGAGAGCTTATTGTGTTTGTTTTAGTGTGGGTTTTGAAACTCAAGAGACTCCCTGGTAACCACTGAAAAGTTTACGGGTGCTAAAAATAATTCTAGAGCTTTTTTTATATGAGTGAGAAACTAGCTCTACTATGGCTGGATTTCTGCCTTTATTTGAGAGATATCTCACCATATTTTATTTATTTTTTTGCAGGTCTTTTATTTATTTTTAATTTTTTTTATTGAGTCACCATGTGGAAAGTTACAAAGTTTTCAGGTTTAAGTCTCAGTTATACAATGCTTGAACAACCATCCCTTCACCAGTGCACATATTCCACCAACAAGAATAACAGTATAGCTCCACCCCACCCCCCCAGATCCCTAGCCCCTCCCAGACCCCAGCCCCCACCCTGCCTGTGTAACTGATAAATTTCACTTTACTTTCACTTTGATTACATTCAATATTTCAACAAAACTCACTATTATTGTTTGGAGTTTCTCCTCCCTAAATTCAGACCTGCTGAAAAGGAAGCATTTGATAATTTGTTTTCCATTGCTGAGAATGAAGAGATATGAGGTCAAGTGACCACAATAGCTGCCTCACTGTTTTGGGTTTCTGTATTTCAGTATTTTAGTAACTAATTCCAGAGAAATATCTGCCAGAAATTGAATCACTGCAAAATTGTACTTCTCAGTTATATTATATTCCACATGTGAGTGCAATCTTTCTATGTCTGTCTCTTTCTTTTTGACTCATTTCACTCAGCATGATACTTTCCATGTTGATCCATTTATATGCAAATTTCATGACTTCATGTTTTCTGACAGCGACATAGTATTCCATTGTGTATCTGTACCAGAGTTTCTTTAACCAGTCATCTGTTTTGGGGCACTCTGTTTTTTTTTTTTTCCAGATTGTGGCTATTGTAAACAGTGCTGCAATGAACATAGAAATGCAGATGTCATCTCTACTATACCTTTTTGCCTCTCCGGGATATATTCCCAGGAGTGGTATTGCTGGGTCAAATGGAAGCTCAGTTTCTAATTTTTTGAGAATAGTCCATATTGTTTTCCAAAAGGGCTGAACCAGTCCCACCAGCAGTGAAGAAGAGTCCCTTTCTCCCCACATCCACGCCAACACGGGTTGTTTTTGTTTTTTGGGATGTGGGCCAGTCTCTATGGTGTGTGATGATATCTCATTGTTGTTTTGATCTGCATCTCCCTGATGATTAGTGTGAGGTTGAACATTTTCTCATGTACTTCTGAGCCATTCGGATTTCTTCTTTGGGAAAGTTTCTGTTCATTTCATCACCCCATTTTTTGATCTGCTTGGCAGTTTTCTTCTTGTGGAGTTCAACAGTGCATTGCATATCCTTGATATCAACCCTTTATGGGATGGGTACTGCGTAAATATCCTTTCCCATTCTGTAGATTGTCTTTGTACTTTGGTCACTGTTTCTCTTGAGGTGCAGAAGCTTCTTAGTTTGAGATAGTCCGATTTATTTATCTCTGTTTTCACTTGCTTGGCCAGTGTCATGTCAGCTTTGAAGATACCAGTGTCTTCAATGTCGTGGAGGGTTTTGCCAACCTTGTCTTCAATGTACCTTAGGGATTCTGGTTTGATGTTGAGGTCTTTAATCCATTTTGATCTGACTTTTGTACACGGTCTCACCATATTTTAAACTTGGTAGATGGGAAGAGGTGGGTTGCAGGGTAGAAATCTGAACGCACCCTTACCTCCACCTTACCTGAAACTTTTCTTTAAGCCCAAATAATAGAACTATCTTGCTCTGTTAGCTAAAAAACAAGAGGTCTCATCTTGTAACCTTTTTCCATTGGGAAAATGTCATTTATAGCCCCCCAAGCTCCACATTGCATTGATTCTCACATTGGCACATAAACACTTATCTGAAGTTTATCATTTAGCTGGACTTAGTTCATAGTTTAGCTGGACGCAGATGCTGCACTAAACCTGGACTAAGATGCTGCACTAAGCACAAGGCTAGGAAAATCTTTTCCATTTCTTTCCTGTCCTCTTTCCCTCCGCTGGACTCTCCTTGTCCTTTAAGATTTTAGTTTTTCTGGGCAGCCAAAGTTATGTGGATTGGGACACAGCTGGAAAGAAGTAATAAATAAATAATTATAGTCAATATATTATTATATTATATATTTTAACTTTTTGTTCTATTATTCTTTTCCACTAAGAAATTTGGATTAAAATTATTATTATTATTATTATTATTATTATCATTATTATTATTATTTTGCTTTTTGGGTCACACCCAGCAATGCTCATGGGTCACTCCTGGCTCTTCACTCAGGAGTTACCCCTGGCCGTGCTCAGGGGACCATATGGGATGCTGGGAATCGAACCCGGGTCAGCCGCGTGCAAGGCAAATGCCCTACCCGCTGTGCTATCACTCCAGCCCCAAGAAATTTGGATTAAAATTATTTTTAATCTAAATATTTTCACTGGTCAGCTAATCAAGAAGCATTTGTTTGTTTTTGCTTTCCTAACAGATCTAAACTTACTCACCATAAGATTAGGTCAAAGAAAAGAATAAACACATTAAAAAGTTTAGTTAAATATTGGATCTCTTGGAGTCTATAATTATGCCTACCAAATTTGATGTTTTTGGCTTTCCTTCTTAAAAGAAAATACAGAGTCTATATTTTGCAACACCTAAAACTAAAATATAAGCATGAAAATGTTATAAATTGTCATTCTGGGTTCTCATAAAATCAAATAGGTCACTTGAGTGGTTACCCCAAAAGGTGTGGATCTCCTGATTGTCGATAGTCAATGGAGGTCGGAACTCCGGATTCCTTCTCTCACTTAAGTTAAGCGTGATATTCCAAGCATAGCTCTTTCAATTCCTCTTTGGAAGACCCAAATAACGTTCTAATCCTGTTTTTGTACGGCCCAGGCCTCTGAGGCATATGATAGTGCAGAAAGAACAGATGAGTCGAAAAGATGTGCCTGGAGCCAGAGGTTCTACTTCCTTTTAAAATTTTTTTCAACACTCTTGAAGGCATTCCACACCACTCTCTTCCTTCTGTGCAGCTCAGATGCCAGGTCATTTATCAAGGTGTGTTCTTGACCTAGGTACACATAACTGCTACACTTGGAGATATTTGTTCCATTGAGAGCAAATGGAACATCAGGAACTAGTTCGTTTCTCATGAGCATTGTCTTCCTGAGATTCAGATGCAGCCCAACCTTTACATACTCATGGTCGAAGTTGGCCAGCATTCGTGCTACTTGGCTAATGTTTGGTGTTATTAGAATGTTGTCATCAGTGAAGTGAAGGTGGTGTAGTTGACGACCTTCTATCTTCACTCTTACTCCTTCCCATTGCAGTCATCGCATGATGTTCTCAAGGGTGGCATTGAAGAGTTTCAGTGAAATGCTGAACCCCTCTTTACGTCGGTGGTCACTTCCTTGTAGAATGGGGAGATCCTGGTGTGAACCTGTAATACAGTTCACGGAGGATTCTGATGTATTGAGTTTGAAAGCCATGTTTGGCTAGGGCTTGGATGACCGCTTCAGTCTCAACACTATCAAAGGCCTTCTTTAAATCAAGGAATGTTAGACAGAGCGGCATCTTGAACTCTTGCAAAACCTCAATGAGCTTGGTCACCATGTGGATATGGTTGATCATGCTGAATCCTTTTCAGAACCCTGCTTGCTCACATGGTTGTCGTGTTCTGCCAATTCTATTCAGGATGACTTGAGTGAATAACTTGTAGACAATGGACAACAGGCAGATTGGGTGATAGTTGCCGATGTCATGAATGTCTCTCTTCTTGTACAACAGGATGGTCCTGCTGGTTTTCCACTGGGACAGAACCTTGTATTCAGACAGGTAGCAGGTGAAAGGTCTGATCTTGTAGCGTCTTCAGGTGTTCAGGTCTAATCTTGTCTGTATCGGGTGCTGTTGGCTTCCATTACTGATGAAATGGTGTGTCCGATTTCAGAAGAGAGAACACTGGGGATGACATATACCTCCTGTGGAATTTGGTATGTGGGCAGGTGGATGTGGCTATCCAAGAGATCTGAGTAGAAGTCGTGAATAAATTTTTCTTCCATTGCCCTTCTGGAAGATGTGATAGATCCATCAGGATGTTGGAGTGCAGTCATCTTGGTCTTATAGTTGGTGAAGGACAGGCGGGTGTTGCGAATACTTTTCCCAGCTTCTGCTGCATTGGTCAAAACTGCTACTCTTCTCTCTTTGAGGTCTTCCTTTATCACTTCTCTGCACAGCTTTGTGAGCTCAGACATTATCTTGTGATTGCCTGAAGCTTGCGCCAGACTACATTGGTGAATGAGCTCGAGAGTTTCCGAAGACATGAAACTTTTTGTGGCTTTCCCTGTCTCTGCATTCTTTGCAAAATCGTGGAGGTGTTGAACCAGTCAATCGTATTCCTTATCGATGTTGTCACCGATGGCATCTTCCCATATTGCTGCAATAGTGCCAAAGAGCTCCCAGTAGGTGGTTGCTTTGGGAGTTCTCTTCTTAAACTTTGTAGCATTTTCTCCTCACTCTGTGAAGTATATTTTTGCACAAAGGAGATGGTGGTCTGATCCTGTTTGGAATTTTTGGACAACAGCGACATCAGTCAGGCAAAATCTTTGATCGAATATGATGTCAATTTCGTTGTGGAACTGTCCACCGGAAGACTCCCATGTCCAACGTTTAGATTCTGCCTTCTGGAACTGCACATTACCATGGATGTGCAGTTCATCATGGCCAACATGATGAACTCAGTCTCTCACCCTGTTCATTCAGCCTATAACATACAACATAAAAACATATAGCACAACAATAAATTACGCACCTCGCCTCTGTTTTGGATATAAGAGAGCAGGGACAACCACATGTTTAAAAGCGTAAGGAGTTATCTGGTCAGATGCTTCCCACCTTGAAATATGAATGGCCAATTTGATAGATAGTACTCCAAAGTGATTGGGCAAAGCACCTTTAGGAGACTAGCTTCTGAGAATTCCAGTCAGACTTAGACAGAATCTTTGTATCTACTGCCTTACTCCAAAGTATTTTGGATCTGGTGTAAATATTTGGATCTTGTCCTTATCTCCAATGTGCCTGAGATTGAGATGCACTCTATTCAACTTTCCTCCAACCTGTCCAAGAGACGATTCTGAGGATCCCTGTCTCTGGGCAACCTCATGTCAGGTGTACCATACAAACCAGAGTTGAGACTACAGAGCTCACTGGATACCTAAGATATGTCACATTTAGAGCACCTGGGCTGTGGCTTCGGTCAACTGGTGGTGAAGATATGATTCAGAATATTGTATGTTATATTGTGTTCTTGGTTAGACTTGCTTGCATATATGTATAATTTTAGTTATGGTATTTTGTGGAGTGTTATTTAATAAATTTGCATAGTTTAAACATACCTGACTTCATTGCCTCTATCATGCTCATGTTAGCCTCTCTCAAAAGACATAGAATGTCATGTGAGGGTTAGAGAACTTCCACTTTTCTTCCTAAGGGGCAATTATGTTTCTAGAATTGCTAGATTACACAGTACTCTGATCTCAGTAATGATTCATCTTGTCCTGTTTATTAATTAGTTCTACCAGATCTGGATATGATGGTTTGAATTCTAAACTGGCCTCTACATTCCTGAGTTGTTACAAGGGAGTAGAGTAACTGAAGTCGGTGGGCCCCCATGGTTGGCTTATATGAGGCAGGGAGGAGAAAGACTTTCATTTTCTCCTGATCCACCTCTGCTACACTGGGGCTGGCTAAAAAGTCTAGGACTGGTAAAGTCTATAATAAGCTCCTGCACAGAGTCAGTCCTAGGCCTTACCCAGAGTTTTAGGATCCTTGTCTCTTCCTGCAGAAAGACATTTCAGGAGTAAATGAGCAGTGAAGTAAAAGTAGATTTTATTTGGAGGTTTAGGAAGGGGAAGGAGGTAGAGAAAGTGAAAGAGACAAAGATTAATGAGCTCAAGAGAGAATGTGGGCTTCTTCAAAGGCAGAGAGAGCCCGTACACATATCCTAGCATTACATATGAAAGTATACATCTCAAGAGGGGAGATGTGAGGAGCATCACATGTGCTTGGGCACCACATGTGTTTTGCCACATGGGGACAATCAGCACAGGGGCTCAGGCAGCATATGCACCCTTCCTTTGTTCAAGGTGGCTTTTATAGGGTTTCTCCAACCCGCCTCAATGTAGGACATTCTAGTTAGGTAAGAATTGATTGCTAGAGTGGTTGCCAAGGGGTGGAGTTGGGAATGATAGATGGTCTTTTTTGAAATTCCTTTCCTTGGCCTTTGTTCCTGCTGGAGTGTCTGTGTGTGGGGAGGGGGGGGCATTCAGGTGTTGTAAATCTCCTTCAGGTCCTTAATTGCAGTTTCCCTGTGGAGTTCAGCCTCCTCAATGTCTGTCACTGGCACCAGGAAGATCTTATCAGACTTAGGCTTAATTCTTGAAACTTCAGGACTATTGGTTTTATTAGTTCTCAGAAATTCAATTGCCATAGGCCCTCTCCAGCCTATCTACCTGCCTCATATATACACTATCAGAACTTCCCTTTCCCAGCGTAACTTTTTGTCCCGGAAAATAACAGAAATGTCCACACATAGGCAAATTAATTGATTCACAGATCAGGCTAAAGATCAAAAGCATTCTCCCTCTCTCTCATAGAGAATACCTGCAGTATTTTTCCAAGTCCACAGGGAAATGGGACCCAGGCAGAGAAGAAGTTTCTTGGGAATGCTCCCCAAAGCAACTTTCCCATTCATGGACATGGCAGTGGCTTCACGTAAGGTCATCAGAAGCATAATTGTAAGAGATAGCTAGACTGAGAAAAAGGGAAGACAAGCCCAGAGTAGAGATCTTGAACACTAAGGACCTTACCCAAAGCTGGATCTGGGGTTGGCAGAATACATTTCTAGCTGTTCTTACCAAAATGGAACAGATTTGCTATTTGAGGGCCAATCAGTTGAGAGGCACAGTGAAGGCGCATAAGGTGCTTTATTGATAAGCAACCGTGAAAAAGGAAGCCTCACTTTTCCCTCACCTGCTGCTGTGAGGAGCTCCATTTTGGCTTTCTTTTTTCCACATTTTAAGTATTCCTGCAAAATTTGGTTTCTTTATGTGGAAGGGAGCAAGCAATTTCACAAAACCATAAATTGTGTCCAAGAGACTAAGAGATAATGGTCAATACCTAAGGCAAATTGTCAACTATATAACCCCAAAACCTAAACCAGGCAGACCAGTCAGTACTATATTTTCATTCTCTGTAACATTCTTGTCACTGTACAAGTGCACAAAGACCCAATTTTCCTATAAATAAAACCACAAAATGAGGCATATTTAACTTAGTTGAATACTAAGTTCCTTTTCAGCTGAGGAGTTTTCTTTTCCTTTCCATGTTACTTTCTAATAAAATTAGATTCTAAGCATCTTTATTATGCAATATTTATGTTCATGAAAAATATTGAAGAACCTGGGAACTGTGGACGAACAAAGAGACCCACGATCACTGGCCCAGACACAACAGTAGGTTGGAAGATGAAAGACTCATGTCCTCATTGAAACAATCTTGTCTTCAAAGTCACAAGAAGTGACTCTTCAACCAAAGTGTCCAAGAATACTACCCAGCCACCAGAAAATATGAAATCATGAAATTTGCTTACAAATTGATGGACATGCATGTTATCATGCTGAGTGAAATGAGTCAAGAGCGAGACAGAATGATTAGTGTCATCTGTGTAATATGAAAATCTAATATGAGTCTAATACCCAGTAGAAATAGGGGCCAGGAAGATTGGTCCATTGTTGAAAGCCTGCTTCAAGTGTCTAGTGAGAAGGCAGTTGGGATAGAGAAGGGACTACTGTGACAATGATGGTTGGAAATAATCACTCTGGACAAGAACTGGATGCTGAAAATAAGTAAGGAAACAAACAAATCTCGCAATACCTGCATTGCAAACCATGATGCCCAAAAGGAAAAATAGAGAGAAAGACTAAAAGTGCCTGCCATAGGCAAGGATGATAGGGGTAGTGGGATGGAAAGTGGGGATATTGATGATGAGAAATATAATATTGTGAAGGGATGAATATTTTAACATCACATGACTGAAACCCAACCATGAATAGCTTTGTTACTGTGTATCTCATGGGATTCAATATAAATTAAAATAAATAAATAAAAAAGGGTTTTATATTTGGGGAAGGATCGGGGAAGATATATATATATATATATATATATATATATATATATATATATAAAACATGCAGCTTCCAGAACAAACAATTTCTTTGAAGGCTGGTATTCTAAGATATACTCCATTTAATCTACAAACCCAAACAAAGTGAGGACAGAATGGGCACACTATCTTTAGACTGTCTTCAGTCTTTTAGACGAAGAAGAAAAACAAAAACATGTATTATTTTGTCTCAATATGACTTTTGCTTAAACTTATGCATAACTGTACTATAAATCTGTATCATTCTTTTTTTTATTAGTTTATTTTTAATTAGAGAGTCATCGTGAGGGTACAGTTACAGATCCATACATCTTTGTGCTCATGTTTCCCCCATACAAAGTTCGATAACCCATCCCTTCACCAGTGCCTATTCTCCACCACCAGTAAACCCAACATCCCTTCCCCCCCTCCCCAGTCCCGTCTCCCCCCACCCCACCCTGCCACTATGGCAGGGAATTCCCTTTTGTTCTCTCTCTCTGATTAGGTGTTGTGGTTTGCAATAAAGGTGTTGAGTGGCCATTGTGTTCAGTCTCTAGTCTGTATTCGGCCCACATCACCCTTCCCCGACATGACCTCCAACCACATTTTACTTGGTGGTCCCTTCCCTGAGTTACCCAGAATGAGAGACCAGCCTCCAAGCCATGGAAACAATCTCCTGGTACTTATTTCTACTATTCTTGGGCGTTAGTCTTATAGTCTATTATTCTATAGTCCACAGATGAGTGCAATCTTTCTATGTCTGTCTCTCTCTTTCTGACTCATTTCACTTAGCATGATACTTTCCATGTTGATCCACTTATATGCAAACGTCATGACCTCATTTTTTCTAACAGCTGCATAGTATTCCATTGTATAGATGTACCAGAGTTTCTTCAACCAGTCATCTGTTCTAGGGCACTCGGGTTTTTTTCAGATTCTGGCTATTGTAAACAGTGCTGCGGTGAACATATAAGTGCATATGTCACTTCGTAATGATGCCTGAATTAACTTAAGATTCTGAAGTGTCCACTTCAAAAAGAATATATACTTTTCCGGTCATAGTAAAACTACTAGATAAAAAGTCAGGATTCTTCCTTCACTAATGGTCCTTTATATTATGACTTCTAGAGAGTATATGTAATTGAACATTTCAAAGAAACTTGTGATTTTCCTTTGCCTTTTCAATTATTCCTTTTAAATTTTGGTCTCTGTATCCGCATTTTAAATACCTGCTATTGTTTATAAATTAAGTAGTAAGAGCATGAATTTCTGTACTCCATGCTGAGGTCAAAACCGCAGACCATAAATTCTATCTCTCTACTTACACTCTCACTGTAACCAAGGCATAGTATGAAATTACCAAGAGGTCTTGTGAGACATTCGAAGTTTCCACATAATTACTGCTGATGGTCATCTTGAAATAATAATTAGAATTTGAAGGGCCTGTTCAATCAAAATACTAGCTTAAATGGTATCTCTACGGAATTCTGTTTGGTCCATATAAGTGTGCCAAGGCAATTTTTGATCATATTATTGCAGATGATTCATATAAAATGGGAGAAAGAGAGGTAGTAAACTCAAGCAGATAAAGTGCTGCTACCTACCTCTTTCTTTTGGTGTGTGTTGGGGAGGGAGGGACACACATCTTATTCATGGCTCTGCACTCAGGAATAATTTTTGGAGGGCTCAGGGGACCACACCTGATGCCAGTAATTGAAACTGTGTTAGCCTTATGCATGCAAAGAAAACCCCTACACCCTGTATTGCTCTGGCTTCTCTCCATCCACTTTGATCACCTAGCGAAATGCTGGGATTGTAGGGACTGGTAAAATTTTCCATGAGCATCTATGCAACGTGGATGTCTTATTCTTATGAAAAGAGGTCTGGTTCCTGTCCCCAAGTTTTTATTCATTCTCACTACCAGAGAAAGTCTGACTCTTAGTCCTGCTTTTACCAATTCTGTGTACTAAATCACATTAATATGTTTGTATATTATATTACCTTGTCATGTGTAACTCTGTCCACTACCATCCCAAGAGGAAAGTCATTCCCCAGCCCTTGGATAAAACTTATAGAAATGTGAAGTGAAATATGGGCTGTTGGCTTTACCTCTAGATGACTCTGCTGAGCTCCACTGAAGCTAAATAAACTTCCTTTTTTCTTGTTCCTCTGAGTACATGTCTTTGTGTTTCCCTCTCGAGAAATTCTACAACATTTTCATCCCAATAGCTTCTCTTAGTGGCCATCAAGCTGTGCCTGAATCCCTTGCTCTAAACAGATGGGGACTGATACTCACCACCTAAGCTCTTAGGGCACCATAAACTCAGGTTGGAGCTAAGAATTGATTTTTTTCAATAAAATGAATATAAGTCTTAATATAAGCCCAGATTTTCAGGTCAATCTTATCTTGCAGAAAGGAATTGCAGGAGATAACTACTGATATAAAAGTAGCCTTATTTAGGGAAATATGAAGGACAAAGAGAGTTTTGTGTTGAAAAGAAAATGCAGGCTTCTCAAGAGTACAGAGAGCTATGAGTACATATCTCAGATCTCAGCTTGAGAATAAGCCAAATCCTTTTGATGGAGCAAGAATGCTACATGTCTAAAATTAACTTTACAGGGTTGTTTTTAAGTTGCTAGGGTGTGGCTAGGAAGAATATCAGTGAATTATTTAGAGTATTTAGTAGTTTATTTTGAGGGAGTGGGAGTGGTTGGGCCATATCTGGCTATATTCAGAGTTTATTTTTGGCTCTGTGTTCAGAGCTACTGCTGGCAGTACTTGGAACAGGATTAAACCTGGGCTGAATCAGGGTTGGAGGGTATTCAGTGCAAGGGCTGTAGTCCTGTTTAGTCTTTCTAGTCCACTTCTATTTTTATACCATTGCCTTTGCTTCTGTAAGCCTCTATTCTCATAGAGTCCATCTGATGCTCTGGGCTTGGCATCTCTTAATATTCATGGATCTCTACTCTGATCAATAGATTCTTATATTTCCAACATCTCTATGCCTTTGGACTAGTTTGGCTTGGAGACATTAATTTTTAACTCAGGTTGTCAGGGCCTGCCTGAAACATTACGGAAGTGGTCAAGTACCCAACTTACATACATAGCTTGGCCAGATCCTTTGAAATTTTCCTAACTGACACAAAATTGAAGCTGTTATAAATTCTGAGTCACTTCAATTTAACTGTTACAAGAAGAACTTAAATTAACATACATAAGTTCCCCATCCAATTAGCTTAGAGTGGTTAAATCCAAGACATCTGTGATCCCAAGCACAGCTTTCTTATTTAATTAAAAATATTATGAGGCCCAATGCACACTTTTCCCATTTAGTCACTGGAAACACCCCTAACAAGAAAACCCAAATTCATCATATTCCTGAAATGAAACCTCCTCAAAAAGTGCTCCCCAAAACTGTACTAGGTAGGGATTCCCTCTTTGAATCTTTCTGCCCTGTCTCTCTCTGACCAGTGTATCCTTTGATGAACATTCTGTGGTCTTGTCAATATATAAATTACTAAAAAGTATGTTATTTATATTATTTTTAATTTTTCTGGGAAGTATTTACAGCCAGCTATGCTCAAGGATCACTTCTGGTGGTGCTGGGGGTTCCTATGTGGTTACCAGGAATGAACCTGGGACAGCTTCAATACAAGACAAGCACCTGCTTACTGTACTATTTTTAGATCTGTATAAAGGTAATTATTTTACCGACCTGTCTTTGTGTCCCTCTGGATCCCAGCCTGAGGGACTCCTGCTTCAATTATTAATTTATACATACACTAAATAGTAGCTCTCCTCAATTGTTACATGTATGCAACTATGTTAGATATTTTGACTTCTAAAGATTTTCACCAAGAGTTGTCAAGGAATCAGATAATCTACTGTATGTATTTAGTCATATTGTCTTGTCTAGTGCATATATTGGTCTGTGCACTTTGTGGAATTTTTTGTCTGTTTGGACCACACCTGGCAGTGCTCAGGGTTTACTACTAGCTCTGTGCTCAGAGATCCTTCCTGGAAGGCCTAGGAGACTATATAGATTGCTGAATAGCAAATCTTGGTGAATCACATAAAAGGCAAGTGCCTTATGCTCTATACTGTATTATCCCTCGAGCACGGAATCTGAGTAACTTTTATGAACAGTGAGCACTCATTTACTCTGATTCAGATAAGGCATGTGAGAACATTACAAAAAAGAGTTATGCTCATGTTGGTAAGTGTGTGTGTATGAGAGTGTGTGTTGTGTGTATGTGTGTGTGTGTGTGTGCAGCAACAGAGCAGAAGGAGATAATCACTACAGAGTACCACCTCCATAACACTGGACAAAGTGTTCCTTACCTGGGACGATAAGGACTGGTGAACTGGTGAATCATCAGCAGCTTCTGAAGGTATGGACATTCAAGTTCTATGAGCCTCACTAATGCAATAGTGAGGTTGTGTGTGAAGCTATCAAGCTTCACATGACACACATTGATCTTCATCGCTTGAGAGCTGGTTCTTACCACTCAAATTTTTAGAGTTTTGTGGTTCTCAAGCAGAGATGAGGTTACGCATGTCTTTGGTAAAGATAAAGACCATTCTAATCTCCTCCAGTTTCTCCTAGGCTCCTTATTTTTATTTTGCAGAAAAGTTTCCAGTGAGGGAAAAGGTAACCATTTTTTTAAGAAACAGAATTTAGAGATAGAAAAGGGAAGCCCCATAAAGTGCAGGAAATTACTGGGATGTCATATGGGGAACTCTAGAATGGAATGACCAGAGGTTACTCGTATAAAGCTGATTTTATTGGACCTTTCCCAAGCTCATTCTAGATGGGTTTTTCTATACAGATAAGATGTCATTACTAAATTTTGTCCAAAAAAGGGGGTTTTTGTATTGCAATGATCTCCATTCAGTGTCCTAGCAAGACCTTATTTCCTTCTGAATGATTAATTCAAAGTTATTTAAGGGTCTTGGCCTCATATTCTTAGGTTGGCTCTTTAAGCTAGAGCTGGGAGGGAACTCCAAAATATTTGTTAATTTTTGATGGCTTCCTGAAATTTATTGATAGGCCTTACCTTCTCCAACCTGATTATTTGCTTCAATTCTGATTATACTCCAGGTAAGAAAATGGGAGCTGGGGATTGCCATGGGAGGAAATATGGAAACACTGGTGGAGGAAAATTAACACTGGTGGTACTATTGGTGCTGAAATATTACATATTTAATACTCATATCTCAATAACTTTGTAAACTACAGTTCTTTAATAAAAATGGAGAAGAGGAATATCCTGTATCTCCACTAAACAGCTTTAGATATACTCATATCTCCATGTAATTCACACTAAGAATCAACAACGCATTAGCAATCTGTTGAATTAATGACCTCATTAAACTTTGGGGAAAAATACACCAAATATCAGCTTGATATATATCTTTCCTATTTTCCTTTGTTTTAATTTAACTCTGTACCCAAGTTCTAAATGGTACTCATTTCCAAATAAAATTATTGATGTTTAAAAAAAGAAAGAAATTGAGAGCTTCCACCAAAGACACTCGGGACAGTTCAGAACATAGACAAATAAATGTACAGTAATATTTCATCTTTCTCTATGTGAATTTTTATTATTTGGCATTAGCTTAGTTTCTTGCTGCTTTCCATAGGTAATACAAGGTTTGTACATTCTATCTTGGTTTTGTTTTGTTTTGTTTTGATTTGATTTGGAGTCACACCTAGCAATGCATAAGGTTTATGAATGACTGTGCTCAAGCATCAATCCTGACAGTGCTGGATGAAGGACCATAGGCAATGCCAGAGATTGAACATGGGTTGATTAGCTGCATGCAAGACAAGAGCCCTACTCACTGTATCATCTCTCCTACCCCATACAGTGTATTGTTGGCACTTTGTTCCCGTACTGTGACAAATTCTTGGAACTTCCTATAGAAAATCCCAAAGATCTGGTAAATTTTTAGAACCTTAGAACATTACTAATATAAATTTGAGAGTCTTTTAGGTAAGTCTCTGATTCACATTATTTTAGAACTACCCTTTTTAAATCTCAAAAGCAGCAATAGTCTATAGAACACCAGAGATACTACAGGGGGTACATTGCTATTGTTTAAACAGAACAGATATGGCTGCCATAGTGTTTTGAATTAAAACAAAAGTGTTATGAACTAAATTGTGTGTTATGCATTCATGTGTTCCAATTATAACCACCAGCATCTGAAAATGTGACTGTATTTAAAGGCAGAAACTTTTAAAGAGGAAATTGATTTGACTGAATTTATTGTGATAGGATCTAGTTCAATATTAATCATGATCATATAAGAAGAGAAAATTCAACATAGCCATGTGTACATTGAGACACAACTGCATAAGAACACAGTGCGAATGTGGCTGTGTATGGAGAGAGACCTCAAGAGATGATATATCTAACTTGATCTTTGACTTTGAAACTGTGAGAAAGTAAATCTTTTGTTTAAGCCACCCAATCTCTGGCACTTTGGCTTTTGTTCATGAAGCCCCATTAAAACTAGTAGAAAATAGATTATTAATTACATGTAATAAAAAGAATTATCAATTACATGTAATAAAAAAGAAAAACTAAAAAATTATTCTATTAAATATATAAGAAATATTTTGTTTCTGTATTTAAGTTTTCCAAACACTAATACAATAGTATATATGATTTAGATAATGTGTGTGGATAGTTGAAAAACACTTTTTGTGTTTCCTTGATAAAACAGGATAAGAAAAGTATCCTTTAAACTTTCTATTTTCTAAAATTCTAATTATATTTCACATTGCTGACTGAGAGATTACATCTATCCTCTCTAAATATCAGCAGTAATTGAAATTATTATAATCAATTTCATTATCAAAAGAAGAATCTCTTTATCAAAAGATTTTTCTTCTATAAAAATAATTACCTGGGAGAAATACATCAGATAAAGGGATACTATCCAAATTATATAAGGTGCTCAAAAATCAGCTACAAAAATCTAATAACACCACAAAAAATGAGGAGAGGAGATGAACATACACTTCTATGAAGATGACATACAGATAGATGGCAAATAAGCATACAAAATTTGTTTATCAACACCTATTATTAAGGAAATGCAAACCAAAATAGCAACGATATGCATGCACCTTAAACCAATGAGAATGGCGAATATCAAAAAAGACTGAAAATAATCTGTGCTTGATGAAATATGATTAAAACGGAATTCACATTCACTGTTGGTAGGAATATTATCTGATGAAACCTCCATGAAAAACAATATAGACCTCTCAAAAAAACAAAAATGGAGCTTCTAAATGACCTATTGCCTCTATTCCTTCGTATCTGTTCCGCAAACGCACACAAAAAATAAATCAAAAAGATATATGCCCACTTCTGTTCATGCAGCACTAAGTACAATAGCCAGGATATGGGAACAACCCAGATTTCAAACATCAGCAAAGGATAAAGAAGTTGTGGAATGCTTACACAAATGCAATATTATGTAGCTACAAGAAAAATAAAGTCATGTGTTTCACCGCAATTTACATGGAATTGGAGAGTATCATGCTTTGCAAAGCAAGCTGTAGGAAGGAGAAATAGCAGATTATCTCTCTCATCTGTGGAATACATATAGAAAACGACAGGGAATATAGAGTTGAGCAGTGCAAAACTCTTGGCAAGGAATTGATAACTTGTTACCTAGCAGTGGAGGCAGTGGTAGGAAGAATGAAAGACTGGACATAGTGGCAGTGGTGAATGGTCATGGATAATTTGGTGCTGGAGAGGGAAAGTAATGGTGCAACAAAACCTTAAGTGTTAACATTATCATAAACATGTGACTCAAATTATAGAAATTAAATGCAAAAACCGAATTTGCCAAGATTGTGGGGTGGGGGGGTGAAAAAACTGATATTTTAATGGTTGGATACTGACACTGGCAATGGGTGTGAAGCAAGAATATCTTATAATTCAGACTACTAGATTTTTATTCATTTCTTACATTTAAGCTCCGTGATTCACAAAGGTGTCTATGCTGGAGTTTCAGGCATACAATATTCTAACGTTAATTCAACCATCAATGTCAATTGCCCTCCACCAATGTCCCAAGGTTCCATTCCATGCCCAGTATGCCTCCTTAGTGGACACATTTAAAACTTTAATTACTGTAGTTTTAGTCACAAGATTACAGCATTTTTGACTCTGTGGTTAAGATATACACTATACCTCTATATCACTAATGTATCCAAAGCCTCTGACCCTTACTCCTGCTATTTCTCATATGCCTCATATAAATTTCCCCTCAATTTCTATCCTTCCCTAGCCTTTTTATTTCTAAAATCCAAGGTCAAAGATTTTCTCACCTTTGATACGTCCCATTTCACTGTTACATTATTCTATATATCACAGATAAGTGAGAAAGTCTGGTATTTCCCTTTATTATTCTGACTTACTTGGTCTGGCATGATAACATTCAACTATATTTAAGTTTTATTGAATTGGGTTAACTCATCATTCCTTGCTGATACATAGTATCCCATTGTGAATATATACCACATCTTTATTTTCCACTCATCTCTCTTAGTATACCTGGGTTACTTCAATACCATAAGTCCTGCAATGAATGATGATGTGCATACATTATTTTGAATGAATGCTTTTATGTCCTGGAAGTAAATAATAATAAATGGAATCATTGGGTTGAATGGAAAATCTTGAAACTATATTATTAACAGTATTGTAAATCATGATTCAATAAATTTAAAGGAATAATCTAGTGCGACCCAAATTTGAAAAAACAATTATCAGTCACATCTCTCTACCCCATAGCAGCGGGATGAGAATTGTTTAGTAAAAATATCACTAATTGTAAAAAAATATTTATGGACCTTTGGGTATGATTAATGGAAACTCTAGAACTGAACAGAAATCCTCAAGCATAGGATTTCTGCCTAGGCTCAGGTTTCAAATTAAAGAAGATACTGGGAACATTGGTGGAGGAGAATGGGCACTGGTGGAGGGATGGGTAAATGATCATTGTATGAGTAAAATGCAAACACAAAAGTTCATATGTTTGTAATTGTACATCACAGTGATTCTGTAATAAAAAATTAAAAATAAATATATAAATAAAAAAAAGGAGATACTAAACCAATAACTAAGGTAATTAGTTAACATTAATTAACAATGAACTATCTTATCACATTACATATGTCCATTTCTAAAATTGTATTATCTCTAAATAAGTTTAAAGAATAATGATACAATATGTTGAAAGTTATTAGCATGTATTTGACATCTAATAAGCATTCAATTAATGATGGTTTCATTTTTATCTATGACATGATTTAAAGTATATCATGAGAGAAATATGCACATATTTCCATGCTATTAAGGATATTATTTAAAAAAACCTCAAATTACAGGTAGTTATGTATTTTAGCTTGAATATAAGCATATGGCAATGTTGATTAAATAAATAAACAGCATCCATTTATAAGCTGTATGCCATAGAGGCAGGGGGAGGGTGAGAAAGGGCGGGGTATACCGGGGATATTGGTGGTGGTGAATGTGCACTGCTGGAGGCATAGATATTTGATCATTGTGTGATTGTAACCCAAACATGAAAGGTTGTAAGTATCTCAGGGTAATTCAATAAAATTTTTAAATTAATTAAATAAATAAATAAACAAACAGCTACTTAACTCACTGCATCCCATTGCTCATCGATTTGCTCGAGCGGGCACAAGTAACGTCTCCACTTTGAGACTTGTAGAAAGAATTTATTTATCTTGCCAGGTCCGTTATGTGATCATAGATCAGTTTGCTTAGCAAACATAATTTGTCTTAGCATATATTAGTTTTAATTCTTAAAATTGTGATTTTAATTACAAATTTTATGATTACAATAGGTAAGAGACAATAATTTTTGGTACTGATGATTGATAAAAATGAGCATAGTGGGCTTTTTGCTACTATTAAAAGTGATAGTGACAAACGCCAGGCAATTAAAGGATTCTAGTTACTTTATTTAAGTAGCAAGTAAAACAACAAAATCAATAATCACGAGGTCAATAACTATTACTGTTTTGATTTTTGTGAAATGTGCAGGATATTTGGATCACATCCAACTGTGCTCAGGGTTTATTTCTAGCTTTGTGCTCAGAAAACCATAGAAAGTACCAGAGATTTAGCCAGGGTCTGCTCAGTACAAAGCAAAAGCCTTAACTCCTCGTATTGTTTCTCTGGCCCTAATCTACTTCCATTTTCAATAAGGAATGATCATCATCATCATCATTCCGTTTATCATCGATTTTCTCGAGCGGTCTCAGTAACGTCTCCATTCGTCCTATCCCTGAGGTTTTAGAAACCTCTCTTTACTCATCCTTCCCAACATTGCCCTTTCAGGGTCAGGGGAATGAGATCCATCATTGTTAATGGTTTTGGCATATTAATCCACCACGGGGAACTTGCCAGGCTCTCCCATGCAGTCAGGAAACTCTCGGTAGCTTGCTAGGTTCTCTGAGAAGGAGAACTTTGAGGCCACACACTTCTGAGACCACAAGCCAAGCTCCAGAGACTATTAGTAAGCATAGTATACATATATAAAAACACAGACAAGAGTCAGAGTCTTGTGCTCTACTGACTGAGCTAACCAGGGCAGGGTGCTACATAGTCAAAATGAAAACAAAAAAACATGCTTAGATGTCAATTCTACTATTTGAAATGCTTCATAAAATATATTTGCTCTTACCAATACCTAAGAGAACCACTGGGGAAAATGAGTCCTGACTCACTTTAGCACATTCTGGACCAAGATGCCAGCGACCACTCCCTTAGTGGTGGAGAGTCTTCCACGGGAGGCACACACGCCTTTCGTTTCAGTGTCTTCTAGTCAATATTTGCCACAACCACAAGTGGTGGGGCACACTGTGCATGAAGAGAAGCGAAGAAGATGTATTCCAGCAGAGAAGGAAGGAGAGCAGTGTGTTTCAAACAGGACTATGTCACACTCAAACTGCTTCATCTCCGAGCTGTGAATTCGTTTTCAGTGCTCCTAAAAACTCTAGAAGTTGCCTCATAAATGGAAAACCTTTTAGATATAGAAAGCCATTTAGAATAGTTAACCATTTTAGAGCTGGATCATAAAGCTCTATAGTCTATGGGGCCATATCTGAAACACTGTCTCTTTATTTAATAATAATAATAATAATAATAATATAGTAAATCTGGAGAGCTAATACAGCAGCTAAGGTACTACACAGTAGGGAGAAACTTCATTACTTCTTAACTACTTATTGTGTGGTCTGTTCCTTATTGTGAACTTTTGCTCATTATATGATCACATTGATACTTTAACTTAACCAAAAAAATGCATGCCTATACTAGGAAAGTTTATGATTACCATGGAAACCTCCTGAAACCACCAAATATGGTCAGAACGTGAGATTCCAAGAAACCTCCACCCAGTTAAAGAGAATGGGAGGTAATGGTAAAGGTGAGAAATTTGCAAATACAAAGAGGTATGAGACAAAGACAAAAAACAATGCCTTTTCCTTATACTTCCCACTTTTTCACCTTCTATAATAAATTTTTGCTTTAATTTCTTCTTACTCTTCATGAGTTATTTCTTAGGCACAAAAATACAAGGACTGTGCATGTCACACTCTAAACTAGTTTTGATGCAGTGATTCAGATAGTGACTTCCACTTGTAATTAGAGCATGCTACTACTCTGGTGATTCTATACATGATCACCTGCTATAAGTCTTCCTAAATAGTGAGAATTCCCTGGCCATCTAAAACTCAGTTAAGATGACCACTGGTTGACAAGTACAACTGTATGTTTTGACTAGAACATACTTGGAAAATCCCCACTTTAGGTCCCACAGAACATTGCCCAACTCATTTTGACCTTGTTTTTCCCCTCTTCTGGATAGTTTCTTGCAGTACTTGAATTTATATTGTCTTCGAAATTCCAGTGGCAAACTCCAGTTAGGTTTCTTAGAAAAACTGTAGGAGCCAGACTGTTGGGAAGGAATCAGGCAAGAAAGACCTGCTCCTGATTCCACAGGCGTAAAGTGCAAGAAATATCTTATAACAAAGCTCAATTATTAGCTTCCAAATGATGAATGTCTTGATAAAATAATATTTTAGCTCACTGTAGATGATTAACTTTCAGGTATTAACCACAAATAGTTTTTCATTCAAAAAAATGGAAAAAATGCATCCAAAAAACAGCAAGAAAAAAATCACAATTGCCTTCCTTATGCCATTGGATCTGGCTTCAGTGCCATCGGGCTTCATTTTGATGTTGACATCAAAAGAAGTTAACAGAACAGATCAATATTAATTACAACACTATTTAATAGATGGATATTTTTGTTGAGAATAGGGTAGTAGTCAGAGGTCCCCAATGTTCAAGCCTTCTTTCACCCAAGATTAAATCCAATCCAGACATGTGTTGTGATTTCAAGGTTAAAACAATGATAATAACACCCTTTCCCTACTTTTTTACTTTTAGGGGAGGTACCTTGGTGGTACTCAGAGCTTACTCCTGGCTCTGTGCTGAGGGGTCATTTCTGGAGGGTGTCAAGGGATCATATGTGGTGACTTGGATTGAACCTCGGTCACCTTCATGCCAGGCAAGTGCCTGCTGAACTATCACTCCAGCCCCTGCTAATCAAATATTTAAATCAACTAAAACTGTAGAAGCATGTCAGAATTTTCTCCTTTTGAGAATTTCCAGTCAGTAGAACAAAAAACCCTTAGCCATGGCTACTTATGTTTCCTTTGCATCATCCATTATCAGAACTTGACCCTACTTCTCCCTAATCTGTTCCACCTAAGATATGTCTCCTTCAGGTGGCACTGTCCAGTGAGTTAAAGTGAATTAAAATTCATGCTCCATTCCCATTGGAAGACTGAATAGCATCAAGGCTTACTTGTGTCACTTTTCAATGGATCCAGACAAACATTGCAGAGTTCTAAGACCTGTCCCAAATATTTGAACTCCTATGAAGGAATATAAAGTTAATTCTATGCCAGATATTTATGATAGCTGAAGAATAAATATTTTAGACAAAGTTTAACAATTTGCTAGATATTTACATGTTTCAAATTAAGGGCCATACGCCCGTGGCTCTTTTGCTGTTCCAGAGTCCCATAGTCCTTATTGTTATTATAATAAGCGGAATGACCAGCAGCAGTTCTCAAATTTAAGAGCCCACTTTAAGCTTTGAAGGCTTCATGAACCACAAAAAGTCTTTAAATTATTCAAAAATGTCCATAATAGATCAGGAACCTTGAAAGAATCCCATCACTGTACGGTCCAAGGAATAACAGTTCTGACTCAAATGGTACACCAGGACTCAGAATGGATGAGACTCAGGTCAGACTCAGGTCTGGATTCACAAGAATTCCTGTCAGGGCAATAAATGTGAACAAAAGGAAGGTCAGAGTGACCTTGAACGTGACAGGTAAGAACAATGATACTTTATTAGAATAATTTACTCATACTAACATTTCATTCTGCATGTATATACTTCAAATCCTATGAAATTTTAGTAGCTGCAGCTACTGTTGTGGTCTGACAATTTACCCCAATACTTTGTTGTCTCTGGGAAGGATTCTTAATTTCACATGCCTTTCTTATAATGGTATGTTTACCACTTCTATTTTAAGATATTCTGGGTGCCTTGCAAATTACAATAAGTAAATATAAGTTCAATAATCTTCCTTAGATGACAATTAAGAGTTAGTTTGGGCTGTAGACATTTCTGTTCAGCATAAATGACCATGCCTGTTCAGGTTCAGTTCAAACACCATTTGTTTTTCTTAAAACAGGCACTATGCTTTAAATGCAAACACAAAGAAAATATAATAAAATGTATACTTTAAGAAGGACTTCTTTAATCCTTCCACACCACCATGACATCCCTATTTTAGGAGTTCAAAAACGTAATGGTCTTAGCAACTGTTACAGTATCTGCAGCCCACTCCACAGTATTGTACCAAATTCTTACTTTCAGTTCAGTTGTGTTACCTGAAACCTCATGGTTTTTATTGAATCATAAAGATGCCTTTCTTATCACTTTTGCTTGGATTTCATACCTCTTTGCTTTCAAATGGAATGCAGAAGATGGCTATACCCAATAGTTAATTTGAAATGCATTGCCTGAAGTCTGTGAAAACAGTCCCTGACCCTTTGAACAGAGCTTCAGAAATGATCTTTTAGAATTAAAATTGCAAACAGATTGCCAACAAATTGGTCCTGCCATTGGTAATGCAGATGATCTATTAATTTGTTCCCTTTTCTTAGAGGAGTAAAAAAGAAATACAGTATTACATTTAAACATTTTTGCTACTGGTGGCAAAGATTTCAAAACAAAATGCCCAACCAAATATCCACTTGGTCAAATATTTTGAATTTTTTCTTATCCACAGGATGAGGTCACTCCTCCAGAAAATGTTCCTTACTCCAGGATTCCCATAAATCTACAGATTGGCAATAGCCCAGCATTTATAGCTGCAATAGTAAAACAGGTTTTCCAGGCCTTGACTACACAATTCCACCATTCTTAAAATAAAGATATCCTATCCAGAGGTTTAAAAGTCAAGCCATTAGGGCCAAAGAGAAATTACATGGATTGAGACATATGACTTGCATGCAGTAAACTTTTATTTGATCCTTGGTGTCACTGTCACTGTCATCCCGTTGTTCATCAATTTGCTCGAGCGGGCACCAGTAACGTCTCCATTCGTCCCAGCCCTGAGATTTTATTTATTTTTTATTTATTTATTTTATTTTATCACCATGTGGAAAGTTACAAAGTTCTCAGGTTTATGTCTCAGTTATACCGTATTCAAACACCATCCCTTCACCAGTGCCCATATTCCACCACCAAAATCCCCGGTATACCCCCCGCCCCCCACCCCAACTGTATAACTGATGAATTTCACTTCATTTTCTCTTCACGTTGATTATGTTCTATATTTCAACACAAAACTCACTATTGTTGTGGGAGTTATACCCCCAAACAAGATAACCCTATTAAGGAAGCATTTGATAATTAGTTTTCCATTAAAAGTTTGTATGTTTTCAGATTTTAGAAAATGTCGGATGTGTCCCAGTCCTGAATCCCGGAGCCGTGTTAGTTGCTGCTCAGTGTCGCCAGGGCTCCATCTGGAGAAGGTGTGCAGGCTGCACCTCCTCCTTCCGGCACCCTGGTGTTGTTGGCCCCAATTCGGGTCCGGAGCATTTTCCGCAGCCCTGAGATTTTAGCAGCATTTTCTTACCCGTCTTTCCCAAGATTGAAGGCTCTTTCTGGGTCAGGATAATAAGACCTGTTATTGTTACTATTCTTGGCATATCGAATATGTCACGGGAAGCTCTCCAGGCTCTTCCGTACGTACCATAATATTATATAATTTAATCATCCCCCCTATTTTTAATATTTGATATTTTCATTCACTTGTTTTTGTCTCTGGACTGACTTATTGGTTCTGGGGGTCATCAGGTCTTCAGTCAGAGGTGATATGGTGTTGGGAATTGATTCTGGGGCCCTTGACATGCCAGGAACCCAGGGATTCATGCGAGCAAGGCAATGCTCTGATACTGAGATACATTCCCAGACTTTTATTATTATTTTTGGTTTTGGAGCACACTTGGCTGCGCTCAGGGTTTACTCCTTGTTCTTCACTCAGGTATCACTTCTGGAAGGGCTTGGGGACATATGGTTTGTAACGAGTGGAACCCGAGTTAGTCATGTACAGGCCAGTGCCCTACCTCCTGTAGTATTTGTCGGGACCCTATTTTTCTCTAAAAAGCATGGGTAACAATTTTTTGTTTTGCATGGTATATTTTTTAAATTGCAATTGTGTTTTGACTTTTGGCCACACCCAACAGTGCTCAGGGATCACTGCCGGCAGTGTTTGGAAACCGTAGATGGTGCAGGGAACAAGCTGGGGCCAGTCACTGTGATTAGGGTTAATTATAATCTTTCCATAAACCTCCCAAAACCGTATCAGAAATTCAAACTTTTTATTGCCTGGTTATCCCCAAGTACTGCAGCAGTCCTATACAATTGTGAGTACTAATAGACGAACAGTTTTTGCATTAAGCATATTGGCAAATTATCTTCATTAATTTCATCATCCTTGATACAACACAGAACTCCAAGCTACACTGTAAATAGCCTAGAAATCCCTGGGCACCATCAACTATGAACTTTGAGTCTTCTGAACATGACTGGGTGATCTAGGTAATTCCTGGCACCACAAGGCCTGAACAGCAATGTAGTACCATCCTGGTTGGTTATTTATTACCAGAAGAGATTTTGAGCCCTTACCTGCTGACTGATCTAGAGTACTTGAATAGTATTAGCAGAACTCCTAAAATACAGCATGTAGCACATAGGGTACAACCCTTCTTCTGTATGGGATGTGGGATGAATGTATTTGGATGACCCCTTCACTGGGACTTCGAGAATGAAATTTTCATTTTGCTGGGAACAAAAGAATCACTTCAAGTTTAAACAACTCAGCTCTATCATTAATATGGGCTGGTAGGATATGGATTTATTCATGACTGGAGCTCCAGACTAATTATGAAATAGAAAGCATTAAATGGTAATAAATGGCTCAATGGACAAAATCTCTGGCAGTACCTTCCCTTAACCTGGTCAGGAAAGTATACACTAGACTTCGTGGATAGAGAAAATAGATTCTACCCAACTGTCACACCTTCTAATATGTCTCAATTCACCATCATTATACCAAGTCATCTTTCTATGATATTATTTGTGTATGGCATTTCTCCTAATAACATGTCTCAAAAATGTTGTCTGGAATAAGGAGACTGTTACCAGATTTACCTAAAAAGCATCAAATGATATCATAAACAAACTAAAATGATTCAGCACAGATGTAGCCCAGATGAGAAAAACTGTTCTCCAAAAATTAATGGTCCTGAATATTCTAACTGTGGCATGAAGTATTAGAGGAGGAACATGTGCCATCATAAAGATAGGATGCCATGCATACATTACTTGATTTTTCTTTCAATGTTAGTGAGTCCATATGTGATATGAAGACCCAGGTACAGCAACAAAAAAAACTTATACCCATCTTTGGTTGATTAACTACAGCCATGGATAGGAGACTCATTAACACAGTAAAAGAAAATAATAGAATTTATAATTACAATTCATGTAGGATTGTTAAACTTTTTGTTCCTCTATCTTCTATTCCTTGCAATTCTTTATTATATCCAAGTTGAGAACATCCAGACTTTTCTGTATCATGTTTTCCAGAAGAAAGCTGACAGATGCAATCCCCCAAAAAACACTCCAGAATCTTGGTGTAAACAACTCCATAAAGTACTTGCCACTTCTTTTTATAAATTTTTATTGAGTCACTGTGAGATGCAGTGACAAAGCTTTCATTATTAAGTTTCAGTCATACAATGACTAAACACCCAACGCCTTATAGGGTAGCTTTCCCACGACCAATGTCTCCAGTATCTCTCCTGCCACCAACACTCCATAACATCCCCTGCCTATATGGCAGGCACTTTCCTTCTTAGTCTTTACTTTCAGGCAGTATGGTTTACAATACAGATATTAAGAGGCCATCATGTTTGGTCCTTTGTCTACTTTCAGCACATATCTCCCATTCCAAATGATCTCTCCAACCATCATTGACTTAGTGGTCTCTTCTTTATCAAAACTGCCTTCTCCCCAAGCACTTGAGGCAGGCTTCCAATCATGGACTAATCCTCCTGACATCTCTCTATTGTGCTCGGGTGTTAGTCTCATACTATGTTATTTTATATTTCACAAATGAATGCAGATACTCTATGTCTGTCCTCTCTTTCTGAGTAATTTCACTTAACAGATAGTTTCCATGTCCATCTGTTTACAAGCAAATTTCATAACTCATCTCCCCTAACAGCTTCATAGTATTCCATCGTGTATTTTTACCTAAGTTTCTTTAACATGTCATCTGTTCTCGGGCACTCAGGTTGTTTCCTGAATCTAGCTGTTGTGAACAGTGCTGCAATAAACATACATGTGCATATGTCATTTCTACTGTGCTTTTTTGCCTCTCTCAGATATATTCCCAGAAGTGGTATTGCTGGGTCATATGGAAGCTCAATTTCTAGTTTTTGGAGGAATGTTCATATTGTTTTCCAAAAGGGTTGGACCAGCCAGCATTCCTATCAACAATGAAAGAGAGTCCCTTTCTCTTCCCACATGCACACTAGCACTGGGTGTTCTTGTCCTTTTTGATGTGTACCAGTCCCTGTGGTATGATATCTCATTGTTGTTTTAATTTGCATCTCCCTGATGATCAGTGATGTGGAGCATTTTCACTTTTCTTTTTTTAATGTAGGAGTGCTGCTACTTATTCAGCCATTGATGTGCAGCGTTTTTTCATGTGCCTTTTGGCCATTTGCATTTCTTTTTTGTGGAAATTTCTGTTCCTTTAATCTCCCCATTTTTGTTGGGGTTGACGGTTACTTTTTCTTATAAAGTTCAACCAGTGTCTTATACATCCTGGATATTAACCCCTTATCTGATAGATATTGGGTAAATAATTTTTCCCATTCCATTGGCTGACTCTATTTTGGTCACTGTTTCTTTTGAGGTGCAGAAGCTTCTTAGTTTAATGTAGTCCAATTTGTTTATGTTTGTTTTCATATACACAACTCCTCCTCGTTCTCATGACTGATCCAGTAGAGAGCAAGTATATTGATATCTGAGGTGGCACTGTCTCTTCATAGCAGAAAGTAGTTGGACAGATGGTCATCATCCCTCTCCCTAGAAGTTCACAATGTTTTAACTCCTTGAGGGAAACTAGATTTTTGCTATGCATAAACCCAGTGTTACTACTTATAAAACTATTTTATTTAGAGTTTTTTTTATCATAAATGGGTGTCTAATTTTTTTGAAGATCTGTACCATGGAAGAAGTGGATGTAATTTGACTTATCATTATGCTGGATGCCTCATAGATCATCTCTTTTCTGTTTCTGAAGAATTAACTCAAACTGCTATCATCAGATAAATATATTAAGGATTTCTCAAACTAATTACTATCTTATAAAATAGATTAAATTCAATGAAAGGAGATAATAGAGAAAGCAAGCTAATTGCGAAGGAATAAAATGCAGTGACAATTATAATGTTGCCTCTTATTAAGTTTTATTAACCTATGCACAGATTTCTCCCCTACTTTTAAAAAAAAGTGTATATTAGTAGCTTTTGAGATTGGGTTCAGAGAAAGAGAAACTAAGCCTTATTACATTCAAAAGATTCCCTTTTGTTCTCCTTTCCAATCAGTTGATATATCTATGCTAATACAGTTTTTATAATGCCACATATTATCATTCTAATTAGGCCAATATCACAGGCTAATTCCTCCTAAAACAGCAGTGGTAGTAGTAATAGCTCTTATTTATTAAGTGCTTACTGTGTGACTAGCATTTAATGTAGTTTATCTAATTTAATCATCTCAGTAATTTTGTGAATTTGGTGCCATTGTTCTTACCAACCTATCTTCTAAATCATACTTCCATAGTAAATGTTGAAAACTGACCGTAGAAAGCACTCTTCTTATGAAGCACTGTGTCATGCTTATGGAACATGCCCTGAATGAGAGCAATGTATTCATTACACTATAAATTGTTATCAAGCCTGGAAAAGGGATTAATGCTGCTTACACATGTGGATTCAGTCTTGTCTTTAAGAAAATGATTTTGCAACTTTATCCTGTAAAGAGGCTTCTGACTGTTAAAGCAGTCAACTAAAATGAGAGGCCTAAAAATCCTCTCACTAGATTACAATAATGTTTATCTGGTAACAGGAAACGTTTCCAATGAAAATGAGAGGAAGGCAGTCAAATAAGGGCCTTCATGTTACGAACATTCAGAATTCGCAAAACTGAAATGTAACCAGAAGTGGCTTTATCCTGTCTTACTCAGCCTTAAACTCAAGATTTAAGAAGACTCAACCCAGAATTAAAGCCATCCTGAAGGTTCAAATAAGACCCAGTCTAAATACAAAGACTGAATCCCATCAGGAGAGAATTTACCAGGAACAAAAGTCCTTATGAGGCTCTGAACGAAGATCAATAGAGTTCTACATCCTTGAGGTAACCTTAGTTACTAGAGAAGTTGCTTAAACAGCTGGGAAAAGATTTATGTGATCAGGTTTCCTGGGTAGTGCCAAAAGACATTATTTGTAGTTCACCGTCTTTTCCACGCTGCCTAAGCAACTTCTCTAGTAGCCTCATAAGGGCTTTTGTTCCTGGTAAATTCTCTCCTGATGGGACTGGGTCAGCCTCATGCAAGGCTGTGTACTATGTACTTTCTCCCTGCCCCTATGACTTCTCTTTATGTCTCCACACCAGTACTATTATTTCCTTCTCTAAAGTGAAAAAAAATCAGTGAAGTCTCCTTGTCTTCCTGTTTCATTTTGTCTGACTAAGGGTAGGAAAAAATTTAATTATGTGTATTTGGATGTCTACAGAATATAAATATGTGTTCTGGTAATTCCAGCGTGATTTTATAGTCTGGGATTGTATAGTACTGGGTGGCCGTGATAAACTTTGAAGGGAAGGACCAAAGGACTTTAGAAATCTAAGCTAAAGAAATTTTGCAAGTCCCCTTTATGTATACTTCAGAAGGTTTCTTATAAAATCTAGCTTTATGTGACAAGTTTGTAAATTCAACTCACACAACCAGGAATACCAAAGATATTCCCTTATTTTAGGAAGATATATAATAGACTTTTATCCATGGAACTTCTGTCTTTTGTTACTGCTGGCTATTAAAAATAATCTGGTGAAGGTTAGACACATCCTGTAGCAGATTACCTTTTGTGCCAACACACTGTGGTATAGATTTTGCACTTCACAAGAGAATTTTACTTAAAGTAGTTATTAGTTATATTATATGCATAGATGTGTATCTTCATACAAATTATAAAAATAGAATTAAATTTACTATAAGCAAGTATGCTACTAAAAGTTACTGAGAATTTGAAATAAAGTTTCCTAAAATAGAGGAAATTTTAGGTTTTTAATTTGCACAAATGTACTGTTTCAAATAATATTATCTCTGGTGTACATCTTTAAATATGCCCAAGTACTCCTATACAACATTATAATTCCTAAATTATTCTACATTTCTTATAGGCCTTATGGGGCATATACAAATATTACCCTTACCTAGTAATACTGAATTGCTTTTAGGAATTTTATCAGATAAGTAAGAGAAAGGGTGAAATGTATCTTATTTAGGAACAGATTATATAGACATCGTGTACAATGAAAATGATATATGGTCAATATGATTTTTGAAATAGCATAGGAAGACATTTTGAACAAAGGCTTAATTTCCTGTATTAGAGGATATATAGTTATTGTCTTGCTCTTACATAAAGTCATAGGTTTATTGTCAAAGCCCGTGAACTACAAATACTGTCTTCCTACACATATCTGTATTTAGGATGTTAGTAAGCTTATCTTCCAAAATATTTGCATAGCAACCAACTAAATAATGGCAGTTTTCTCCTTGTTTACTGGGTGAAGTAGAATGTCAGTATTACTAGCAAATCTATACTATTAACTCTCCCTTTACATGTATAAATTATTCAAAGGGAAAACATAAATTTTGCATATTTTTATATAGGCATTTTAACAACCCCCAGATCATGATTTTGAGAATTTTTCATATGTTAGTTTTTTTTAAATGTGGTGATGCCAGTGGAGTTCCTGGGAAACTTTTGTGAAGTGGGGAAGAGAGATTCAACAAACTGGAGAACAGAATCTGCTGCTCTCTGACTATCCGCCTCTGCCACTGGGGAAAACCTAGGGAAATTTAGGATGGTGAGCCTTGGTCCTTGCAGGAAAGGAAAGTCAGTCCTAGATCTTACCCAGGCCTTTTAGATTCTTGCTTTTCTCTCAGAAAAGAATTTCAGAAGACATAAACAATTTCAGGAGAATCAGTGAAGTAAAAAACAGATTTAATTTGAAAGTTTTAAGGACAGTGAGGGATGGAGAGAGAAAGAAGGAGGGAGGGCAAGAAAGAGAGACAGAGAGACAGAAAAACAGAGACAGAAACAAAAAACAGAGACAGACAAAGAGACAGAGAGAGAAAGAGAGAGAGAGAGAACATGCTCATGAGAGAACAAGGCCTTCTCCAGAATGAAGAAGGAGCAGGGTTGAATATTCTGACAAAGACTTTCAAGTATATGATCACTTAATCTTTGATGAAGGAGTAAGAAATGTGAAGTAGAGCGAGTGACACCTCTTCAAGAAATGGTGATGGGAAAACTGGACACCTACATGTAAAATAATGAACTCAGACCTCTGTCTAATGTCAATCATAAAAGTCAGATTCAAATGGATAAAAGGCCTCAATATCAGACCTAAATTGTTAAAGTACATGGAGTAAATTGTAGATAGAATCATCCATGATATTGAAGCTAAGGGTATCTTCAAAGATGAAACACCACTGACCATGCAAGTGGAAACAAATATAAACAAATGGGACAACATTAAACTAAGAAGCTTCTGCACCTCAAAAGAAACAGTAACGAAAATAAAGAGAGATCCCAAGGAATGGGAAAATTATTTTCCCAATATCCATCAGATAGGAGCTTAATGTACAGGATATGCAATAATAAAACTCCCATGCCCATGAAAAAATGGAGAGAAGAAATGAACAGAAACTTCTTCAAAAACATGGCCAAAAGGCACATGAAAAATGCTCCACATCGCCAATCATTAGGAGATGCAAATAAAACCAACAATGAAATATAATCTCACACCACAGAGACTGGCACGTATCAAAAAGAACAAAAACAACCAGTGCTGGCACGGATGGGGGGAGAAAGGGACTCTCTTTCATTGTTGATGGGAATGCCGGCTGGTCCGGCCCTTTTGGAAAACAATACGGACATTCCTCCAAAAACTAGAAATTGAGTTTCCATATGATCCAGCAATACCACTTCTGGGAATATATTGTGGAGATGCAAAAAGCACAGTAGAAATGACATATGCTTTTGTATGTTTACTGCAGCACTGTTCACAATAGCCAGAATCAGGTAACAACCTGAGTGCTTGAGAACAGACGACTTGTTAAAGAAACTTTGTTACAACTACACAATGGAATACTTAGAAATTATGAAATCAGGCCGGAGCGATAGCACAGCGGGTAGGGCGTTTGCCTTGCACACGGCCAACCTGGGTTCGATCCGCGGCATCCCATATGGTCCCCCACGCACCACCAGGAGTAATTCCTGAGTGCAAAGCCAGGAGTAACCCCTGAGCATCGCTGGGTGTGACACAAAAAGCAAAAAAAAAATTACGAAATCTGCTTGTAATTAGATGGACATAGAGAATATAATCCTAAGTGAAATGAGTCAGAAAGAGAGGGAGACATAGAATGACTGCACTAATTTGTGGAATATAAAGTAACATAATATGAGACTAACATCTTAGAACATTAGAGAGATAAGGGCCAGGAGGATCTCTTCACAGTTTGGAAGCCTGTCTCATTGTTGGGGGAAAAGGTAGTTGGATAAAGAATGGATAACTAAGTCAATGATGGTTGGAGGGATAGCTCAGTATGGGAAGTGTGTGCTGAATGTAGACTAAGGACCAAACATGATGGCCTCTCAGTTTCAGTATTGCAAACTATTTTGCCCCAAAGTAGAGAGAGAGTAAGGTGGAAGGTGTCCGCAACAGAGGCAGAGGGTAGGCTGGGGTGGGGATTGCAGAAGGGATACTGGAACATTGGTGGTGGAAAATGTGCACTGTTAGAGGGATGGGTGTTTGAGCATTGTTTGACTGAAACTCAATCATGAAATTTTTGTAAGTGTATCTCACGGAAATTCAATTAAAAATAATTGTAACAAAGAAGGATTGTCCATATACATCCTGCATTAGATACAAAAGTGTAAAAAATACAAAAACACGCGCTCGCGGGAGGGAGAGATGTGATGTGTGGTGTGTTGTGTTGTGTTGTGTTGTGTTGCGTTGTGTTGTTCCCAGGCTCTTGGGGATTAGGGAGGGCGCTCTCTCTCCTTTTCTCTCTCTCTCTCTCTCTCTCTCTCTCTCTCTCTCTCTCTCTCTCTCTCTCTCTCTCTCTCTCTCTCTCTCTGCTTGCGTTCTGTGCTCTTGAGCTGCTGTGTATAGACCAGATCAGGATGGATCCTCCTTGTGCTCTGTTTCTATGTGTGCCGCTGTGCTCTCTTCTGTCTGTCTCTGTCTCTGCAGTCTCTCCATTGGTCTCTTCTGACCGCTTTCTGTCTCTGCTTCTGTGTCTTCTCTCTGCATTTGTGTCTTTCCTCTTGCTTCTGTGTCTTCTCCTGTGTCTTTTGTCTTGCTTCCGTTTTTTCTCTCCACTTCTGTATCTTCTTGCTTTTGTTTTACCTCTGCCCCTTCTCCTTGGTTCAGTCTTACCTCTCTCCTTCTCCCCTTACAGTCTTAGTTTATATAGCAATCACATGGGGTGGTGACACAAAGGTGGGTTGAACATTGACAAATCAACAAAGAGGGGTAAGATCCTTTCTCCAGGAGATCAACAAAATGTCATCTAAGGAGATTACTCCAGATTACTAGGAGATCCACTCAAGGGTGGGATCCCCACAAGGGTGTGTCCCTTTTTTCCTTCCTCAGCTAGCAATCCATTTAAATAGTTACAGTAAATTTACTCTAATATCTCTAGCAATGCCATTCTGTATGAGCACAGTAAGAGATATATCAGACTTAAAGTTTGGTTCTTCCTGAGGACATTCACTATATATTCCAGACCACAGTTCTCAGGCCAGGTTAGTCTTCCTAATCCGAGCAGCATCCTAGTCTTGTCGTTACTTTTGGATCTTGACAGCATTTGTCTACGACCATGCTCTCAACTTGTAGTTGAGTATTGTGGCGCTTTGGCCTGGCCTATTTCAATGCCAGGGTAGCTCACAGCTTGCCCAGGATCCATTCTGTTTCTCGTCGGGACCCTGCTTTAGGGGTGCTAGGAACTAAGGGCAACTGAGTCAAGAAAGCAGATGCTCGGGAGTAAATATTATTGGAGTCAATCAGCTCTCAAGTTACAAAGCATAATATCAACTGTCTTCTTGTGTCCATACAGAAAGGACATTGTTTTAAGGTAAACTAAGTTCCCTACAGCAAGGCTAACAGGACAAATCCAATGTTATCCTACACAAAAGCATGTAGGTTCACCTCTCAAGAGGGAAGATGCAGACAACACATGTGGTCCTGGCACCAACACATGAGCTCAATAGCAACACAAGGGCATAGGCAGCACATAGTCTGAGATAGACATGTGCATACTTCCTTTGTTCAAGCTGGTTTTTATAGGGTTTTTCCCAAGCTAGATAAAGAGTCCATTGCTAAGGTGGTTGCCAAGGGGGTAGAGCTGGGAGCTGTTGGTGGTCATCATTGGTATTCCTTTCCTGATCTTTGTTCCTACTGGAGCTTCAATGGTGGTAGTGGTGGTGGTGGTGGTGGTGGTGGTGTGGGGGGAGGAGAAAAGGGAAGGATCCAGCCTTCTCTGGGTTTGTGATTGAGGCAATAAAGGTCTTATCAGGCCTTAGCTCCTATGTCCACAAGCTGGGTCCCAACAGCTGTAAGTTAGTTGTTTTGTTACTTTCCAAGAACTCATAGCCATAAGGGCCCCTTTCCTATCTACCTACATGTCTCCTTGAGTTTATATGGATTTCAGGGGTCAAGTAAGTAAATATATAGTCATTTCACTTGTGATAAATAAATAAGAATGCAAATATTTCTTTATGCCTTAGTATTTTTTGATATATAATAAGTGAGGGACTCTGAGCCAGGCTGTTTTCACTTGGGGCGCCCCAGAGGTGGGCGGGTGAGAACTCTCCCCACCCCAAGGGACCCAAACCCGGCATCCAACCTCCACTACCTAACCACCACCACGCTCCAGGCCACTTTCCGGATGCTCCGGCTGAGCATCATGCATGAATGAAGTCCCACGGAACCCAGGTAACGTGGAATTTTGTGACCTTGGACTCCAGAATCAATGGGGACCCGGAAGCAGAGATCCTCTGCCTGCTAACCCCCAATCTCCGTGACCCAGGGATCACACCCATAAGCCACACCCTGCCACACCCTTCCAGCACTAGATAATCTCCTCATGGGTCACCCTCCAGATCTCAACAGCTGCCCCTCACAGACAGGAGTATAAAATGAGGCCCCCATAAGCCATGCCACCAGACTCTGTGCCAGGCTATTTTCAGTTGGGGTGCCCCAGATGGGGGTGGATAAGAACCCTCACTGCCCCAAGGGACCCAGCCCCGGTATCTGACCTCCACTACCCAACCGCCATCACGGTCCAGGCCGCTTTCCAGACCACGCGGCCACTTTGCGACACTTTAAAAGACACTTTCTACCCATTTTCCATAATTACCACACCATACTTGATGGAGTTCAGATAGTAGGCAAGCTGCTGAGAGTATTCCGCCCTCACAGGCAGTCTGGCAAGCTACCCATGGCGTATTTGATATGCCAAAAACACTAATGATAGGTCTCATTTCCCCTGACCCTGATAGAGCCTCCAATCATTGGGAAAGACAAGTAAGGAGAGGCTGCTAAAATCTCAGGGCTGGGAGGAATAGAGACATTACTGGTGCCCACTCAAGTAAATGGATGAACAATGGGATGACAGTGATTCAGTGATACACTGATAATAAGTGAATATGAGACATAATAGATGTTCAATTATAAGGAATAAGGAATAAGAAATGTACAAATTTTGACTTGGAAATAAATATTAAAGACCTAAAATAAATATTTAGTCTTCCTCATTTTATATATTAAAGGTACTCTTATCCATAATCATATAACCATGAATTATCTAAGGCCACAATTTAAGTAATTCTCGAACACAATCTAGTTACCCATAAATTATAATCTATCCATCTATTCTACATTGGTCTATCGTCTACTCAGTCTTCAAAGATTTTAATAACTTACTTTTATGCACTAGGAGTTAACAGGGATATTAACATGAAGAAAAACACCTTAAGGGTCTCAAACTAGACATAAAATATATAAGCAGCTATTTTTTTTCTGTGTTCTATTGTGATGTAGGCATATGTAGTGGTATATAAGAAGTAAAGAATTTGCTTACATTATTTAGTTTGGAGTAGGATGGATGTAAGTAAATAATTTTTGAAGAAATTATACATGAGCCATTGAATGAACCAAGAAGAGACTGGTCAGGGAAAAAAGGAAGAGAAATGAAAGAAAACATGATACTGCAATTACAGCTAAAGTTCAATATTAGACTGATAAAACTGTCCTTTCTCCAAAGAATAAAGATAAGGACAATTTTGTCCTTTCCTACCAAAAATTCTACAGATAAGAACAGTGATTTCCATTGTATACTAACCCTTTGCTTAGGTTTGC
Organism: Sorex araneus; assembly: GCF_027595985.1. Taxonomy (NCBI): domain Eukaryota; kingdom Metazoa; phylum Chordata; class Mammalia; order Eulipotyphla; family Soricidae; genus Sorex; species Sorex araneus. Next base: position 129,901,226 of record NC_073313.1, read on the forward strand.
AGATAAGACAGAGTGTGCCTCAGGGGATGAGGCTCAACGGATTTTTTTAAGAATATTATTAGTTAATTATGGCATCCACTGGTCTGGAATACACCTTTCCTAAAATCATGCTTCTCCGGTATTTGTCCTCTGTAAAAACAAAACTTTTCTTGTGACTCTGAAGAAAAGAAAGTTGCTCGGAGGACATGAATCCATTTTCCAACCTGCCAGAGTGAATAAAGTTCCATTTCAACTTGTCACCATGTTTCTTGTTTGATTGGCCCTTGAGTAGCAGTGGAAACATGCCATCACAGTAACTATGTGCATTTTAGTCTATATTGCTATATAAGTGGGGGGAGAGAAATTGGAAAATATGACAGAAATTATAAAGAAAATGGCTGTATTTTAAATTTATAAATTTAGTTCTCATAGTATAGAATTTATAAAAAGTGTATCTTCTATTTCACGTGTAATATATGGGAATAATTTGTAAGATTTCTTTAAATACTTTTGTGTATAATTCACAATAAAGATGTTATACCTCTGTGTTAATGCATGTGGTATTTGGTTGTTTATGTATTCAGATTACAGTATGGGTTAGAAGGAAAGACATGTTTGTTTTGTGTCCCTGAGGTGGCACCAAGTGGTTAACTTGGATTTTCCACTGCTTGGCTTTACTTACCATTTAGTTTATTGTATTGTTACAGCTCCTTGTTTTGGGAAGATTTTGTTCAAAATAAGTTACTTATGATTAAATACACAAGTGGCATTCCAAGATCATTTAAACCAAGGATTAATATTTTTTGAAAGATGCAATATTATATCCTCTCTGCTCTAATTTATGTAAAATTTCTACATCAATCTCTTACAATAGATAAATTAGAATTATAATACTGATAAACAATTTTCCTGATTACCTCAAATAACTACATTTTATGGATGGAGATGTATCTTGGGGCATTTTTAAATAGAAAAGATGAAAAAAATGTCTTTTGATTAAACAATGCATAAATTTAGGAAAATTTTTATTTTAAATGATAAAAAACATTATTCAAAATATTATGAAAAGTTTGTAAGGTTAGTTTAAAATTTGTGAACCCTGTTACTACTGAATTACTTGACATTTTGTTTCCTCAATTTTGGTAGACAATAATATACCTGTTCTGAAAGTATGAAAGTAGTTATTTACATCATTATGAAAATAGTTATTTACATTGAATATTTTCTAATCCTCCAGTGAATAATTTTTCATATATACTAGGCAAAATTGTATTTTAATTGCTAATTATTATTGCTTTAATTTTTATTATATTGTAGCTACTAGAATTAGCTTTATTTTCTCAGAATATGTATATATTCCTCTGGGTTTCTAGTATGATATTATAGTTTATTTGTATACCCATAGTACTACCATTTAACTAAATTTATGGCTTCTCCTCCAGAACTGACATTTTATTTTTTTAATTTATTTTTTCTTTTTTTAAAAATTTTTATTAGTGAATCACCGTGAGCTACAGTTACAGACTTACAAACTTTCATGCTTGCATTTCAATCATACAGTGGTCCAGTGCTCATCCCTCCACCAGTGCCCATTTTCCAACACCAATGGTCCAGCATACCTCCCAGCACCCACATCCTGTCCTCCCCCCACCCAACCCTGACTCTGTGGCATGGCATTCCTTTTTGCTCTCTCTCTCTCTCTCTCTCTCCTTTTGCGTGTTGTGGTTTGCAGTAGAGGTATTAAGTGGCCATCATGTTCAGTCTAAAATCTATCTTCAGCCCATATCTCCCATCTCGAACGTGCCCTCCTACCACCCTTTACTTGGTGGTCCGTTCTCTTTCTGAGCTGCCTTTTTCCCCAGCATGCAAGGCTGGGTTCTAAGCTGTGGAGCAATCCTCCTGGTCTTACCTCTACTGTACTTGGGTGTTATTCTCCCATTCTGTTACTTTATATTCCACCAATGAGTGCAATCTTTCTATGCCTATCCCTCTCTTTCTGACTCATTTCACTTAACATGATACTTTCCATGTTGATCCACTATATGCAAATTTCATGACTTCATCTTTTCTAATAGCTACGTAGTATTCCATTGTGTAGATGTACCAAAATTTCTTTAACTAGTCATCTGTTATCGGACACTCGGTTTTTTTCCGGATTTTGGCTATTGTAAATAACGCTGCAATGAACATATACGTGCAGATGTCATTTTTACTATAAATTTTTGCATTGCCGGGATATATTCCCAGAAGTGGTATTGCTGGGTCAAATGGGAGCTCAATTTCTAATTTTTTGAGTAGTGTCATACTCTTTTCCAAAAGGGCTGAACCAGTTGGTATTCCCACCAGCAACAAAGGAGAGTCCATTTCTCCCTACATCTGAGCCAACACCGGTTACTTTTGTTCTTTCAGATGTGGGCCAGTCTCTGTGGTGTGAGATGGTATCTCATTGTTGTTTTGATCTGCATTTCCCTGATGATTAGTGATGAGGACCATTTTTTCATATGTGTTTTGGCCATTTGGATTTTTTCTTTGAGAAAGTTTCTGTTCATTTCATCATCCCATTTTCAGATGGGGTGTATGTTTTCTTTTTGCGTAGTTCAACCAGTACCTTGCAGATCCTTGATGTTGACCCTTTATTAGATGGGTATTGGGTGAATATCCTTTCCCATACTGTAGACTGTCTTTGTATTCTGGTCACTGTATCTTTTGGGGTGCAGAAACTTCTCAGTTTAAGGTAGTCCCATTTGTTTATATCTGTTTCCACTTGCTTGGCCAATGGGGTATCACCTTTAACGATACCTTTAGCTTCAATGTCGTGGAGGGTTTAGCCAACCTTGTCTTCAATGTATTTTATGGATTCTGGTCTGATGTTGAGGTTTTTTTTATATTGTGATCTGACTTTGTGCATAGTGTTATGTAGAGATCCGAGTCCATTTTTGTATGTGATTGTCTAGTTTTGCCAGCACCATTTGTTAAAGAGGCTTTCCTTGTTCCACTTCACATTTCTTGTTCTCTTATCAAAGATTACATGATCATATATTTGAGGGTGTGTGTCAGGATATTCTACCCTGTTCCATTGGTCTGCAGCTCTACCTTTATTCCAATACCATGCTGTTTTAATTATTACCGCTTTGTAGTAGATTTTGAGGTTGGGGAAGGTGATGCCTCCCATCTTCTTTTTCCCAAGAATTTCTTTAGATATACGTGGGGGCTTATTGTTCCATGTGACATTTTAATTTAAATGAAGAGTGTCATTATTTGAACAGAAGAACATTTTTTATATTAATTTGGCCTTTCCAGAATCTGATTGATAAATCATTTTGTGACAAGATTGGCACCTTCTTCATACACGTTTTTAAACCATTGAGTAAAGTTTTGTATTATCAGGGCACATGAATATTCAAATTAAATACATTTTTCTAATCTAATCAAGTATATAATCTACTTGATTTAGGCATCTTTTTTATTGACTTACTGAGACAGACAGTTACACAGTGTCCTTAATTGTGTTTCATTCATACAATTTTCCAACACCTGTCCCTTTATCAGTGTACATTTACCTCCACCGATGTCTCCAGTTTCACTGATCCACCTCCCTCCTGCAACCTGTCTTTATGGCAGACAAATCACCTTTCTTATCTCTCTCTCTCTCTCTCTCTCTCACACACACACACTCTCTCTCTCTCCCTCCCTCCCCCTCTTTCTCATGTACTTTCATTCTAGACATTTTTATGTTAATATTTTGGCAAATCTCCTTAAACAATAGGGAGATAACTTCATATTTCCATTTCTTATTTGGAGAGTACAGTTTCTCCACACCCAGCTGTGGTCAGGCCTTACTCTTTTTTTAAATTTCAATAAAGTTGCTCACAATGATTTGTTACATTCAATGTTCCAACACCAATCCCACCATTATTTCCAATTTTCACAACCACCACCCAAGCCTGCCTCAATAGCAGGCCCTTAATCCCTAAATGATATATTTTGTATTGCTTGTTATGATTATTCACTAAAAATGATCAAAAAGTATTTCCTCAGAATAAAGTGTTTGAATATTGTTTTTTTCTTGTTCTCGAGATATTGAGCTCTTGTATAAGAGATTACTTACATGTTGTTACAGGTTATGCCTTGGGTGTCAATATTTTCTTAATCAAAATTGGTTGCCTTCTACTTTACATCCCATCCAACGTGGTGTGCTATTCCTGGTATATTGATGGTGTGAAGTATGAGACGTCTCTCCAGGAATTCAAAAACGTTTTTTTCTTAAATTTATTTTATTGAATCACCATGTGGAAAGTTACAAAGTTCTCAGGCTTATGTCTCAGTTATACAATGCTCAAACACCCGTCCTTTCACCAGTGCTCATATTCCACCACAAAAAAAAACACCAAAACCAGTATACCTCCCCCCCACCCCCAACCCCCCGCATAACTGAAAAATTTCACTTGTTTTTCTCTTTACCTTGATTGCATTCCATATTTCAACACAAAACGCCCTATTGTTGTTGGAGTTTCAACACAGAACTCACTATTCTTATTGGAATTTATCCCCCAAGAATACGGCCCTATTGACAGGGAAACATTTGATAATTAGTTTCCACTAATGAGAATGAAGAGATATAAACCGGCCACACGGTTTAGGATTTCTGTATTTTAGTAATTAAGTCCAGGGAGATTTAAGTTGGAAATTGAATCATTTCCCTTCCTGGAGCAGCATGGAGCAAAAGCTTAGTTCACAATCTGGAGACATGGCTGCAAGCACTCGCTGGGGCCCCAAGTAATATAGCTGGCTCTGGATCCTGGTCGTTCAGCAGCAAAGTGGCTGTGCAAAGGCATGGCCACCCGGATCGAATCTTGGTGGAGCGCGAGCTGGCACTGGCCCCGGCGAGACTGCCAGGAATTCAAAATCTTTGATGAGTGATACAGCTGGAGTTAAATTTTAAACTGGATAGTGACTTTGGGTTTCAGACACATCTCTGAAGCTTATTGATCCCTTTAGAGATTTATTTATGAGTTTCTGGATCATGGCCAGTCAATGAGCTTACATGGCTCAGTTCAATGGATATGACTGCCAGGAAAAACACAGGGATAGGAGGTCACCCATGAGAACCTGGTGGTTTGGGTCACAAAACCCGCATACCTGAGTTTTTCAACAGATTCATTCCTGGATGAGGCTCATCTGAGCCTGTTGAGTCTGCAGAACTCACTTTTTTTTGGGGGGGGGTCAGACCCAGAGATGCTCAGGGGTTACTCCTGGCTTTTCACTCAAGAAATACTCCTGGCGGTGCTTGGGGGACCATATGGGATGCCGGGGATCGAAGCCGGGTCAGCCACGTATAAGGCAAACGCCCTACCCGCTGTGTGATATATCGCTCCGGTCCCTGCAGGACTTACTCTTGATGCTGTGGTCAGGGATCACTTCTTGAAGGTTTAAGGGACCCATATCGTACCAGATTGAACCTGAGTTTGCTGTGTGGAACACAAGTGCCATACCCACTGTACTATCTCTCTGGCCCATCCCTTTCTCATTTTTAAATGCTGATGCATTTAGCGCTGGTGAAAATCCTCACCTAAATATATACATTTTTATATATGTACATATATAAATGTATTATATATAATTATATGTATATATACAATATATACATATATACATATATGTATATACAGAGAGTCTCTTGCCCGCATGACTGGCTGTCTTCCCCGGGACCCCTCAGACAGGCCTCATGCATGAAGGTACAGGCAGAGGATCCCAGGTGTGTATAATCACATCAACAGCCAACAGCCAGAGAGACTTAAAAGCAAGCTCTCAGAAGAGAGTGACGCAGAGTCCGCATGCCTGACTGTCTTCCCCAAGGCCCCTCGGAGGAGATGGGCTCCAACTTCCCTCCCCAACCCGAGCAGAGCTCCCGGCGGCCGAAGACCACCAAAACCTAGCTACAGCCATGCTTGAGGCCCCTCTCCACACACTTGGACAGGCCTCATGCATGAAGGTACCGGCAGAGGAACCCAGGTGCGTGTAATCCCATCAACGGCCAACATCCAGAGAGACTTAAAAGCAAGCTCCCAGAAGGGATATCTTGTAGCCTACTTCTCCCTCTGGTAGAAACTAGCAAGCTTCTGAGAGTTTCCTGCCCACATGGGACAGCCTTGCAAGCTTCCCATTGTGTATTAATATGCTAAATCCAGTAACAAGGTGGATTGCATTCCCCTGACCCTGAAAGAGCCCCCAGTGCAACATCTTTGGGAGGGCAGAATCAAGATAGACTTCTAAGATCTCAGGGAAAGGACGAAATGAGCCCGCTCGATTACTGAGCCCGCTCGAGTAATCGATGATTAACAGGATTTCGTGATTCGTGATTCGTGATATACACAACATACACACAATGGTTATATTTACTGTGGTCACTGTCATCCCGTTTCTCATCGACTTGTTTGAGCGGGCACCAATAACGTCTCTCATTGTGAGACTTATTGTTACTGTTTTTGGCATACCGAATACGCCACGGGTAGCTTGCCAGGCTCTGCCGTGCGGGCACGATACTCTGGGTAGTTTGCCGGGCTCTCCATAAGGGGCGGAGGAATTGAACACGGGTCGGCCACGTGAAAGGCAAATGCCCTACTGCTGTGCTATCACTCCAGCCCTATTTACTGTGGTATAATTTGAAAATGATTTTTATTCATTTTCCTCTGTTGGGAGTGGGTTGAAAGCAGGGAACACCACCTGATGATTCACAACCAACTAGATTTAGTAGTTGGGTGCTAACAGCCTAGGATGAAGAGCTGCTAAGGTATCCAAGAGGACAATATCTACATTGTTCAGGAGTTTCCAGTACTAGCTCTGGTGGTGCTTAAGAGGCCTTCTGATGCTGGGGGTCAAAAAGGAATCATTTTGGCTATGAATGCTTCCTAATCACTGTCTCCCCAGCATACAATATGATTCATTTTGTTTTGAAAAGCACCCAGAGGTGTTCAGAATTAATCACTGACTCTGTGCTCAGGCACCACTCTTCATGGCTGGGGGACAGAGTGGCGTGCCTGAGATCAAACCCAAGTTAGCTGTGTTAAAGGCAAATGCCCTACACACCGTTTTATCTCTCCACCCACCAAAATGATTTTTTTGTAGTTTACTTTGCCATGAATCAAAGTGATAAAAATTTTTCCATTTAGGTATTTACTTCTCCTGAGATATACATTTTATTTATGCATCAAAAAATCATGTCTCCATGACAGCAAATGATGAACAAAATATTTGAAACACAAGATGCCAAAAGTAGTACCTCATTAATATCCAAAGGAGATTCAATTAGAAATGTGTACAGTATTGTTGCATAACTCCCATGAGTATACCGCTAAAAACTCTCCTAGAAAAACACTGACATAGTTTAAAGCCAAAATCATGACACCTTGAGACGTATTGTCTTTGTTTCACTGCCCTTTTCCCTTCGTGTCAAACTTTCACTTTCTTAATTCTACTCCGTCAAGTACCTACCTAAATCTAATGAACTATAAAATGCTGAGATTTTAATTCATAAATAATGGCTTAATGAGTATGTCGTTAATGATAATAAATTCTCCTTAATAAAGCACTAGGCATTTTAGCACAAAGAACCAAAACAATACAAGAACAATATCACTGGGAAATTACAGTTACAGAGTGTTTTAGGTGAAAACAGTATAAAAATGTCCTATTTCAAAACATAGGTACTAGGGTCAAGAAGATAAATTCATTTGACCAACAAAGTGCTTATTTTTGGCAAATCAAAGACTAGATATCAGATATGTTATCACCTCAACACGTTCAAGAATAAAAGCCTTTTGTAAATAAACAAATTGTCACCTATAAAAGAATTAAGTTTACAGATCTGTTTATTTTAATAATTTTCTCAGGATTTTGAAGTTGAATACAAGAAAACCTTTAGCAATTAAAAATTTTTTAATCATAATGTTTCTTTTCTAAATATAATAGAATCATTTTATAGTTACTAAAATTAACAATAAATGATGGAAAACAGCAATATTTATATCAATTTTCATTTTTAAAGTCAAAATTTACAAATATCTTCATAGAAGGGTTTGAGGCACTAATATTTCTTTTTTTTTTCAGGGGAGAACATCAACGCAGTCTCCCACTACCAAAAATTATGCAGTCGAGTTTCCTACATTAGGAGAAACCACAAGGGTCAGCACATCTGGAGTGCGATGGATAAGTCTTGCCCTGGGAAACCATCTTTATAATCATGATATCCCTCTGCCAAGTAAGTATCAGGCATATAATATTTCAATATTTCTCACCACCAGTGTCAGTTTCCCTTCACCAGTGTTCCCAAGTTCCCTAGCCTACCTCCTTGGAGATATATTTTTAAGTTTAGTTACTTTAGTTTTGGTCTCCTTTTAGCAATATTTTTTATTAGAGAATCACTGTGATATACAATTACAGACTTATGAACTTTTGTGTTTACATTTCACTCATACAGTGATTGTTCACCCATCCTTCCACCAGTGCCCATTCACCCCCACCAACGATCCCAGTATCCCTCTCACTACCCGCACCCCATCCTGACCCACACCACCCTGCCTCTGTGGCAGGGCACTCCCCTTTGTTCTCTCTCCTTTTGGGTGTTCTAGTTTGTAATAGAGGTATTAAGTGGCACCCATGTTCGGTCTGTAGTCTACTTTCAGTTTGCATCTTCCAACCCGAATGGTCCTCCCAATATCCTCTACTTAGTGTTCCCTTCCCTATCTGAGCTATCTTTTCCCCAAGCATGTGAGGCCAGTTTCCAAGCTGTGGGGCAGACCTCCTGGTCTTATCTCTACTACTCTTGGGTGTTAGTCTCCCACTCTGTTTTTTTTTTGTATTTAAAAAAAAATTTTAAATTGAATCACTATGTGGAAAGTTACAAAGCTTTCAGTCTTAACTCTCAGTTATAAAATGCTCAACACCCATCCCATCACCAGTGCACATATTCCACCACTAGGAGCCCCAGTATACCTTCCCCCCGCAAACCCTCCCCGCCTGTGTAGCTGATAGATTTCACTTTACTTTGATTACCTTCAATATTTCAAAAAAAAACTCACTATTATTGTTTGGAGTTTCCACCCAAAAGTCAGACCTGTTGAAAAGGAATCATTTGATAATGTTTTCCATTGCTGACAATTAAGAGATATGAGGTAACGTGGCCACAACAGCAACCACACGGTTTTGGATTTCTGTATTTTAGTAACTAAGTCCAGGGAAATTTCTGCCAGAAATTGCATCACTGCAAGCTTTTACTTCCCTTTTGTGGTACTCATAAAATGGAAAAGCCGAGAGAGAAAAACCCTTCCCCTCTGGCGCATCATGGGGCAGTGGCTCAGTTCACAGTCTAGAGACAATTCTGCAAGCTGTTGGTGCCCTAAGTAGTTTAGCTGGCCTCTGGGATCATGCTCATGCAGCAGTGGAAAGGTCACACATGTGTGGCCGCTGCTCTTAAATCTTGGCGGAGGGCGGGGCCGGTACCACCCTCATACCGAAATATCCCAAGCGCCCCGTTGCTGCAGGCTCATACCTCCTTTTTGTGCTCATATAATGGTGGTCGTCATGCTGTGCCCAGAAAGGAAGAGCCTTAGAGAGAGAAACCCTTCCCTCCTGGCGCAGCATGGGGCAGTGGCTCAGTTCACAGTCTAGAGACATTTCTGCAACCTGTTGGTGCCCAAAGTAGTTTAGCTGGCCTCTGGGATCATGCTCGTGCAGCAGTGGAAAGGCCTCCCACTCTGTTATTTTATATTCCACAGATGAGTGTGATCTTTCTATGTCTGTCTTTCTCTTTCTGACTCATTTCACTTAATATGATACTTCCCATGTTGATCCACTTATATGCAAATTTCATGACTTCATCTTTTCTAACAGCTGCATAGTATTCCATTGTGTAGATGTTCCAAGTTTATTTAACCACTCATCTGTTTTTGGGCACCCCCGTTTTTTCCAGATTTTGGCTATTGTAAACAGTGCTGCAGTGAACATAGAAATGCAAATGTCATTTCTACTATACCTTTTTTGTCTCTCCAGGATATATTCCCAGGAGTAGAATTGCTGGGTCAAATAGGAGCCCGATTTCTAATTTTTTGAGAATCGTCCATATTGTTTTCCAAAAGGGCTGAAGGAGTCAGTATTCCCACCAACAGTGAAGGAGAGTCCCTTTCTCCCCACACCCACACCAACACTGGTTGCTTTTGTTATTTTGGATGTGGGCCAGTCTCTGTGGTGTGAAATGATATCTCATTTTTGTTTTAATCTGCATATCCCTGATGATTAGTGAATTTGAGTGTTTTCTCATGTGTCTTTTAGCCATTCAGATTTCTTTTTTGAGAAAATTTCTGTTCATTTTCATGCCCCATTTTTTGATGGAGTTGGAAGTTTTCTTCCTGTAGAGTTCAACCAGTGCCTTGTATATCCTTGATATCAACCACTTATCAGATGGGTATTGGGTGAATATCCTTTCCCATTCTGTAGACTGTCTTTCTATTTTGGGCACTGTTTCTTTTGAGGTTCAGAAGATTCTTAATTTAAGGTAGTCCCATTTGTTTATCTATGTTTTCAGAAGATTCTTAGTTTAAGGTAGTCCTATTTGTTTATCTCTGTTTTCACTTGCTTGGGCCAGTGGTGTGTCATCTTTGAAAATACCTTTAGCTTCAATGTCGTGGAGGGTTTTGCCAATCTTGTCTTCCATGTACTTTATGAATTATGGTCTGATGTTGAGATCTTTAATCCACTTTGACCTGTCTTTTGTACATGGTGTTAGGTAGAGATCTGAGCCCATTTTCTGCATGTAGCTGTGCTTTTATCAATGTTGTTAGCTCTGTATTTTAGACATCCACATATATTTCTACATCATCAATATGCTAGTGCCTCCCTGCCTCTGACCCTATTACTTTTTGTCTACTTCTTCCTTCTATCCTCAATTTCTTTCCTTTCCTTTCCTTTCCTTTCCTTCTCATTTCTATAATTTTGGTACAGAAAGATTAAGTATCTACCTTTGATACTGTTGCTCTCATTATAAAACATACTTTTTCTAAGGATGCATGCCCCTTTGTTAAACTTAATAGTGTAGACTTCTAATAGATTTAGATATTTTATTAAAAAATCTTTTGCTCTAAAACATGTACTTACAATTACTACTATTTTTATGTTTCTTAGTGGTTATTGGGAAACCATACTGAACTAGACACACTAGTGTGAAGGCAAGTACTAAAAGCACTGTACTCTATCTGTGGCCCTAGCAGTTTGTATTTTAAAATAACTGAATGACTGTGTCATCTCTTTTACTTTATCTTTAAATTTTCAGTTTCTAGTTGTACTTTCAGTGTTAATTCCCTGCAAACAAAATCAGTGACACTTTGCATAAACTTGGTAAGTTAGTAGAAGTGTACAATTAAGAGGAAATGAATGAAAACTTTTAACTTGTTTGAATTTACCACGAAGGCCGCATATTTTATTTATTTGTTTTCTTTAGCATTTTATTATACTTTTATTTTCATTTTAGAAATCACTAGTTTTATCTTGCAATAGAACTCATCAATATGTTATTTTAAATTTTGCAAAATAAAGTCAATTTATATTGGGACCAGTCTGTATGACAGAAAAATATGAATTCCCATTTTTTTAAGAGTAGGAGGATCAAAAGCAGACCAACTCTTTTTTACTTTATTTGTATTATTTTTATTGAGTCACCATGAGATAGTTACAAAGCTTTCATGTTTAAGCCATACAATGGTCAAATATCCATCCCTCCACCAGTGTGCATTTCCCAGCACCAATGTCCTCAGTATCCCTCTTGCCACCCTCACCCACTCCACATACTGCCTTTATGGCAAGCACTTTCCTTTTTACTTTTTCTCCAATTTCTCTAATTTGGGGCATTATGGTTTACAATACAGATAATGAAAGGCCATCACGTTTGGTCCTTTATCTACTTTCAGCACACATCTCCCATCCCAAGCTATCCCTCCAACCATCATTGACTTAGTGATTCCTTATCCATTCCAGCTGCCTTCTCCCCCAGCTCATGAGGCTGGATTCCAACCACGGAACAATCTTTCTGGCCCTTGTCTCTAGTGTCCTTGTGTATTAGTCTCATATTATGTTATTTTATATTTCACAAATGAGAGCAGTAATTCTGCCTGTCACTTTCTTTCTGACTCACTTCACTTAGCAGGATACTCCAATTCCATCCATGTATAAGCAAATTTCATGACTTTATATTTCCTAGCAGATGCATAGTAATACATTGTGTAGATGTGCCATAGTTTCTTTAACCAGTTGAAAAGCAGATCAGTCCTTAAAGATGCAGGCAACCGGTATTTTCAGAGGGAGAACAGAGATCTGATTGTCTATCTGAAGGGGACAAGAAACAAGGAGACTGAAAGAAATTTATGGTCAAACTGTCCTAACCATTTGTCTAAATACAGAGATTACTGATTTCCACTCCATACCGATTCCTCAGCCTGTGGTGGGAGATGGGGTCATCCTTTCTCTTTATCATGAGGCTCTGATTCACTCAGGCTGTCTGTGCTTCTCATAGTCCTGTGCTGGTCTGGTACATTAGGGAGTTTCTTTGAATATGAGAACTGATTTTTTCAATGGAATCTGAAACCTAGGTGATTTTTTTTTACTTTGCAGGATAAGATTAACTAGAAAAACAGAAATTTTTGTATCCTGGGTTTCATAGGAGGGACAAATGAGCTGCATATAAATGGTCTCCAAATTTAGGTTAAGTAGATAGAAGGGAAAGTGAGTTGGCAATTATCCAATTCCATCCTGGAATTGGAAGTACATCCTGATTTCTATTTTGTGTCATTATTTTTCTTTGGGGGTGGGGCTGAGGCACACCCAGTGGTGTTGGCAGGTTCAGGGGACCATATAGGATGACCACAAGGCAGTTGAAACTGGGTGGGCCATGCAAGGCCCTTACAACTTACAGCTATGCTATCTCACTCCATTCCCTGATCTTTTTTAAAAGAGAGTAGAACAAAGATGAAAGGAGTCATTAAAGCAGGGAGGTGTTGTTTAATATTATGAAGGTTTGTATATAAAAATGTTCTGAAATAATGAATATATTAATATATCATGTAAAATGTCAAAACTGAGGCTAACTCTCCTTATGGCATTCATTCCACCTTTCTTGGTGAATGATTTTATTCAGGAGACCGTACATTCCTGGGCCACTGCAACAAAAGATATTATTGAGAGGAGGCCCTTCTATACCTTGGTTCTTACTTTTGTTGAAAAAAGAATTCAAGGACAAGATAATGTAGTAGTAAAGAGAATTATTAAAGAGGTAGTTTAGGGCTGAGGGATGGGTCAGGTTACTCTCACTTTTGGGCTAAGGGTTTTTAAGAAGTGAGCGAACTGACACTTGGGCACGAGTAGTTAAGATTGTGGTAATGGAGAAGTGTGCATGTGTATAAGAAATATATGCTTGCTCCTACGGTGCATGTATCATTTTCATCTGATTTTTTGGCCAGGATTTATGAAAATTAATATATATTTTCATCTGAATGAGGAGAAAAGTGAAATAAGGTCAGAGTTCTAGTTGCTGAAAATGTTCAAATAGCTGGCTAGAACTAGTTTTTCAAAATCTCTGTCAGCAAGTTGTTACCCACAAAGCTGACTATGTTGGGGCCTCAAATTCCCTTTGTTTTCCTTTAGATATATGAGATTAGCTGATCTGTTCCTTAGATCAATTTCCCCACAATGCCTCTCCTATATCTAATTCACTGGTGAAGTCATCTTTACTTGCATTTTGTTTCTTGTGTATTCTAAATTATTGTGATTTTCAAGGAATATGTAGTCAAAATATAAATTTTAAAATTTGTTTCTGTGAAGCTGTTGCTAATATATTTTAATTTTATTTTCTATATAGCTAATATTGATTTTCTTTTTGTTATAGATTTAGTAGTTTCCTACCTTCTTGAATATTTTTGACCAATCTTATGAAGAATTTATAAATTATATTGGATTTATATGGTAATTAACTTTTAGTTTCAGTCCTCCTAACCCTTTATATTTAAACATTTTAAATTGATTTTTATTTTTATTTTTTAATGCTTTTTATTGAATCACTGTGAGATAACCCATTACGAAGCTTGTTCATGATTGTGTTTCAGCCATACAATCAATGTTCCTACACCCATCACTCCATCAGTGTAATTTCCCAGAACCAATGTCCCTAGTTTGCTCCCTCTCAACCCCAAAACCACCTCCATTCAGCCTGCCTCTATGGCAGGCACTTTTCTTTTCTCTCTCTCTCTCTCTCTCTCTCTCTTTCTCTCTCTCTCTCTCTCTCTCTCTCTCTCTCTCCTCTCTCTCTCCTCCCTTTTGGTCTCTCTCTCTCCTCCCTTTTGGTTGGGTATCATGATTTGCAATACTGAAAGATAATCAGGTATATCCCTTTACCTACTTTCAATACTCAGTTTTTGTCCAGAGTTATCATGAACTTCTATTATATTTGGTTTTGTTTACCTCTTCTTTGAGGATGGTACTTCGATTGTTGTTTAACTCATTCTTCTTTTATCATATATGCATATGGTCTAACAATTGAGAGAGAATATAATAAATCTATTTTAATTTTATTTTCTATTTTTATTTTATTTTATTTTGTTCAGTATTAAATAAACAATTTAATATAAATACAAAAAAGGATTATCTGATAAGGCAAACTTCCAAGAACTAAGTGAATGAAAACTCCTCCTTTGCCTTTGGTACTGTAAACTTATTCCCCTACTATGAACTTTTCCCTGTGATTTTGCAGTGGGGAAGCAGAGCATTTTTTTTTAATTGAATCACTACAAGATAAAGTTACAAAGCTGTTCACGATCACATTTCAGTCAGACAATACTCCAGTACTTATCTCTCCACCATTAGCAAACCACATGTTTTTCCTGTCTCCTAATTAACACATAGATTGACTTTTCCAATTTTTGTCATTGAAGTTTTTTATTCACAAATTAATCTTTAATATTATTTAATAGTTCTCTAATTTATAGAAGAATTTCTATTCTGGCCTCTTCATTGACAATTACCATTCTTGTTTTATGAAAAGATGATTTTTATTTCTCTTTGTTCTTTTGTCATGTCTGGAACCCTCAAGAGTCAAACCTGATGGTGTTGGTAGGTCCATGTGGTTCTTACGATCAAACTCAGAGCTCCATTCATGATGAAAACTTTCACCAAAATGGGTTTTGGAGGAACTTTCCTCAAGATAGTCGAAGCCATCTACCACAAGCCTACGACAAGCATTATCCACAATGGAGAAAAACTAAGGGCCTTTCCTCTAAGATCAGGCACAAGACAAGGATGCTCCAACATGTGCTTTTTTGCGGTAACTCTCTAATTTTTGCTTTTTTTCTCTTGAATTTATGTTTCATCTGTTAAAGTATGAGGCCATGGTAAACCATTTACTGTTCATCCAAACTTTATTACTTTTTACTATATTTTATATTTTAATTTTTCATGTTTGTGCTTCATTTTCCTATAATTTTTACCTCAATTTTGAATTTTATATGTTGTGAGTCTCTGATGAATAAGCAAAGTCTTAGGATTTTTGTCCTAAGTTTCTCTTCAGGAAGTACCTTATTTACAACTTCTTTCATTCACATGAACGTATTTTCCAATTTTAATAATGTAACAAACTTCAGTTTTAACTTTGTATTGCATCTATTAATATATTTACTACCTTATAGGTATTTACTCAATTGCTTCTCTGGGTTAAGCAAGCTTTGGTAACAGAGAAGACAAAATTGTACAAGACAGATGAAGTAGCTTGCTTTTATTTTCTGTGGCTTGTCTAATATTTATCATCCTTCTGACCCTCACTATTTTATAATTTGACTTTTAATTATCTACTACTTGCTCTTCTTGCCTCCTATTTTTGTGTTCCCTAATGGGTCACAGTGACAGCAGAGGAGAGAATCGCACACTCTAGCAAAGATTATGGGGTTGGAATGTTTTATGCAAGAAACCATATCACTAATAGTTTTATAAATGCATGATGCATAAAAGATAATATATTTTAAAATTAAATGAAAGCTATTAGTCTCTTTAAACCCTCACAGTAAAATGATAGAGTCAATTCTGCTATTATTCTATTAATCAAAACTATGATATATTTAAGAGGTTTAAGGGGAAGTGGCATTTCCACTTTATATAGTAAGATCATAGAACTTGTATCCTTTAATCTTCTTTAGTTAACAAATTATTTGTTATAGATATTCTCACAATGGCATTACTTAATATGATAGGATGTCTCTTATTCTTTCCTTTATTTCTTTCATTTATTTATTTATTTTTATTGAATCCCATGACATGCAGTAACAAAGCTTTCATGACCAGGTTTCAGTCAGACAATATTCGAGCACCTATCCCTCCACCAGTATACGTGCCTCACCACCAATATCCCCTGTATCCCTCTTGCCTTCCTCCTACCCCAGTCTCCCTCTATGGCAGGCACATTTCTTCTTTGTTTTTCTCTATCTACTTTGGGGCATTATGGTTTGCAATGCAGATAATGAGAGGCCATGATATTTGGCCCGTTGCCTACTTTCAGCATACACTTTCCATTCAGACCAATCCTTTCCAACCATCATTGTCATAATGGTCCCTTCTCTATCTTAACTGCCCTCCCCTCAGCCATTGAGGCAGGCTTCCAATAGTGGATCAGTACACCTGGCCCTTGTTTCTGCTGCCCTTGGGTGTTAGTCTCATGCTATATATTTTTTATATTCCACAAATGAGTTCAGTCATTCTATATCTGTCTCTCTCCTTCTTGACTTATTTAACTCAGCATGATACTCTCCATGTCCATCCATTTATAAGCGAATTTCATGACTTCATTTGTCTAACAGCTAATAGATTGTGTAGATGTATCATAGCTGCTTTAACCAGTCGTCTTTTCTCATGCACAAGGGTTGTTCCCAGATTCTGGCTATTGTGAACAGTGCTTTAATGAACATACAAGTGCAGATGTCATTTCTACTGTGTGTTTTTGCAACCCGGGGTTATATTCCCAGAAATGGTATTGCTGGGTCATATGGAATCTCAGTTTTTAGTTTTTGGAGGAATTCCCATATTGTTTTCCAGAAAGGTTGGACCAGTTGGCCAATAAT
The DNA here is from genome assembly GCF_027595985.1 of Sorex araneus. Classification (NCBI taxonomy): domain Eukaryota; kingdom Metazoa; phylum Chordata; class Mammalia; order Eulipotyphla; family Soricidae; genus Sorex; species Sorex araneus. Next base: position 129,918,346 of record NC_073313.1, read on the forward strand.
GAATGAGAGTTCCTTTCTCCCCACATTCACACCAGCACTGGTTGTTCTTATGATTTATGGTGCATACCATTCTTTGTGTGTAAGATGATATCTCACTATTTTGATTTGCATCTCCCTGATCATTAGAGATGTAGATCATCTTTTCACGTGCCTTTTGGCCATTTTTATTTCTTCTTTGAGGAAGTTTCTGTTTATCTCTTCTCCCCATTTTTGATGGGGTTAGAGGTTTTTTTAACTTGTAAGATTCTGCGGTGCTTTATACATCTTGAGTATTCATCCCTTATCAGATGGATATTGGATAAATCATTTTTCCCATTCCATGAGCTGTCTCTTTATCTTGGTCGCTATTTGTTTTGAGGTGCAGAAGCTTCTTAGCTTAATGTAGTCCCATTTGTTTATTTTTGTTTCCACTCCCTTGGTCAGTGCTATTTCATCCTTAAAGATGCTTGTGGCTTCAATGTCATGGAGGGTTCTGCCTAGGTTTTCCTCCATGTACCTTATAGATTCACATCTGATAATGAGATCTTTAATCCAGTTTGATCTGATTTTTGTGCCTGGCATTAGAAGTCTGAATTCATTTATTTACATGAAGCTTCTTTGTTTCCTTCATTTCCTTCTTTCCTTCCTTCCTTCCTTCCTTCCTTCCTTCCTTCCTTCCTTCCTTCCTTCCTTCCTTCCTTCCTTCCTTCCTTCCTTCCTTCCTTCCTTCCTTCCTTCCTTCCTTCCTTCCTTCCTTCCTTCCTGCCTGCCTTCCGGAAATGAGCATTGGTGAAGAGATTTGTGTTAGAACATTGTATAATTGAAATTCAATTATGAGTAACTTTGCAACTATATATCATGATGATTCAATTAAAAATCAAAAGAAGAGCAAGGAAAGCTAAATGTATTTCACTAATGAGATTATTAGTCGATAGTAGTACATTTTTCAAACTTCTTTTGATATTTTCTTTGGCTTGGACCACAACTGGTGATGCCCAGAATTTATTTCAAACTCTATGCTCAGGGTTCCACATATGTTGGAAGTAAAACCCAGGTCTCCTGCATGCAAGACATACATTTAGCCCCTTGAGATGAATTTTTGGAAAGTGGCTCGGGCTACACTCGACGATGCTTAAAATTTACCAGGATCACTGCTGGGAGGACTCAAGGTGACCATATTAAGTGACAAGGATCAAAGCTCTGGTTGGCTGTGTGCAAGCATCTTATTTGCTATACTACATCTCCAGTCGAAGTGAATTTTTAAGATATTAATTAAACATTACTAGATTTTAAGACCTATGAAAATCAGAAGATGAAAAAATCTGGAAAGACTAGTTAAAGTTCTTACATATCACTTTACTAGAACAAGAAATTTGTTTTATATATATATTTTTTCTTTTTGGGTCTCACCCGGCGATGCACAGGGGTTACTCCTGGCTTTGCACTCAGGAGTTACTCCTGGCGGTGCTCAGGGGACCATATGGGATGCTGGGGATCGAACCCGGGTTGGCCGCGTGCAAGGCAGACGCCCTACCCGCTGTGCTATCGCTCGAGCCCCTGTTTTATATTTTTTTTGTTTTAAGCCTAATGAGCCCACTCATGAGCACCTTGGTGATGATGTAGGGCAGTAATTTTGTATGCCAATAATATAAACTTTAACACTACTATACACATATTACTTAAACTGTAACAAAATTATCTTTAAAAACACAAGAACTGATAAAGTAGACCACACATGTATCACAGCCAAGTATGATTCCAAAAATAAAGAATAAGAGGATAAGTGATGTGGGAAAAATGTACTATATTAAAATATCACTGTTTGGAATCATTAGAAACATATAAAACAGTGAAATTAGATAAAAAAAATTTCATGAAGTAGCCAAATTATAAAATGTAAACAACATCAAAGCAAGAATAAAATCATCATGTTTACAACTGTATTAAAATATTGTCCAGGGCTGGAGTGATAGCACAGCGGGTAGGGCCTTAGTCTTGCACGTGGCCAACCCGGGTTTGAATCCCAGCATTTCATATGGTCCCCTGAGCACCACCAGGAGTAAATCATGAGTGTAGATCCAGGAGTAACCCCTGTGCATCGCCGGGTGTGACCCAAAAAGCAAAAAATATATATACATATATATATATTGTCCATTCACTTAAAATAATATGTAAACATTTCTTTCATAGTTCATTCCATCCCTTATTTTGAAGAATATTATAAAAAGTTATTTCTACATAACAACCAATTACCTTTTAACTTAAGCTAATGTATTTTATTTTTATAAATTTAATTATTATTTCAGCTTCATAAAAGTATAATTACTAGGAAACCATTACTTTGATGTTTGCATGACTTTATATATGTAAATATCAGGAAGGGCTGGAGCAATAGCACAGCAGGGAGGGCATCTGCCTTGCACATGGCCCGACCCGGGTTTGATTCCTCCGCCCCTCTCAGAGAGCACCCAAGCTATCGAGAGTATCTCACCCACACAGCAGAGCCTGGCAAGCTATCCGTGGCATATTTGATATGCAAAAACAGTAACAACAAGTCTCACAATGGAGATGTTACTGGTGTCCACTCAAGCAAATCAATGAGCAATGAGATAACAGTGATACAGTGATATATCAGGAAATGATTATCAAAGATATATTAATGTTCATTACTGCACAGTTATTCTACACATAGCTGCAGTTTTTGTAGTAAAATGAAAGCTTAACTCTACCTTAAAATATATAATACAATATTGCTAACTGTAGTCATGATACTGTCTATTACATTTACTAGGATGTCCTTATCTTGGAAGGATAAGGCAAAGCACTTGGAAGTGTTTCACCTTTTAACTCCTTTCATTTTTACCTATCCCTGATTTCCTATCTCAAGATTATACTCTCTGACTCCCCACATGCGCGCCAACACATGTTGCTTTTGTTTTTTTGGATGTGGGCCAGTCTCTGTGGTGTGAGATGGTATCTCATTGTTGTTTTCATCTGCATCTCCCTGATGATTAGTGATGTCAAGCATTTTCTCATGTGCCTTTTCAGCCATTCGGATTTCTTCTTTGGAGAAGTTTCTGTTCATTTCGTCACCCCATTCATTGATCGGGTCGGCAGTTTTCTTCTTGTGGAGTTCAACCAGTCCCTTGTATATCTTTGATATCAACCCCTTATCAGATGGGTATTGGGTAAATATCCTTTCCCATTCTGCAGGCTATCTTTGTACTTTGGTCACTGTATCTTTTGAGGTACAGAAGCTTCTTAGTTTAAGGTAGTCCCATTTATTCATCTCTGTTTTCACTTGCTTGGCCAGTGGCATGTCAGCTTTGAAGATACCATTGGCTACAATGTCGTGGAGGGTTTTGCTGACTTTGCCTTCAATGTACCTTAAGGATTCTGGTCTGATGTTGAGGTCTTTAATCCATTTTGATCTGACTTTTGTACATGGTGATAGGTGGAGATCATGTTGAGTGAAATGAGTCAGAAAGAAAGAGACAGATATAAAAAGATTGCACTCATATGTGGAATATAAAGTAGCAGACAGGTACGAGCTAGCAATGATGCAACTTCTGGCAGAAATTTCTCTGGACGTAGTTACTAAAATACTAAAATACAGAAATCCAAAACCTCATGGCCACTATTGTGGCCACACAACCTCGTATCTCTTCATTCTCAGCAATGGATAACAAATTAACAAATGCTTCCTTTCCAGCGGGTCCAACTTTGGGGGGTGGGGAACTCCAAATAATAATAGTGAGTATTTTGTTGAAATATTGAATGTAATCAAAGTAAAGAGAAAGTAAAGTGAAATTTATCAGCTACACAGGCAGGGTGGGGGGCTGGGTGGTGGGGGTTGGGGGGAAGGTTTACTGTGGTTCTTGGTGGTGGAATATATGCACTGGTGAAGGGATGGGTGTTTGAGCATTGTGTAACTGAGACTAAAGCCTGAAAGCATTGTAACTTTCCACATGGTGATTCAATAAAAAAAAAGAGTATACTCTCTGAGTCTTTATTTTATTTTATTTCTGTTTGGGGGCCACACTTAAAGGTTCTCAGGGCTGAATCCTGGCTCAATGCTCAAGGATCACTCAAGGTGGAGCTCAAAGGACCATATGGCATGCCAAGGATCTAACCCAGGTCAGCCATATGCAAGGCAAGTAAGTGCCCACGCTCTGTACTATTTATCCAACATCTATAATTTTTCTTAGATTCCAGGAGAAAGTGATATCACACACTATTTAAATTCAAATTATTAATTGACTTAGCATAACGAACTCAAGGTCAATCAATAATATGGCAAATGATAGGATATAGTTTTTCAATATATATTAATGTTTGGGTGATATTTATATATACATGTTGATTTACATATACCTATATATTATAAATTTGTTTCCATGTCATTGAGTGCACCCTCACACTTGAATATAAGAAAATTCTGTGAATATGAAAGAATACACACCTGTAATTATGTTATATTACACAGCAAAAAGGAACATTAAAACTAGAATTAATGTTATTAAGCTATTAAATTTGCATAAACCATAGCTGAGGTCATCAGGATTTATCTGATTTAGACACATGCAGCTGTCATACCCTGGTCTACAAATTCAAAGTTCTCTACCTCATTGACTAGTCTCTGATTATAAAGTCAAAATTGGAGGAGGCATGTCACAGAGAATGAAGGGCAGTTTCAATGAACTGTCTCTGGCCTATATGAGAAAGAAAATTGAAACATAAATTATAAAAGTACCTTCTTCCATAAAGATGAATAAGAGTAGAGGGATATTTTCCCCAAAATATTAAAACAAAAAATTAGCTCAGTGACATCTTGAGTCTAATATCGAGATACTATGAGTAGTTAATCTTGTCATATCATGCCAAACTTCTTGCCTAAAGAATGGGAAGCTCATAAATAGATACCATTTTAGCCAGTATATTTGTATTTATTTATTACATTGTATTATTAACCTACTCCAACATTTATCCTCATTATATAGAGAGAAATTGGTGAATTTCTGGAGATAAAGGTAGGACATGCAACTTTGATTAACAAAACTGAAAATTATTGTTTGTCTACATAAATATATGAGCATGAAATATTCAGAAAAACAAAGAGAGCAGGCCAAAATTAAATGCTTATTAACAATATAAAATAGTTATCTGTGCAGTCAAAATAGACATACTTTAGTAGATTTGGTGAAAAGTAAGCAGTAAACATCTGAGCTCTACAAACTTTTATGACTGTAACAGTTACTGGTTCCTTATCTTCCATGTACTTAATTTCCTTTTTTTCAAAATTTTTGCTTATGCACTGTGCTATAACATGAGTTCTAACTGTGGGTGCATGATGTATGTGTTCGGCATCCAAAAACCGTCTTCCCAACAGAGGAACAAAGAGATGGAGGAATCTTGGATAGATGGTAAAAATGGCCTGTTTAATGCAGAGCTGTTAGTATACTTATAGAACATCTGAGAAGGGTTAAAGCATAGGACTGCATATAGGTACGATTGATTATTTACAGAGGTAAAGCATTTTGATGAAACAATTCTCTTGGGGGGATTAACTCAAGGAGACGCTCTTTCCCAGGGATATCTATATTGCTTTTCTCTTCCCTTTTAGTTGTACATACTAAACAGTTCAGTTTACTTCTTATTAATACTTGAAGTTATTTGGATAAACATAGTAAGAGATATAGATTCCAAAACTTTGTTCTCTGGGCTCTGAGGGCAAGCAAGTTTTTTACCATAAATCTCAACACTGTAAGTCCTCAAGCAAGTTCAGCTTGTCCTTCCCCATGGGAGGCCTAAGTCATAAGAGGTTGCATCAAGACCATGCTTTTATGCTTTCTAGACTTTTCCATTTTGATTCCTGAGTGCTTTACCACTCAACTCAGGTCCCTCACAGTCCCACAGTGCGACTGCCTTTTGTGGGGTGTTAGGAACCTGTGCAAATGAAGCCTGATCCAAGTAATCTATAATGATTCCCAGTAGTAGATGTATTTCCGAGTCAATCTACTCCCAAATATTAGGAGCACAATATTCATGGTCCTTCTGAGTTTAAGCAAAAACATTGTTCTATAGTAAAACATGAAAATGTTATAGGGAAAATAGAAAAGCAAGTAATTCACTACAAATACAACGTCCAGAATCACCAGAAAGTTTTGACTTATATGTAACCATGACTGACTTGGGCAGTGTAACTATGAGAGTTAAAGCACAAAATAAAGGTTAAAGATAAACTCAAGGGGTTAGGGGTGCTCACAAGAGCACTGTAAGCTTCTCTTGGGGGAGGAAAAGAGACAATTCACTGATGAAACCTAAAGCACATTGGGTTAATATCCAACATCTTCCCCTTCTCTGTTTACAAAATGTAAAATAAAAAGGAACAGAAAGCGGACCAATTCCAAACACAAAGCAGTCCCATTTGTTGTTCTAAATTTTCAACCTACATCTGGGCCCAGTGTGTTTTTTATAGTGTGTCCAATAGTCCTGCACTGTACACAGGTGGTGAGAGTCATTTCGCCACGTTTTGACAAAATCATGCATCTGAATTGAGGTATGTTTTGAGTTGAGATATTGAATACTCAACATCTGAATTGAGTTGTGCCTGCAGCAGCAGTAGTGTTGGTCATAGCAATGATTCCCAGGAGAGCAACAATTAGGAGTTCAATAATTGCAAGGGAGCACTGGAGAAGGAGGCTTACAACTTCTGTCAATAGTCTTTCAACAGGGTACCGCTGCCATTCTCTGGCCAAATTCACTGGGGGACGTGGTGCTTCTCTACCAGGTCCTCTCAGACTCAGAGTCCCAGGAAGTGTCAGCTGACTCATTCATCCACATCACTTTCATCTGACGCACTGGAAGTGGAGTCATATGGAGGAGATGGGGGTCTCTCCAGCTTGATGCCAGTAGGGAGTGCTAAGTCCACATCCTCAGAAGAATCACTGTTCTGAGACCACATTTTTCACTGGAAAGTCCCTTTTCTTCTTTTGGGCTTTAGGTAAGTAGAGAGAACTTTCTTTGTTTCATCTTTAGAAGTCTGTTTGCTAAACTTCTGTTCCTGAGAAAAATCTCCTATTCTCTTCCTTATAAACTGCACTTTCCCCAAACTGGAGAATGGAGTTAGCAATATGCCATGTAATCCAGAATTCCATGGGGATCCCAATCTCCTCCTTAGATGCCATGTAGACATTGTTCTTAACTTTTTTTCCAAATCCTGACTTCTAGAATTACTTTGTCCAGGAACCATGGGTTTATTTTGTAAAAAAAACTTTAAAGCAGGCCCAGATTTGGTCTTGGAAAATATGGTCACCTATTCCGCGGGAAAGATGCTGAATCAAATTCATAAATGGCTCGTCCTGCTCCGTCTGGTTGGAGATACACTGATAGAGCCTGGGGTGGCCATGTTTCTGTCCCATCTTAGTGGGGGTATGGCTGAGACTCTAAATTCTCAGCATCCTAAAAGATATACTATCCCACTCTCCTTTGAGTGGAAGATACAGCTAAGATTTTATGTCCCCAGTACCTTAAAACCTGATATTTCACTCACTTCTGTAAGTGTGGGTTTATGGCTAGGACTTTTAAGTTCCCAGTACCCCCCAGAAATGAACATCTCCTAATAGAACTTCAAGTTTATTGTGCTATAATACTACACCCACCACTAGAGTGTCAGTGACACTCCACCACTGTCTCAAGGTCCCTTTAGTAAACTCTGTTCTTCAGTTCAATAATCAGGGTCTGTTATCATTGGCCACTGTCATTTACTTATGTTTCTTTATATTTCACATATCATAGAGATCGTTCTGTATTTGTACTTTACTCTGAATACATTCTCTAATATACTTATCCTGATTTCCACTGTTACCATCTATGTTAAGAAAATTTCAGTCCCCACTTCGCCGCGCCCGCAGCCCGAGTATGACGGAGGAAGAAGACAGAGCTGCTTCAGACACCAGCAGCCCGCCAGCAACCTGCAGTATGTGATTTGAGCGTTTCCGCCAGGCCCCCCGTGAGGGGGCCCGGCGTTTCTCTCTTTTTTTTTCTTTCTCTCTCTCTCTCTCCTTCAACTTCTCCTGAGCACAGCACGGCCTCCACCCCACTTCTCTGAGCGCAAAATGGAGAGACGCACACAAATGCACGGCGCGGCTGGCGGGAGATCCAGGGCGGGGAAGTACCGGTCTCTGCCCACATCGGACACTTAAAGAGAGTGCAGCCACGTGGGCTTCCCCACTTCGCCACGCCCGCAGCCCCAGTATGACGGAGGAGGACAAGGGAGCTTTCCCACTTCCGCCCGTGTGGGGGCCCGGTATTCCTCTAGGTTTTCCCATCTTATGAGCACCATAAAAGGGTAAAAGATTGTAGTGATAGAATTTCAGGCAGAATTTTCCCTGGTCTTTATACAGAAACCCAAAACCGAGCGGCCGCGGCAGCGGCCGCGCGACCTAATGTCATCTTAGTATCAGCAATATGTAATGGTTCCTTCTTAATGGGTCGGAATTTTGTGGGAGATCCTAACAAGAATAGTAAGTCTTTTGTTGAAATATTGAAGGCAATCAAAGTGGTAGCCATCTCTCTAGACTGAACTAAGCTATATCCCCAAGCCGGCTGAGAAGAAATATCCTATCTCGGGAAGAAACGCGGCATGGTGTCAAACATAGTGTGATGTCCATTAAGCAAACAGACCTGGTGGCGTGGGAATGGGATATAAGGGGAAAAGTTATGTACATGGAACAGCGGGACGCTGGTGGAATCTCGAGCCGGAGCCTGGGGGGATTGGTGATGGAAGATGGGCACTGGTGAAGGGAAGGGTGTTTGAGTATTATATAACTGACATAATCCTGAGAACTATGTAACCCTCCACTTGGTGATTCAATAAAAAAATTTAAAAAAAAAGTTATTAAAAAATTTAAAATAAAAAAAAAGAAAATTTCAGCTATTTCAGCTATTTTCTTATAGCCAAATAGTATTCAATTGTGTACATATAACACAGGTATTTTTTAGGTTTAAATTTTAAAAATTTAAACACAATTGCGTTTTAACCCAATCATCTGTTCTCATTTGTTTGTTTTTTTCTATACATTGGCTACTGTGATTTATGCTAAAATAAAAATAGAAGTGGAAAAAGCTGTTCAAAATAATGTTTGTACTCCTTAGGAATGGTACTAACTGAAATTTCTGGATCACATGAAAGTTCAATTCTTGATTTTGTGAGAAGTCTCCATACTGTTTTCCATGCAGACTGAATGAGATGACATTACTGCCAACAGTGAGTGAGGTTACTTCCTCATCCCCCAACTCCCACCCCGAACACTGCCAGTACAGCTTGTTTCTACTCTTAGTACAAATCATTCGTACAGGTGTGAGGTTATATCATATTGTTGCTTAGATTTTCATTTCTTGATGATAAGTGATGAGGAGCATATTTTCATGTACCTCTGGACCATCTGTTTTTCTTCTTTGATGAGTTTTTCAGCTCTTCCCCATATAATATCTTCAGAAGCTTCTTTGGTTTATGTGTGTGTGTGTGTAAGAGAGAGAGAGAGAGGAGTGGGGGTGTGGAGGGAGGGAGAAAGAAGATTAAGTTATGCAATTGCTGTGTATATCTTGGAAATTAGTCCTCTATTACATGTGTGATGTGCAAATAATTTAACTCATTCTGAAGGGTATCATTTTATTCTAGTCATTGTTTCTTTTGCAGTGCAAAAATGTACCATAGTTTTTATCCAATGATCTGTTCTTAAACATTTGGGTTGTTTTCAGATTTGGGCTTTAATAAATCGTGCTGCAATAAAAATAGGAATGCAAATGTCTTTTCTGAATAGAATTTTTATATTTGTGGGGTAGATGCCAATAAGTTGAATTGATGGGTCATAGAATAGATCTATTCTTAGTTCTTTGAGAATTTTTTTATTTAATTTTATTGAATCACCGTGAGATAGTTACAAGCTTTCATGTTTGGGTTACAATCTCACAATCATCAAACACCCATCCTTCCACCAGTGCATATTCCCCACCACCAATATCTTGGGTAACCCCCCCCCTTTCGACCCTCCCTCTGCCTCTATGGCAGACAATATTCCCCATACTCTCTCTCTACTTTTGGGCATTATGGCTTGCAACACAAACACTGAGAGGTCATCATGTTTGGTCCATTATCTACTTTTGGCATGCATCTCCCACCCCAACTTGTTCCTCCAGCCATCATTCTCTTAGTGATCCCTTCTCTATTCCATCTGCCTTCTCCCCTCTGCTCATGAAGCAGTCTTCCAGCTATGGGGCAATCCCCCTAGCCCTTGTATCTACTGTCCTTGGGTGTTCTTTGAGAATTATCCATAATTTTTTCTTTTTTTTCTTTTTGGGTCACACCCAGTGGTGCACAGGGGTTACTTCTGGCTCTGCACTCAGGAATTACTCCTAGCACTGCTCAGGGGACCATGTAGGATGCTGGGAATCAAACCCGTATAGGCCGTGTACAAGGCAAACACCTTACCTGCTGTACTATTGCTGTAGCCTCCTATCCATACAGTTTTACAAAAACAAAAACAAAAACAAAAAACACTACGTCAGTAGACATTCCGACTAGCAGTGAATGAGGGTATATTTTCCCCCCACATCCACACTGGCATAAGTTATTTTTATTCTGTGTGACATGTGTAAGTCACATTGGTGTTTTCTTTTGAAGTAAGGTAGTTTACACTAAACAAAATTTCCTTAGAAAGATGTGAGAGAGGGAGAAAGAAAGGAATATGTGTTCAAGAGAGAACATGAACTTGACAGAGCAAGCAAGCAGAGACTGAAAGATGCACAATCAAAGGAGAACCTGGGTTTAAAGGAGCAAGAAGTCTCTGTGTTAGTTGATTATCTCATCGTTCTTTGGTTTGCATATCCCTGATTATAAGTCATGTAGAACACTTTTTCTATATCTTTTAGGCATCTGTATGTATTCTCTGAATAGGATTCTGTTAATTTCTTTTCTGCCTCCCTCCATTTTTTATCGGTTTATTGTTTCTTTCTTATTAAATTTGACCTGTGCTTTAAATATCATGTATACTAACCCTTTGTCGGGTGAATGGTGAGTAAATATTGTTTTCTAGCCTGTTGAGTATCATTTTATTCTAGCCATTGTTTCCTTTGCCATGCATATCTTTCTCACCTTGATATAGTACCATTTGTTTATCTTTACCTCTGTTTACTTGGCCAATAGAATTGAATCATTGATAATACTTGTAGATTGAATGCCATGAAGTCAGAACAAGTATTATTGATAATTAAATCTTTGCTCTCAGTTCATCTCTTTTCTAGAGGTGGGTGGAGCTATTATCAATAATTTTCTCTCAGTGTCTGTTAACATGAAGATTATATTCCAGCATGGTATTTTACTGTGTTGTTACCAGTAAGTGTGAAGAAGGTAGCCAAGATGGTCCTGTCCATAACTTTAACCTCACTTTACATTGCATAGTTTCTTGCCTTAAATAACCAGTGCTACCTATTTACTAAGTGAGTCTATGCAGTGACTACTAGGCTTTTAAGACCTAGAGTTCCCACGGGCACATGTATACCATGTATGTGCACTTATTTCATGGCAGGAAGGTAGCTATCAGAAGTTGAAAGTTGCACATGCCTGGAAGTATCTGTCAGTAGAACTTATATCGCCTAGGTAACAACCAGAGCATGATCAAACCTGAGTGGTGTTTTGGAAATCTACAGCAGAGAGCTTTTGGAGAAGGGTGGGCCCTCAGTCTCAGGTGTTGAAATATCTTATGCTCTGGGTCTGGCAAGGAACTATCTGACTAGCCATGAGATAGCAAAGAGTACAGAAGAGGCACGATATTTTGTTTTTTGGGTCACACGCAGAGATGCTCCTTGGTTACTCCTGGCTCTAAACTCAGAAATAGTGCTCAGAGCGATCCTATAGGATGCCGGGGATCAAACCCAGGTCTGTCTGATGCAAGGCAAATACGCTACCTGCTCTAGTATAGTTCCAGTCCTAAGGGCATGATATTTAAAACTTAAGTTTTAAGATACTTGTTTTGACATTCATGGTCCCACTATTATGTTGCAGAAGGTAGGGTGAAACATGTGGCAAGAAAAGAAAAATATTATTAAGAAAATAAAGAGGCAAAGAGTATTAATAATGTGATAGATATGATGTTAGTACATCATAATCATGAAAGTTTATTTCTAATACACATATAGTTGAGTCATTTTGCATAGATTTGGAAGGAATGACATGTTATTTTTCTTATATAAATAATTGTAAGTATAGATTTTTCAGTAAAATGTAGAATTAATCTTAAAAACTAAATCATAATAGTAAATTTTCTAAGTAAATTAAGGCACTGACTTTATGTTTTATGTAGGGAGATTGAACATATCTTATAATCCATAATCTTCAGAAAATAAGTGAAACTAATGAAATTTTTAACATGTTCATTTTAATGTCCTCATATGTGATAATATGTGGATAGGAACAGATATTGATAAAAGTAATCACTACAGTTTATTTTGTTAATATATGTATAAATATTTAAATGAGAAAAATGAATATGATTTTTTATCAGAATAACATCTTTCTATATAGATTTTCAGGACAGATATTTTTAATGTAGTCTTATTTCACAACTCACTACACTTTTAGAAGTGCTTGATATTTTGTCAAATGTATTTGATTATAGAAAAATATTTTTGTTGAATGTTAACTCTACGTGATTTGGGTTTCATCAGTGAATTGCCCCTTTTCCTCCCCCCAGAGAATCTTACAGTGCTCTTGTGAGCACCCCTAGTCCCCCAAGTTTATCTTTAACTTTTCCTTTGTGTTTTATGTCTCATTGTCACAATTCTCTGAGTAATTCTTGGTTACATATAAGTTAAAACTTTCAGGTGATTCTGGACTTTCTATTTGTAGTGAATTACTTGTTTTCTATTTCCCCTATAGCCTTTTCATATTTTACTATAGAGCAACATTCTTCGCTTAAACTCAAAAGGACCATTAATGTTGTGATCCTAGTATTTGAGAGTTGATTGACTCTGAAATATATCTACTCCTGGGCATCATTATAATTACTTGAATCAGGCTTCAGTTGCCATAGGTTCCTAACACCCCACAAAGGGCCGTTGCACTGTGGGACTGTGATGGACCTGAGGTGATTGGTGAAGCTAGTCCGGCATCAAAATGAAACAGTCTAGAAAGCATAAAAGCAAGGTATTGATGTAAGCTCTTATGACTTAGGACTCCCATGGGGAAGGACAAGCTGAACTGCCTGAGGACTTAGTCTGGGATTTACAGTAAAAGCCTTACTTGCTCTCAGAGTCCAGAGAACAAAGTTTTGGAATCTATCTTTTTTATTGTGTTTCCAAATAACTGCAAGTATAATAAGAAGTAAACTTAACTGTTTAATATGTACAACTAAAGGGGAAGAGAAAAGTTATATATATATATATTTACATATATATACATATATATATATATCCCTGGGAGACAACATGTCTCCTTGAGTTAATCCCCCCAAGAGAACTGCCTCCTTCAAGATGTTTTATCTCTGTAAATGATCAATCACACATCACACCTAAGTGCAGTTATATACCTTGAACTCCTTCAGGTGTTCTATAAATATGCTAATAGATCTGCATAAAACGGGCCATTTTTACCATCAGTTCGTGGTCTCCAGTCTTTTTGTCTCTTTGCTGGGAAGGTTGGAGATAGAAGATTGGCCAACTCAGGTTTGATTCCCAGTTCTTGACCACTGAACACATGTGTCATGCAACGCCACACTTCGTGAATTCACAATTTTTCTCAAGTATTAAAGTTTGTTTGTACAATTTGAATAGAATAAATTTCCATCTACATCCCTGATCTAGTTCTTATGAGTCTGGAACGAGGTAATATGCACCCATCTTGTTTGTTTTGAGAAATGTTAATTAAAATCTTAAAATTATTCTTTTTTGCAAAGAACATCATGGAGGAAGGAGATAGATATCAGAAGAAAGATTGAAGTATGCAGCAAATTTCAAAACAATTTGGATAGGGGATCAGAGAGATAGTACAGGGGGGTGAGTGTTTGCCTTGCATGCGGCCAACCCAGGTTGAATTCCCAGCATCCCATATGGTCACCTGAGCGCTGCCAGGAGTAATTCCTGAGTGCAGAGTCAGTAGTAACCCCTGAGCATCGCCGAATGTGACCCAAAAAGCCGAAAAATATAGGAATAGAACTACCATACTCAGTGACCACTTTGTGGCATCTATCCACAAAATACAACAGCAAAAAGACAAAAAAAACCCCACATACTTTAAAATAAACAATTTGATAATGCTGGTAATTAAATGCAAAGAAAATATACCACTAGAAGAAATACCATGTGCAATTCTTAGAATATTCCTATATGAAACTTTTGAGAATATCTACTACCTAGGCTTTTTAGTAAGGGAGTGTCAAAAAGAAGGTCAGAAGGGGATAGACTCAGTGTCCAAGTTCAAAATACCTTTTAAGTTCGAACAATGCAAAGATACTTGTGTCCAAGAGAATAAAATATGGCTAAAGAAATGTAGTATTGGGATTAAAAAACATAGACATTATTTGTATCGGTATATTTACAGCTTGAAATCATCAAGTGACAAGGGAAATAGTTTAATTTATATTATTTTCTATTTATCAGTGTGCTTAACTTGGCTTTGCAAATAATTCAGATTAGAAATTTTATGATGGAAGCTCAGGTCTTGGAGAATATTAGAACACAAGTCAAGTTGAATTGAGGTAGATTCAATGTTCTGTGGTTTGGTAACAGAGACATGTACTAGTTCAATCAAGCTAACAACAAAACAGCATAGACATGGTAAATGATAAGAAACAATATTTTGACGTAAGGAGAAAGTACTGTGGGAAGGGCACTTGCCTAGCATGCAGCCAACCCAGGTTCAATCTTTATCACCCCATCTCTATCCCTCATCTCAAACACTTCAGTCCCCCAAGTCCTGCCAGAAGTGATACCTGAGCAGAGCCAGGAATAATCCCTGAGTACCATCAGATGTGACTCAAAAGCAAACAAAATTCCAATGTTTTATTTTACAACATTCTGAAGGCTGAGAATTCAATATTAAGGTGATGTCAAACCCAGTGTCTGGTGATGACTAGATCTTTCTTGTTCACAGAAGAAACATTTTTCTGTATTTTAATGTGGTATAAGGACAAGTTGTTATTTTGAGTTTTTTTTTTCCATAAGGGTATAACTTATTCAGGAAGCTTCTCTTCTCATGACCTAATTGTCTCCCTAATGATATACATCCTAATATCATTATGATTCTAGTGTATGAATTTTGAGACATGCTATAATATGGATGCATTCATATATACAGATTATAGCAAGAAGGGTGTGAGTGATTATGACATGGACATAGTGTGAGTTTCCAAGGAAAAGCGTGGGGATGCGTGAGGCGAATTCTAACCATCAGTGGCCAAGAGCCACCTCCCCAGGCTGGACAACACTGGAGATAGACAAAGGATGGAAAGAACAGAAATACAGAACCCTGGACTGGTCAGTAATCAGTTTATTTTTTCTCCTCCCAAGTGTACTCAGATCTCTTTCCTCATGACATAGTCATAGTGGTAGTTTTAGTCATAGTTTCAGTCATCATAGTTCCATCATCCAAGTCTCCTTGTAGACCTCATAGTCCTCTCTCTCATTAATATATTCTTCCTCATTTCATCATAGCCTCATACTCCTCTACTTCCAGTCATTGTTGTAATCTAGTCCTCCTTCAAGTCCTCACAGACCCTCTAGTCCTCCAAGACCTCAAAATCACAAAGTCACAAAGTCTCAGTTCTCATCCTTTTTCTGGTTGTCGACTTTTCAGTCCCCTCTTACTCCTTACAGTATAGTTATACAGAAATCATGAAGGGTCACAGTGTTGCACTGTCCTCCCATTGTTCATCGATTTGCTTGAGCAGGCACCAGTAACGTCTCCATTGTGAGACTTGTTGTTACTGTTTTTGGCATAGTGAATATGTCCTGGGTAACTTCCCACAAAGATGGGATTGAACATTACCATAACAACAAGCAGATGTAAAGCCATTCCTTCCGGAGATTAACTCAAGGACAAAATCTCATCTGAGGGTTCAACACACCAGATTACGAGGAGATCCAAACAAGGGCAGGATTCCATCTAAGGTGAATTGCTTTCTCCTTTCCTCAGCTAGTAATCTATTTAAACAACCATAGTAAATTTACTTCTTATAATATTTCTAGTCATTTTGTATGAACATGGTAAGAGATATAATAAGCTTGAATATTGGCTCTTCCTAGGGACATCCCGCTATACATTCCATACCACAGTCTTCAGACCAGGTTAGTCTTTCCCAACCCCATAAGGGTCCATATTCAGTTACTTCTTTCTGGGTCATGGCAGAGTTTGTCCCATCATTGTGCTCTTAACTTCTTATACTTATGGTACTTAGCTTGTCTCCTTTCTATGCCAGGGTAGATTAAAGCTTGCCCTATGTCCATGCAATCCCTTTGTCGGGACCCTGCTTTGGAGGGTGCTAGGAAATAAAGACAACTGAGATTTAAATCAGGTAAATGTGATGGATGCCTAGGAGTAAATATTATTTTGGAGTCAATTAACTTCCTTGTAACAAAGCATAGCATGTATTGTCTTCTTGTGTCTATACAAAAAGGACATTTCTAAATAAATCATGCAAATGACATAAAGGAAAGAGAAAAGCTATAAAAGATTATTAGTGCTTGATGGAATTGGGTGCCTCAGGGGTACTGTTATGGGAATAGCTCAATAAAACTTAAGCTCCCTGCATAAGAAGCAAGGACAACCCAATGTTATCTAAAGGACATAGGAACACATTTTTGTGGTAATAAGGCAAATTCCACTATATATACATTGGCTATTCAGCCAAGTGGGAGAGATTTCTAGATCAAATGGCAACCAAATGACCAATAGAGCAAAGGAGTATATTGTAAAAGTCACTGTATAGCTATGATGTGTTGGGAAGTAAAGTTCAACAATGCAAACATAATATAGTCTAAAATAGAACAATGTTCAATTAATCAGTGAGTCTAATAGTAAATTGATCCATCTGGAAAACAAGTACTGAATCTAAAATAATGCATAATTTATTTATTTTTTAATTTATTTATTTTTAATTAGTGAATCACCATGAGGGTACAGTTACAGATTTATACATTTTTGTGCTCATGTTTCCCCCATACAAAGTTTGAGAACCCATCCCTTCACCAGTGCCCATTCTCCACCACCGGTAAACCCAGCACATCTCCTACCATCCCCAATCCCATCTCCCCCCACCCCACCCTGCCACTGTGGCAGGGCATTTCCTTTTTTCTCTCTCTCATTAGGTGTTGTGGTTCGCAATAGAGGTCTTGAGTGGCCACTGTGTTCAGTCTCTAGACCACATTCAGCCCGCATCACCCTTCCCCCGCATGGCCTCCAACCGCATTATACTTGGTGATCCCTTCTCTGAGTTGCCCTCTCCCCAGAATGTCAGGCCAGCGTCCAAGCCATGGAGTCAACCTCCTGGTACTTATTCCTACTATTCTTCTATTCTTGGGTGTTATTCTCCTACTCCGTTATTCTATATTCCACAGATGAGTGAAATCTTTCTATGTCAGTCTCTCTCTTTCTGACTCATTTCACTTAGCATGATACTTTCCATGCCGATCCACTTATACGCAAATTTCATGACCTCATTTTTTCTAACAGCTGCATAGTATTCCATTGTATAGATGTACCAAAGTTTCTTCACCCAGTCATCTGTTCTAGGGCACTCGGGTTTTTTCCAGATTCTGGCTATTGTAAGCAGTGCTGCAATGAACATATAAGTGCAGATGTCATTTCAACTATACTTTTTAGCTTCTCTGTGATATATTCCCAGCAGTGGTATTGCTGGGTCAAATGGGAGCTCAATGTCTAATTTTTTGAGAATCGTTCATATTGTTTTTCAAAAGGGCTGAACCAGTCGGCATTCCCACCAGCAGTGTAGAAGGGTCCCTTTCTCCCCTCATCCTCTCCAACAGCGGTTGCTTTTGTTCTTTTGGATGTGTGCTAGTCTCTTTGGTGTGAGGTGGTATCTCATGGTTGTTTTGATCTGCATCTCCCTGATGATTAGTGATGTAGAGCACTTTTTCATGTGCCTTTTGGCCATTCGTATCTCTTCCTTGGTAAAGTTTCTGTTCATTTCTTCACCCCATTTTCTGATGGGGTTGGATATTTTCTTCTTGTAGAGTTCAACCAGTGCTTTATATACCATTGATATCAATCCCTTATCTGATGGGTATTGTGTGAATATCCTTTCCCATTCTGTAGATAGTCTTTGTATTCTGGTCACTGTATCTTTTGTGGTGCAGAAGCTTTTTAGTTTAATGTAGTCCCATCTGTTGATCTCTGCTTCTACTAGATTTCTTAGTTCCTTGTAATCTTTGAAAATACCTTTGGCTTCAATATCGTGGAGGGTTTTGCAGACCTTGTCTTCGATGAACCTTATGGTTTGTGGTCTGTTGTTGAGGTCTTTAATCCATTTTGATCTGACTTTTGTGCATGGTGACAGGTCGAGGTCTAAGCCCATCCTTTTGCATGTGGTTGTCCAGTTGTGCCAGCACCATTTGTTAAAGAGGCTTTCCTTGCTCCACTTCACATCTCTTGCTCCCTTATCAAAGATTAGATGATCATACATTTGGGGTTGTTTGTAGGGATATTCCACCCTGTTCCATTGGTCTGCAGCTCTGCCTTTGTTCCAGTACCATGCTGTTTTAATTTTTACTGCTTTGTAATAAAGTTTGAGGTTGGGGAGGGTGATGCCTCCCATCGTCTTTTTCCCAAGCATTGTTTTAGCTATCCATGGGCATTTGTTGTTCCATATGAATTTTAGGATTGCTCGATCCATTTCTTTGAAGAATGTAATGGGTATCCTTATAGGGATCGTGTTGAATCTGTATAATGCTTTGGGGAGTATTGCCAATATAATAATGCATAATTTAAAGAGTACCAAGTAAAAAATGTTCTAACAATGACAGAGATAGACTGCATAATAGGCATATATAAGTTTTATTATGTAAATTATTATAGTCAGAGATTGAAAGTATACATAATTAATTTTTTTCATTTTTTAAATATTTTCAGTCTAATGACTGACATGCCATAGGTATCAGTGATACAAGCTAAGAAAGCATGAACTCTATTCTTTTGAAATTGAGAAGAAATAAATAAAATTTGCTTCTGTTCCTCTTAGCATAAACAGACCAACTCTAAATAAACATATAAATAAACATACAGTAAAAATTATAGCAAATTTTTTGAATGTTTTAGGACACCGTATCTTGTTATTTTAGAATAATTATTTAAATAATGAAAGTGTGATACAAAAATTGAACTTCCTATGAGTACTCAAACAATTAAAAGTTACATAGAAGTATATCTGCTTCAGGCATGTATCACTGTTGAAATATTTCCAGCTTAGTTATGCAACCAGTTAGATTTTCTTTTTCTAGTTCACAGCTTCATGTGTTGTACAAATTAAGGAGATGTTCAACTAAAAAAGGCTTGAATTTAGTTAATTGTTTCATTTATTTAAGGTAATGAAAGACAATGTGAGAATTACATCAACTGAATAGTGTCACTGCCAAGGAACTGTGATGATTTACTTGGATATCCACAGTTAAAAATTTATCAGGATAATAAGGTAAGAATGCTGAGAGTTTACTAAGAAAGTGCAAAGCAGCTTCTGAACAGCAGAGTGGGAAACAAGGGGACCTGAAAAGTTGATCTGTGTGTTTTCCATTTTATATTTTATTTCATTCTTGCTTTTTATATTTTACTTAGTTAAATAAAGTAAAATATTTAACTAAGTATTTTAGTTAAATACTTAGTTAACTAAAGTATTTGTACGCTTTCCCCATCATTGCTTCTTATATTTAGGTGGAGTTTCTTAGAACTAAGCAACTTGTTAGACCAATCTTCCTGGGATCTGCAAAAGAGTGTGCTCTGAAACCACAGGCAGAGCACTGTGTTGTTTGGAGTGTTGTTCAATCCAGTTCTCTTCTTGGTTATCTGTGAAAAGTCTCTTCCTGTCAGCTCCAGGTGTGAAAGCTGTTAATTTTCTTCCATGCTGATATATCAGTGTCTTTGGAAAGTCCCCCATTTTACCTTCCATTGCTAGCTCAGTTTTGTTTGCTGTGAAAACCGCCTACTCTCACCATGGGGTCCAAAACAATGCTTATGGCTATTTTCTCTAAAAACACGTAGATTTGTGAAATGTGTATCAAAGAAACATTTTAGTCACAGACTTTTTTACAGCAGCACTATCAAAAATGAGAAATGATATCCCATATTCTATGGGCCAATATTCATGTCTGAATAAGATACATCTGGCTGAAGACAAAATATAATTTTGTTTAAACAAACATTTTTAAAAATTTTAAATTGAGGACCCCGCTTCCCGCTGCCTGGACTCCCCGAGACCCTCCAGCCGCCCCAGCCCGTGTCCTCCGCGCCCCGGCTCCTCACCGGGCCCCCTAACTGCAGCCCGCCCTCGCAGGTACCGTCCCAGACCCTCGGCCACACCCTCAGTGTTGTATACGACACTGAGTATCTATTTGATAGAGATATCTCACTGATTTTCTTTGTATTATATTTACATATAGAAAATTATGTGCAAACAACAGGGAAAAGGTTCACAATGATCAAACTAGATTTGAACCTGCTACCATAGGATTGCTTGTCTTAGCAATCAAATAGTATACTTTGTCTTAGTTCAGATGTGAGGCAATTTCCAGAATTTGTCCATTCTTAAATTTTTGACCGCCATGTTAATTTGTTGGGGAGAGCAAGGAGGTAGCGTGAGGAAGAGAGTTATGTGCACTAACATATTCTTATTTACTGTGATGTAGGAATGTTTAGAGTATAATTTGATTTTTCCCATTTGATAGAATTCAAATGAGGAATAAAGAGGAACTATATTTGAAACAATGGAGTGGTAAAACAAATTAAACCGAGACATTACAAATTAACCAAAATCTGAATTCAACTAGAAACATTACACAAAGTAACTTATAAAGAATTACACAATCACACAGAGAAAGGCTTTCCACATTATACTTTTCCCTCTATTACTGAAAATGTCTTTTGCCTTCACATGTATACCATTTTTTCTATTTATCAGTAAATGAGCATCCAAGCAAATTATCTCTAATGATTTTATAAATAATATACTGGAATAAATTATGCCATTGAATATCAATTTGGGGTGAGGAAAAATTTTTTTTATAAATTTTACTGAATCACTGTGAGATAGTTACAGGCTTTCATGTTGGTTACAATCAAACAATGATCAAACACCCACCAATATCCTCGGTATATCCACCCTTTCCCACCCTCCATGTCAGACAATATTCCCCATAATCTTTCTCTACTTTTGGGCATTATGGCTTGCAACACAGACACTGAGAGGTCATCATGTTTGGTCCATTATCTACTTTTGGCATGTATCTCCCATCCCAACTGATTCCTCCAGCAGTCATTGTCTTAGTTATCCCTTCTCTATTCCATCTGCCTTCTCCCATCCACTCATGAAGCAGTCTTCCAGCTATGGGGCAATCCTCCTGGCCCTTGTATCTACTGTCCTTGGGTGTCAGCCTCAAGGAAAATATTTTAATGAGTAAAATCTAGAAGTTCCAAATATATAATTAAAGAAGATATATAGTAAGCGTATTTAAAGTGGGGGACCTAGAAAACAATTTGAAATTCATAAGACAATAGTAGGGAAGGGTTAAACAGTGAAACATGAAAAGGTAGTGAAGAGTGAAAGAAGTTGAAGACAACAGCATCACTAATATTCAGTACTAAATATGTTTTCAATATTAATAAAACTATAAGTAACTCATATTTTGTATGTTTTGCATTGTATTATTAGAAATGCGTATTTTGTTAGACACTGTTCACTGAATCTAGTGGTACATTTTGTTGACAAAATTTAACAGAACTTTAAAATGTGTCATTAACTAGACTACACATAAAATAAGATTATGTGTATGTTTTTAACTATTAACAAAAAATGAATGTCATATACATATCCTCTATTTGATAACGCTTTTCTTTCCCATATTCTATACAATCTCTCCACACCATAATTTAATATTTTAAACCAAATTATTAAAATCTGCCTGTAACTCAGACTTCTATATTTCTAATAACATTCTCTCCCCCTACCTCGTGTGTGTGTTTCTATGTGTGTGTTATAATAAGCGTGTGATTCTCTTGAGGACCTATTCTTAAGAAATCATACAATACAACATGGGATGATAAAATAACTCCATCTCTTTCTCTGTCTCTCTTTTTCAAAATCCCTGCCATAGAGTCGTAGAGACAGCAGGTGGTTGGGGGTGATGATAGGGAACCTGGGGTAACTTGTGCTGGAAAATGTACACTGTTGAAGGTGTGAGTGTTGGAATACTGTATGACTGAAATCTAATCATGAACAGCTTTGTAAGTATCTATCTCACAGTGATTCAATTTTAAAAAAGTAGAAGAAGGTATATCACCAAGTGGAAGAGCTTAATTTTGTAGATTAGTCATTACCCATTCCTCAGGCCACCTCTGAGTGATCAGATAGACACTTAGAAGAATATCAGAAGTACTCCAAAACTTGAAGTGAGTCACAGAGCAGTTTTATAAAATTTGATGAAAAGACAAAAAAATTAACTGAAATATATTTATTTACAATATGTTTTACAAAAAAGAAAAAGTATGTTTCTTTTGTATTGATCATTAAAGCAATATAAGGAGGAGGCGGAGGAAGAGGAGAAGGAAGAGACAGAGGAAGAGGAGGAGGGGGGGAGGACGAGGAGGAGGGGAGGACGAGGAGGGGGGGAGTAGGAGGAAGAGGGGGAGGAGGAGGAATCGAAGAAGAAGAAGAAGAAGAAGAAGAAGAAGAAGAAGAAGAAGAAGAAGAAGAAGAAGAAGAAGAAGAAGAAGAAGAAGAAGAAGAAGAAGAAGAAGAAGAAGAGGAAGAAAAAGAAAAAGAAGAAGAAGAAGAAGAAGAAGAAGAAGAAGAAGAAGAAGAAGAAGGAGGAGGAGGAGGAGGAGAAGGAGGAGGAAGAAGAGGAAAAAGAGGAAGAAGAAAGAAAGAAAGAAAGAAAGAAAGAAAGAAAGAAAGAAAGAAAGAAAGAAAGAAAGAAAGAAAGAAAGAAAGAAAGAAAGAAAGAAAGAAAGAAAAAGAAAGAAAGAGAAAAGAAAGAGAGAAAGAAGAAAGAAGTGCCTGCCATATAGGTGGGGACGAGGGGAGGGAGGGAAACTGAGGGCATTGATGGTGGGATATGTACACTGGTGAATGAATGTGTGTTGGAACATTATGTGACTGAAGCCCAATCATGAACAACCTTGTAATTGTGTATCTAATTATTATTCAAATAAAAATGAATTTAAAAAGACATAACCATTTGAAAGTGTTTATTTTCAAAATGGTTAGTTTGACTGCAAATAAAATATATAATGAGATATCAACAAGAAAAGAAACCTTTTACCTTAATTTAGCAGAATTTAATACAGTAATTGGTAGTTTTTTAGATACCTAGCCATTGGTTTTCAATGATTTTTCAAATTTTACCTAGTTATACTTGGAATTCATAGTAAATGTTTAAAAATTTTAATGTACTCTCCTGTTTAAATGATCTATAAAACTGTTATTTTAAAATTCATACCACCTAAATTAAGGCTCACTTGTATATATCTTTTCCCTTTTGAAGATAAGTTTTGGACAATCAAATGCCACTAATATGATGAATATTACAACATGTATCATGGAAATCAAATTTGAATGAACAAAAATTCACTAATCTAGTTTTATTTCCATTCTTTGTGAAAGATAAATATTTCCTCTGAAGAGAGGTTCAACATTGTAGATTATTAAGGATTTGAAGGCTTTCTTGTTATTATCACACCATTTATATTATGCCTTACTTTAGAGATTATCGTCTTTTGCTTTGTTGAATTTAGTATTTTAGAGCTTGTTAATCTCTTTATCTTAAGCATGATGAAATGATGATTATGATAAAAATTAATGTTAACATCCTGCTAGTCATTTTAACTGCAATATAACAAAACCCCTCATATTGTGTTTGAAATACTTCTTGTTTTAACAACTAAAGATTGCCATCTAGTGGGAATGTTGAAGCAAGTAGAAGAATACAGTAATGGTTTTATAGAACTGAATTTTTTTACTGGTTTCATGATTCACTAAACAGTTTCAATAAATTTTATAGTAAAAGAATAAACTGTCAATCACAGTTCAAACATAAAATTAATCTTACACCATCTATAGCATGAATTTTATCAGTCTTTTAGGTAGTTGTTCATATTAAGGGCTTTCTCACTCTTCTACAGATAGTTTTTCGTTTTGTATTTTTTTTCTTTTGCTTTGTCTTTTGGCCACACCAGCTCAGAACTCAGGGTTTTCTCCAGGCTGTGCTCTAGGACATTATAGTGCCAGGAATTGAGTCTATGTCTCATCAGATATAATGAGTGCTTCAGCCCTTGAGTGATCTTCACTGTTCCTTCACCAGGTAGTTTTAATGAAAGTGCAGAGAAAACACACTTTTATGTATTTTAACAGTAAGCATCAACCAATTTTGATTAGAAATAGAAAAGAATTATTGTTTGTCATATTACATCCTATTGTCAAATGTAGTATATAAAGTCACAGGATAAGGAAATACAGGATATCAAGAGGATGGCTAGATATTCTTTTTTCCTAGATTATAGAACTGAGGAATTTATCTTGTGTTTATCCTTATTCTACCTTAGTACTTTGAAAAAGCCTGCAATACCTATCCTTTGAGACTATTTAAAGAAATCATTGGTTAATGGTAATTACTGGGTCTTTGAACTAATTGAGGAATCTAAATGACACGTATGGCAAAATTTAGAAGCTTAATAAATATCTGAGCAGAGTAGAATTAAGGAAGAGAGACTGATTTATAATCAATTCTATGACCACCTCAGGAAAATGTGACAAATTTAAAATTGTACATCAGTGTTGTAGAGCTTGAGATTTCCAGGAAACCCAGACTTTTTAATGGGTTGGTACACCTGGAGTTAAAGTTTTAACTGAGTGGTGGCTTTTGGGTGTGTGCGTGACTTTCGGATCTTCCAGAAGTACAGGAAGGATGGTAGCCCATCCAACTCTGCAAAAGCCTGGAGATTTCAGTCACAAAGCCTGTATACCTGAATTTTTTCAGCAGATTAATTTCTGAGTGACGTTCAGTCCAAGACAATGGAATCCCACCAGAGGAATGCTGGCGATTTTGGAGTGTGGTTGCAAGCAGCTGCTGGGGTTCTGTTTGGACGAACAATTCGAGAATAGGTTTTCCAGGGTGCTCCGGACTTCTCAGCAATGCAACGGTGTCCGGAAAACTTTTTTGCATCTTATTGAACAATTTCAACACTGATAAACTATTAATAGTACACCAGATTGGATGGGATGAAACATAGAAGGCAACCAACCTCTATTAACAAAACATAAACACAGAAATCTTAACCTGTATAACAACATCTTAGCAATCTCTTACACAAGGATTTAATGTCTCCATAGTGAGATACAACAATTTACAGTAATTTCCTTCTAAGGAAACATTTTTTATCGTTATGGTAGTAAATTATTCATAACAAGCAACATAAAATAAATTATTGAGGGCCTGCTATGGAGGCAAACTTAATGGATGGTTTAGAAAATTGGAGAGAATGGTGGAAGGAAGAAGTAATGATGGTGAGATTGGTGTTGGAATATTGAATACCTGTAACAAACATCATTTAACAACTTTGTAAAGCACAGTACTTATATAAAGTCTAGGGGGATAATTTATATATGTAGGCCTCACCTATTTCGTGTAAACCTCAAAATACGTTAACACAGAATTGCTTTAAAAGTTTTATTAATAACAAGTAGACATAATTATTACCATAACGAGATCCAAGTATAAAATAAAATTTAATGCAATACAAATTAGATTCCAGAATTGAAAATGTATATATATATATGAGAATAGGCATTTTATTATATTGTATCATATGGTTTTAATTTTCTTGTTTACATAGGTCAAAATCATGTAGTAATCACAAATTGGCTCTTACTGGTTTATTTTTTGATCATTCTATTTGCAATTTCTTAAAGTTTTGTTGGAATAAGTAACATAAAGTATACTTGTTCTGTGCCTAAAGGGACAGATTGGGAGGGAAACATACTGGTGTAAGGAAGGTCACACTGGTAGTGCTAGAACACTAAACACTTAAAACAACTGTATGACAAACAACTGTATTTTTAATGAAAATGAATTTTAAAAAGTAAAAATTAAAAAATAAAATTGTACATTAAAAATCAAGTAAAAATAAACGCATGTGTTATATTCTTTATGTTTTACATTGTTTTATCAGTTCCTGAATGTCCTGTCATGTAGTCTTTTCAGACTGATATCTTAGTAATACATAGTTAATAACCATCTATATCCCTCCATGTCTTGAAACTTATTTCCATTTAGTATTTCATAATATTTTATTGTCTGAAAGTGACACATTTTATTTATCCAGTCACTTCCTGTACATTATGCTGGTTTCTTTAAATTGTGATAATTATTAATAAAGTTGTCTGGGCCAGAGATATCTTACAGCCGGCCTGAGCACCACCAGGCATGATTCCTAAGTGCGGGGCCAGGAATAACCCCTGAGCATAGACAGGTATAGCCCCAAAATAAGAAAAAAAATAAAACACACACTCTATAGAGAAAATTAAAAAATAAAAAATGAAGTCATAAACATTTACCTGTGGGTTTTGTGTAGATCTAAATTTTCAACTTCTTGTGGTAAACAGAAGATGGATGATGCGGTAATAAGAAGATGGATAACAGGATAAGCGTAGGTCTAAAATAATAATATGCTGCCAAATTATTCTCCACAGAGACTTATAATTAAATAACCTCATGGTAAATGAATTTCAGTGCCAATGTACAGTATGTGTTTTCACCAGTTATTTCTCTTGCTCCGCATTTCTACTAGCATTTGTTGTTACCAGCATTTAGATTTTAACCATTCTAATATATATATATATATATAGTGGTTTCTCATTGCCATTTTAATTTTAATTTTCTCAAAGATACAGGGAATATTTTCATGTACATATTTTACATCTTTGTTTTTGTTCTATTGGGTTTTTTTGCGGGAGTTGGGGAAGAGCCTCACCTGACAATGCTTAGGGGTTACTTCTGCCTCTGCTCTCAGGAATCACTCCTGGTGGTACTCAAGGGACCATATAAGATGATGGGGATAAAAACCCATGTCAGACATGTGCAAGGGAAACACCCTACCCATTGTACTATATCTGTGACCCCTTATTTTTCATCTTAACGTCTTCTTTGCTTAAGTCTGTTTTAGGGTATTTGGACCATTTTTAACAGGGACACTTGCTTCCATAATGTTGAATTTTAAGATTTTTTTCATATTTGGTACAAGTTCTTTCATGTGTGTTTGCTTGTAAATATTTTCTCTAAATCTATTGTTTGTCTTCATGTTGTCTTGATTTTGATTTTTGCCCGCCCACAGCACAGTGAACTATATCACCAGACCTGATGTGTTCTTGGGGCTGGTTCTATAGATCAATTAGTTGTGTTAAACTCCTGTTGCCTTTCTTTCAGTATTACAAGTACTGGTTTAAATTAATTTACTCAATTTGATTAATGGAATACAATTACTGAATCAATGACAGATACCATTAGAATAGACCTAAAAGTCAAGACACAATTATAGGTGTTCTGAGGAGATCCACTTTAAGTATACAAAAACATAAATTAAAAGGAATCAGATGAATAAAATGATGATGGCACTAATAGAAAAAAAACAAGATTAGTTCTGTTTAAATGCCCAGCATCTGCTTGGTGCTCAAGTTGTGAGTGATTTCTAAGAATTAAAGTGGGAGTAGCTTCCAAGAACTGACAAGCAGGGCATCAAAAAGAAACTAATAAGTGCCATGAGTTTTAAAAAACAGGAAATTACAGATCCATGTTCCAAGCTATTCTCCAACCTGCCTTCTTGAGAGTTTTGCCAGTGGTTTTACAGCATTTTCTCCCTAAGAAGCTTAGAGATGCATGACAATTGCTTAGTACAAAGTATGCTCTTCCCCAAAATGTTTAAACATAGTACTTGATAACCAAGTGTTTTTGTTTCTGTTCTTTTGGGATGGGGTGGGGGATACGGGAGATATTGGTGGTGGAAGGTGTGCATGATGGAGGGATAGGTGCTCTATCATTGTATGACAGAAACTCAAACATGAAAGCTTTGTAACTGTATCTTGAAGTGATTCAATTTTAAAAAAGTAATATAGAACTGCTTTCAAGTGCACACCAACTCAAAAAGTCAAGTGGGCTTGACACCAAGTAGGCCCACACATAGTTCATACCAAGTCGACACAACAGTTAGCACTAGGAAATTTGTCACCTTTTACTTCTTAAGATGCATGGTTATGTAGAATTCAACTGAGAATAGGCTTGATTGCTCCTGCCCCTCTAATTTTGAAGTCAGACTTCTACATTTTATCTTATCTTTCGGCAACCATGGAAGCAACAGCTCCCTGATGAGATTTAGATGTGGGAGGAGGTGATTTTATTTAGTTTTAGATCCATAAACAATCAATCAATATTTTTTATTTAAAGAAATATTTTATTGAACCACCGTGAAAAAAAGAAAAAAAATACAAAGCTTTCAGGTTTAAGTCACAGTCAAATACTGATCAAACCACCATCCCTTCACCAGTGCACCCGTTCCACCACGAAGAACCCCAATACACCTCCCTCCCACCCCACCCCCCATCTAAGTAGCTAATGATATTCCCATTATTCTCTATATATATTGAGTACATTCCATATTTCCATACAGAACTCACTATTATTGATTGGAAATTTTCCCCAACAATCAGGCCTGCTGAATAGGCATCATCTAATAATTTCTCTTCATTGCTAAGAGTGAAGACTTTGAGTCCACACGGCCGCAATAGCAGCCGCGTGGTTTTGGGTTTCTAATATTTTATTTTTTTATTATTTTTTAATTTAATAGTTTATTTTTAATTAGTGAGTCAACGTGAGGGTACAGTTACAGATTTATACATTTTTGTGCTCATGTTTCTCCCTTACAAAGTTTGATAACCCATCCCTTCACCAGTGCCCATTCTCTACCAAAAGTAAACCCAACATCCCTCTCCCCCCTCCCCAGTCCTGTCTCCCCCCACCCCATACTGCCACTATGGCAGGGTATTCCCTTTTGTTCTCTCTTTCTGATTAGGTGTTGTGGTTTGCAATAAAGGTGTTGAGTGGCCATTGTTTTCAGTCTCTAGTCTATATTGGGCCCGCATCATCTTTCCCCCACATGACCTCCAATCACATTTTACTTGGTGTTCCCTTCTCTGAATTGCCCAGAATGAGAGACCAGCCTCCAAGCCATGGAGACAACCTCCTGGTACTTATTTCTACTATTCTTGGGTTTTAGTCTTATAGTCTGTTATTCTATAGTCCACAGATGAGTGCAATCTTCCTATGTCTGTCTCTCTCTTTCTGACTCATTTCACTTAGCATAATACTTTCCATGCTGATCCACTTATATGCAAACGTCATGACCTCATTCTTTCTAACAGCTGCATAGTATTCCATTGTATAGATGTATATTTTAGCTCAGTTCACAGTCAAAATGGATGGCTGCAAGAATCCGCTCTGGTGCCAAAATGGGTTAGGAGACCTCAGGATCACAGTCAATAGGCGCGGAGGGTCTGCTTCTCGTGCCGTGGCTCCGGTTCATCTCTGGGCGGAAGGCGCGCTGGGAACGCCCCCCCTCCCAGGACCACCTACAGGCTACGTCACTAAAGAAAGTCCTACCTCCTGGTTGAGGGGTCTTAGAGGGTGGCTCTTACCACGTGGCTGCTACCGCTGCCACCATTTTCGCTCAGAAAAATGGGGTGGAGAGGGAAAAAAAATCCCTCCCCGGGCTGCACGAGGTTGTAGCTCAGTTCACAGTCAAAATGCATGGCTGCAAGAATCCGCTCTGGTGCCAAAATGGGTTAGGAGACCTCAGGATCACAGTCAGTAGGCGCGGAGGCTCTGCTTCTCGTGCCGCGGCTCCGGTTCATCTCCCAATCAATATTATTTTTAAGCATCTTAGGGAGTTACTGTCTTAGTTTTGCAGGAGATAAAAAATTTTAACATAGCAAGCATGATATAGTAATATGAAATACTAGTTATACTTCACTAGGAGCCAAACAAGTGAACTTTTATATTATTACCACAAAACTGGATTAGACTTGATTATGTTTATTTGGAAAAATGGATTCACCCTCTGTGTAATATATATGTATATATGTGAATGTATATGTAATAAAAATATCAAATACTTCAAAGGATTGTGCTCTGGGACTTAGTTGTAGTATTCATGACAAGTTGTGGGCATTCATCACTCCTAGAAGGAAAATAGAGTGCAGACCATCTTAATTAAGTGATAAATCAAGCTTTCTCTTATAATTTTATGGTTTTTTTTAGGCACTATGATTTACATACCATAAAAGATAGGGTTTCATACACAAAATTTCCAGCCCCCCCACACCCTTCACTGTAATATTCACTTTCCTCCTTAACTGTCCCAGAGTCCTCTGCTTTAGTAAAGCCCCATCCTCCACCAGTAAGCTACCTACTAAATATTAGTTCTCAGTTTCAGTTGCATCTGGACATCTGTTATCTCCTTACTCTGTTTCTTTATATTCCACATATGAGAGAGACTGTATTTGTCTCTCTCCGTATTACCGCATTCCACATAATACTCTCCAAATCTATCTGCATAATAGCAAATTGCATGATTTCAACTTTTCTTATAGCAAAGTAGTACTCCATTATTTATATGTATCATAGTTTCTTTACGCAGTCACTTGTTCTTGGATACTGTTTTCCCCCCAGATTTTAGCCATTGTGAGTAGTACTGCAATAAACGTAGAAGCACAATGTTTTCTTGTGATCCCTTCTCTATCCCATCTGCATTCTCCCCTCATGAAATCTAGTAACTATTTCGCAGTGAGTCAATAAAATTTTAAATTTTTTAAATAAATAAATAAATAAAAATAAATAAAGTCCAAAATAAAAAGGAAGCACAAATGTCTGAATAGAGTTTAGGAAGCATTTGGGTTACATGATCAGAAGTGTATTGCTGAGACATATGAAAGCTCAATTATTAGTTTTTTAAGTGGACATATATTTTTCCAAAACAGTTGGAACTGTAGATATTCCCACCAGCCATAAATAGGAGTTCCCTTTTCCCCATAACCACACCAATATCTCTGTGTATATTTGTGTTTGTGTGATATGTGCCAGCCTCAGTGATGTGAGATGTTATCTCATAATTTTGATTTGCATTTCCCTCATAGTAAGTGATACACAGCATTTTTTCATACATATCTTGGCCACCTGCATGTCTTCAATTTAGGTACACATTATTAGAGTGAACTCATATCAATTATTGTCTCCCTAACTAATGATTGGAATTTCACCATCATTGAATATTATACATAAAAATATCTTTGTACTATTGTAAGACATTTATGGAATGATGGAATAATTATTCACATTATATGTTGAAGGAAAAGGGACAGGAAGAGGGATGATGACATCATTAAACTCACACCCATCATGTTTTACAGTTACAATCTTACCAGTAATGGAAAGATATGACTTTGACAATAAATTCTGTATTTTATTGCTGTTTAAATAATTATTAGTTTTTTATTATTAATTCGATAGGCATATAATCAATCACATATTAATTATAGTGAGATGAGCCTCTGATTTTGGTGTGATGCTAGAATAAGCTGAAGTAATATCTCAAGAGATATTTAGCAGCATATATAAAGATTCAAACTATGATTATGTCATTTGAAAATTAAATGACACAAAAATTAATTCTCAAGATATAATATTTAGTAGACACACCATACTTTGAAATGCTAATACCTCAGTTGTTGATAAAATATTTTTAAGAAAACTAATACCAAATAGTAGGGAAAATAGTTATGCATGCACATATTTTTTCTTATAAAAATTATTGGCAAAATTTTTAATTTCAAATGTTTCATAATATTTATTTTATGCCATATTTCCTTTACATAAAATAAACTATAAAATGATCAATTACTTAATGCATACATATTTACATAACATCACACATTTGAAAAATATAGAACCAAATTTATGGACTGGAGCGATAGCACAGCGGGTAGGCCATTTGCCTTGTAATAGACCCAGATTCTATTCCCAGCATCCCATATGGTCCCCTGAGCACCGCCAGGAGTAACCCCTGTGCATTGCCGGGTGTGACCCAAAAAGAAAAATAAAAGAACCAAATTTATTTTATTTATTAGTATAAAGAATAAACAAACATACTGAACATACAATTGGACTTTAAAGTTACTAAAGATAAATGAGGGAATATGTCTTAGCAAATACTATAGAGGACTGGAACTTCAAGATATTATTAAGGGACCCTTACCTCTTCTAGTTAGTTATGGGTATGGGAAAAGTTTTGTATGAGCTTTGAGGGACAAAACCGATATGATTTTGAATAAGTTATAAGCCCAAGTGAAAAATATTAGGAAGACCTTTTATTAGTATCTTTGTCAGAAGGTCAAAATTTTAATAATGATAATTATAGATGTAGAAATTTTAATGATGTTGTAATTTTTCATTATTCGCCTTTATTTTAAAAACTTTCTAGAAGAACCCTATGACCATTTATGATCAAAACAAATGTTATATGGGCCCAGAGAGATAGTACAGCATGTAGAGTGCTTCACTTGACTGAGACTGAGAGGTTTGATCTCTAGCAACCCATTTGGTCCCTTGAGCTCCTAAAGGAATGGTTGCTGAGCTCAGAGCCAAAAGTAAATCCTGAGCATTATCAGGCATGGCCCTCAAATTTTATCCTTTTAAAAATATCACGGCTTCACATGCTGGGGGATAAAGGCAGCTGGGATGGAGAAGGGAACACTAAGTGAATGGTGTTTGGAGTGCTCACTCGTAACCGGTGATGCGTGCTGAAAGTAGACTACAGACCAAATATGATGGCCACTTACTACCTGTATTGCAAACCATAACACCCAAAAGGAGAGAGAGTAAAAGTGACTGTGTCTGCCACAGAGGTCAGGGGTGGGGGAACAGGGTGGGGATGATAGGAGGGTTACTGGGAACATTGGTGGTGAAGAATGGGCACTAGTGGAGGGATGGGTACTCAATCATTGTATAACTGAAATGTAATCATGAAAGTTTGTAAGTCTGTAACTGCATCTCACAGTGTTTCATTATTTTTAATTAAAAAAACTTACAAAAAATCACTATATTCAGCTGTATATTTTTCTTTAAGAAAGTTTCTCTTTACTTCTCCCTATTTTTGATGGGGTTGAGTTTATTTTTCTTGTAAAGTCTGCCAGTGACTTTTATCTTTGATGTTAACCTCTTATTAGATAGGTATTGGATAAATAATCTTTCCTATTCTTTGGACTGACTTTGTATCTTGTTGACTATTTCTTTTGAGGTGTAGAATATTCTTAGGTTAATGTACTATATATTGCCAACATTATAAGATATTCAAAGATTTTTTAATTATGTTCAACTTGCCCTATGAACAATTATTTAAAACAAATTTAAATAAACCTTTTAATTATAGTGATGGCACAATTTTTGTCAAGATAAAATGAAATATTGAAATGTCTAAAAGGACTTTTATCTACAAAGATCTTCAAAATTACATGCAAAATTGAATAGAAAACTCAAGCACTACATTTAGGTTTTATTTTGTATGTGTGTCATCCTGAACTTTATTAGAACGTGATATTTTAAAAATATGATTGATTAACCACAACAGCTAATTAGAGAGAGAGAACAGAAGGGAATGCCTTGCCACAGTGGCAGGGTGGGGTGGGGGGGAGATGGGATTGGGGAGGGTGGGAGGAACGCTGGGTTTACGGGTGGTGGAGAATGGGCACTGGTGAAGGGATGGGTTCCCGAACTTTGTATGAGGGAAGTATAAGCACAAAAGTGTATAAATCTGTAACTGTACCCTCACGGTGATTCTCTAATTAAAAATAAATTTTAAAAAATATGATTGATTGAAATTCTGTGTTTTGCAATACTGTTCATGCTGGTTTCTCATGCATGGTATTACAACACTGAATATTTCACCAGTGTAGTTACCTCCCTCTCCCACCCCTCTTAGTATTTTTTTTCCTTTTCAGATGCTTTGTGATGTTTCTTGGGCTGATTAATCAGCCTCAAGAACAGGCTAAAATGTCCAGGATATCCGCTGCAGGCCACTGTTGCCAGGATCAGGCTGCAGATCATGGCGTGCCAAGGGCAGGGCTAGTCAAGGGACTTGATGAGCCAATGTTACCTGAACCCAAGCAAGCCACGTGTGCAGGCGGCAGCCGGAAAAGAAAGAGCTGCACAATTCTAGGGCTGGATGTTGAAAGCAAAAGTAAATAAATAAATAAAATAAAACCTTAACTGTTTTACAACCGGCCTTCAGAAAAGCATCTTTGGGGCCCAAGAGGTCAGCGCGCAGTGCTGCCGCTTCAAGGGCTACCCCCACCCACCCACCCACCCGCGCCGCAAGCAGGCAGGCAAAACAGGCGGGCGGCGCTAGGAAGATGCCTGCTCAGTCACCCTGGTGATCGCGATGCTCAGGGACCGCTTTGATCTGTGGCCACAGAGCGCCGCCACCCTCCAGCCCTTGTCGCCCAGATAATTGCAGACACCCAGACTGCAGCGGGACACCGCCCTCTCAGGCCTCTGCCCAGACATCAATTCTTTTTCAAAAACAATTATACGGGTATAGATTATGACAAAAATATTTCTCACAGAAAAATACTTTTATGTTTCTCTGTCCAATTTGCTTCGACCTAAGCCTCATTTAGGGAGACCTGGTTTACGGAGCTCTAGTAACGTACACGCCATTAACAAAGCGTTTGATGTTTTGGAGTAAAGGAACGGGAACAACCTATGCTTCCTACTATACACCTAGCAGAAAGAATAACTGAAAGGCTGATAAAATACATCGGGTTTTTTTGGACTGGAAATGAGTATTGGGGTGAAAATGAAAAAGACACTCAGACATTTCACCAAAACAAAAATTAGCTATTAGATCAGTATATATAGTTACAAAAAAAACTGGAAACAGTGAATGGTAATTATAAAATGGAATTTTTTGACCTGGATATGTAGGAACAAATTGCCAGCAACTGAAACACAGAATAGGAGGCTTAGCTGTTTTACTGGATGTGGTAAAATTTAGAGTGTGGAAAGAGCAATTATTTAAAACTACAAAGATATATTTATATGGAATTTTGTTTGTTTGCTATTTTTTTTGCTATTTTTATTTGTTCTTTGTTTACTTGTTTGGGATTTGGGATTATGGTCCACACCCAGTGATGCTTGGGGCTTACTCCTGACTCAGTCCTTTCTTCTTCTTTTTTTAAATAAAAATTTTATTTTATTAAATCACCGTGCGGAAGATTACAATGCTTTCAGGTTTAGGTCTCAGTTATACAATGCTGAAACAACCATCCCTTCACCAGTGCCCATATACCACCACCAAAAAAAAAAAAAACCCACACAGTACACCTCCCATCCCGCCCCCCCACCCCCTACCTTGTAACTGATAAGTTTCATTTTACATTCTGTTTACTTTGGTTACATTCAATATTTTAACACAAACCTCACTATTGTTGTTAGGAGTACCCCACTAGATTCAGACCTACTGTGAAGAAAAATAAGGTCGCGCGGCCGCAGTAGCAGCCGCGCGGTTTTGAATTTCTGTACTTTAACACAAAGTCCAGGGAGATTTCTTTCAGATATTGGATCATTGCAGGCCCTTCATCCCCGGAGAGAAAGAGGCGAGAGAGAGAAATACCTTTCCCCTCCTGGGCGGGCACGGGGCCGAGGCTTAGTTCTCAGGCTGGAGACATTCTGCGAGGAGTTGTTGCCCATGCCGAAAGAGGTTTTGCTGGGTCTGGATTCACACTTGTGCAGCTGTGGAGAGGCCGCACACGCGTGCGCCCCCCCCCCGCCCCGGGATCACATCTCGGCGGTGGGAGGGGCCGGTGCCTCCCTCAGTCCTTTCTTCTTGGTGTGGCACCAGCCTCCTTACATGGTGGGAATCAAACCCAGGCCTGCTGCTTGGAAGGCAAATGCCCCACCAGCTGCAATATCTCTATGACTCCCACACAAAATACTTTTACATGTTTTAGTAAGTCTTCATTAAGAGAATTTTATGGGCTTTAACTATTAAATGGGATATTTTCAGATGATCACAAACCCATGTGTTTTTATCAATATGTTATAATGCTTTTAGCAAGATTCAAGTTAGTGAAATCTGAGGCTTTGACTATAAGCACTGACATACAACAGCATATTTATTTCAAAAAATTATTAAATATTTCTGTTTAAAGGGGCTTCAAACTTGATAATGCTGATGTATAGAGAATTGTAGGGGAACATTTATCTCCAAAGCCGGGACAATTTGCATACCTGTCTGGACAGGAGCCTGGGCATATGGAAAAGAAAGACTAGCACACAGAGAAACCCCTCTGCGATCAGTTGCTCACAGCTCACTTTATTGCCAAATACACACGTTTTTATAGAAAATCTTGGCTTCAAATCACATAGAGCTTAGCACTTTTGGCCTATCAACATTTCCTCTCTGCTTTGTCCCTGATCCAATCCCTTTCAAGGCTATATGTTGTGGTTAGGATGACTTGCTTAAGGCATAAGTGATGGTTTCAGCATTTTAGGCATAGTGGCTAGAGGGTCAAGTGAGGCTCAAGGCTGGACACATGATGCAGGCGCCCTGTTTTGCTATATCTGCCCAGTTACTCCCCTTTGCAAGGTTGCACTTCGGGGCTTCTTTGCAAGATCGGGTTTTTCCTGCTCCAGTGCCTGTCACCCTGCTCCACATTTTCCCCTTTTTAGTTATTTGGCTGGGAGTCTCCATACGCTAGAAAATTGGTTGTCAAGGGCTCATATTGCTGGACTGTAAATTGATGGACCATTACTTGAGTCATTTCCTGAGTACATGTTTGAACAAATCTAAACAAGCAAGGGGCTATGGCTTATACATAGAGAACTACAACAAAAGGGGTAAGTAAGGCAAGTATCCAAGGCAGGACTGAGATAGTGGAAGAGGGGGTGCTATCAGAAGTGTTCTTAAGACTATCACAAATTTCAACTATTTTCTTGACATGATTGCCAATTATTCCCAGACTCATTAATAAAATAACAACATTGTTCATCAAAAAGCACACAGAACCTCCCACCCATTGTCTGCAGTTATCATATCCAGTGCTCTCTGATTCTGAAGAACGACTTCAACCATGGAATTCATCTGATGTTGCAGCACTGTTGTGGTGAAGTCAATCACTCCCTGCATCTTGATGGTGAAGTCCCAGGCCATCAGGAGTGTCTTGACCAGAGCACCAGAGGACAGTCCTACTGAGACA
Organism: Sorex araneus; assembly: GCF_027595985.1. NCBI lineage: Eukaryota > Metazoa > Chordata > Mammalia > Eulipotyphla > Soricidae > Sorex > Sorex araneus. Next base: position 129,955,896 of record NC_073313.1, read on the forward strand.
GCTAGTCAAGAGGAAGCCAGTCCAGAGGCAGCCAAGAGGGGCGGGAAGTCTGCACACTTCCCTCAGGTTTTATAGGCAGGAGCCAGGCAAGTTTGTCGGAGCTGTAAAGAATAAACTAGGGAACAATAGCAGTGAAAAAGCAAGTTGTTTCTGAGGAGAGTGGAACAGTGTGATGCAGTGAGGAGTCACACAGTAAAGTAAACCTTCTGGGGTGGAGGGGTTCACTTATGGTTGCTGGAAGCAGGTCTGTCGCATTCCCCCAGGGATTGATGCCCTGTATTGGGTCAAGGTTCTTACTCTGGGGTGTAGCTGAATCAGTCCTTGTTGGCAGAATAGCCACAGACCAATTTAAAGGCAGTGACACAAACAGTGGCTGTGAAAGGGAAGCACATAAGAAACAATCTCTGCAATCTGTAGAATTGATGTTCCTCAGGAGATTAAGTACATATTGTAGATACTGGGGCCAAGAGGGAGCTAGGCGCTCCCTTCTGATGGCTTTTTCCAGGGAATGTTTGGGGTCTTGGAAAATCTGCGGCACCAAGGCAGATGCCAGGACAGGCACCAATGTTCTGGAGACCCGTAACCTGCGAGTTGGTTTACTTGTCCAGTATAGAAACCCATCAGCTCACACCTGCCAGTGTTGATGTCAGGGGTCTGGTGCCTGTGACCCAGTTTTTCTTGTTTGTATGAGGGATAGACCCTATTGCAGAGAAGAAAGATTTTCTGTCTGGATTTAGGAAAGCAACATAGTGACATGAAGCATCAAAAAATGTACTGAAGATACAAAGAAGAGCATTTCTGTCATTTTACTCACAATGAGATATAATTTACCCATTTGTTATGGGTCCAAGTCAAAACAAGCAATTAAGTTCTGTAGAGATAGAATATACAGTTTTAACAATATCACGTCTGACTCATTTAGTTCCATGTTGAAAACCTTGATTTCCATTTATCTAAGAGCACTGCAGAATTCTAGAACAATTTTGCAGATATAATTCAGTGAGTTGCTTTTACAATACAGTTTTATGAGTTTCTTTTCTTAAAGCACAACCTTAAACCTACATATTTCTTAAACCTACACATTCTCAAGCCTTCTACAGATTCCTTTATGTTCATTCTGTCCTGTAATCATTCTTCAGTCCATTTCAAATCCAGGTTCACTTTAACAGGATTCCTTTCTTCTTCCTGCTGATGATATCTTCATCCATTATCATTCTTACTTAAAATAAACATCTATGTTCCTGCCTTATAGTATTATCTCACAGTTTTTAATCTCCCTTTTTTCTAAACTTAATACAGCTTCATTTACCAAGATATTGGGAATCAAGTTGCTAATCATTATTTCATTTAGTATGACTAAGCTGTACTCTGCAGCACTTTTTGAAAATGATTTCATCAATCCTATAGATATTCACAAGGTTTTACAATGCTTACAATTAAAGATCTTATAACACAGAGTTCAGAACTCTAGGAAAACATGAATAAAAGGGTTAAAACACTCACAAAGATTCATACATTTCATTTGCCTACATTTTCTTTTAATTTTTGCGCATTCTATCAGTTTAGTAGACTGTATTTTGTATTTTTTAATGATTTTAACCTCAATTTTTCCATCTCCAGTACACAGCTCCAATAGTCACATATGCAGTTTAAGCTTGTGTCTTTAAACAATCCTTAAAAATAACATAATATGGAGAAAGGGAACAAGGTTTCAGATTATCTATGTTTATTTTAGTTTGAAGATCAAATATCCCTTCTAGCTTTCTGTTTTATTCCCTTTTCCCTTTCATTTCCCTTGAGACAAAACTCTTCTGCCAGAATGTTTTAAACTTAAATCCCTTTTTACCACAAATACATATTTTCTTTTCTAGATATACTCTATTGCAAAAGCATTCAAAACTTTTAACTCTTAGATATCAACTTTCTAACTTCAAAACTGTAATCAGCATAAGACTATGATCCATCACCATTCTTAGCTCTCACTTCCCTCAGCTGAGAAGGGCGTGAGGGAGTGCAGCTGACTCTGTTTAGCTGCAAGGTCACTAAAGCCAAGGGGGGTGTTCTTAGCCAGTTGAATGTAAAGTGGGTCACCTTTTTCCTTCAGTAAGAAGTTCTGAGGCTCGTCTGAAATTCCAGCAGAAAAGCCTGGTATTTTAAACTCTGGAAAGATAAAGGTTTTGCAATCAATTTTGTAACACTAGAAAGCATAATAATTTTTTCATTAAAATTGGCTGAGGTTTGTAAGATAAAGCCTTGCATTTTCTGAGGCCTTATTTCATTTTAGTTTCAGGCTCTAGTTCCGCAACTTTTTCCAGATAGTACAGATTCTGAAGTTCAAAAAAATTTCAAGTGTTAATAACCATGTAATGTTTTTCCAATAGGAAATTTAGATTGAGAATTCCAACTTCTCTGTAGCTCAATATTCTGATGAGAAACCTTTGTTTAAACCTGATCTAACAAGGTCCAAAAACACCTAAACTTTTTAAATTACTAGGTTGCATATCATTCTGACTTCCCATGATGATGTAGCTTGCTAAAGTCTAAGGATTTCCACTTCCGATTTCAAATTGGCTCTAACATTCCAGTATTTCACACACAGAAAAACAGACGAATTGAATACAGACAGAAGGGTGACACACAGAGACATAGATACACATATATACACAGTTGATCGATCACTACATGAAAAATGGGTGAAGGAAGTACTTTTTTTGAATAAAAGCCGGCATACTAAATTATGCCAAGTCATTGTTTTTGGAGGTGATAGTTCCCATGGCCTTAAACAAGGAGAAAGGATGACCCAATGTTCCTGGAGCCTGGGAGGCTCCTGGGGATTGGACAGAGTTGAAGGCAGGAGCCTGTCTCCTGAATTTAAGGGACTGCCCGCCATCCTATAGACATTTAAATGGTCATTGGAATGACCAGTTTTACACACAGAGGTGTGGGAGAGATAGAGAAAGAACCGTAAGACACCTATCATGGGCTGTGGAGGAAAGAGGGGTACCAGGGGCACCTTCAGATGGTGTCAATGAGTAGACAAGGGCAGACACTGTCATATTTCTCAGGTCTTTAAGGTCCAAAACAGTTGGGGAAAACAAAACAGGAGAGATAAATGAGGGGCTGAAGAAGCCCAGTACTCCCAGATCAGGTCAGGGAAACTCACCTGTCCGAAATGTCACTTATTACCTTCATCACTGCCCCACGTTGGGCACCAGATGTTGGGGAACAGTTATTTCCATGAAGCTCTGAAGAGTTTCATGCTGGGTCCAGGTAGGAACCTGGCCGTGGGGCGGAGGAAAAGCCTGTGGAGAAAAGTTTCCTGGAGCAGTTGACCACAGCTCACATTATTGCCAAATACACACATTTTTATAGAGTCTTGACTTACAACCAAGATCCAATAACAGCATGCCCAATCACATAGAGCTTAGCAATCTTTGGCCTATAACATTTTGCTCCCTGCTTTGCCCCTGGTCCTATCCCTTTCAACACTATATGTTGTGGATAGAATGACTTGTTAAGATATCCGTGGTGGTTTCTGCATTTTAGGTATATGTGGCTAGAGGGTCGAGTGAAGGACAAGCTGGACACATAATGCAGGTACACTGTTTTTCTATCCTTACCCAACTACTCTCTCATTTGAGGTTTCACTTCAGGGCCACTTTGCAAGGTTGGATTTTTTCTGCTCCAGTGCCCATTGCCCTGTTCCACAGAAAATTTTAATGCTTAGAAATAGAATGAAAAAAGTTGTGAATATAATCAGAGTGGGTCTGTGAACACAAAAAGTAAATACAAGACTGTTCATATATATGGATATTAGAAAAAGAAAAGTTTGCTTTTAAAATTAATGTTTGAAAGGTTTTGAAATAAACTAACGTAGCCTTTTCTAACATTCCTTTCATTTTAATCCTTAAAAATTCTCATGACTTCTCATAACTTAAATCTTAATTTTCAAATATTTATCATTAAATAATATACATGGTTAACTCATTTATTAAATATATACATATCTGTTATATGCATATTTGAACCTATACATATAATATATACACGTTTAACATACCTAGATTGATGCAATTATCCATACATATATACGTATGTTTCCTATAAATATCTATAGGACCATACTATATCTAGGAGCTTATTTGTATCTTAAATCCATATAATTAAAAATTAATATAATTAGTTCTGGATCCTCTGCATAGATAACATAGTAACAATAAAGAATATAATTTCTCTTACATTTAATAATTCAAGAAAAATTGGGAAGAATATTCGGCACAGTTTTAAGAACATGAAGCAGTAGCTTACTATTGAAATAAAATAAGCTAGTTGAGATATTAGAGAAGACTTAACTCAAGGCTGGATCACAGGTAGGAAACTAAGTACAGAAAAAGATCAAAAAATAAAAAGACACACTAATTGTTTATGAAATCTTAGAAACTTTTAAACTCTGAGCCTAGAATACGTAGAATATTTCCACTTGTTCTAAGAATCAAAAGAACTCCTGATTAGGTATAAAAATGGAGCCCTAACATGGTTAAAAAAATATCAGGACCTTGTTCTGTTCCCACATTTCAGGAGCTTATAAAACAGCACTCTGTCCTAACAAAAGGTAAAAATGTCATGTACTTAGTAAAAACAAATCTGCTACTTACAAGTGAAAACAACTGAATTTTCACAAAAACAAATGCTCAGAAAGAAAGGATGAAAAGCAACCTTACGGGTCAAGATTAGACTAAAAACACCAGGGATAGACATTCTTTAATCAGACCAAATATAAGACAAGGTGAAGTATTAAGAGAAAGATATTGATCACTACATACCTGTCAAGGAATCAATACATCAAAAGACCTTAAATATTATCGGCATATATGTATACCCAGGAAATAAAGGGTCAGCAAACTTTATAATGTTTGATAATAGGGTAGAGGAGATATAGATGATAGATGATGACAACAAAAATTTACTGCAAGACTTTAGTACTTCATTCTCATTATTAACAAATGGATCAAAAAATCAATAGCTCTCTAACTAGGGAACCGGAAGAAGTTAGATTAATAAACAATGTACAGGATCATGACCTCCACCACACTCCAGCGCTAAGCTAGATACACATTCTTCTCCAGTACACATGTGACATGATCCAGGACTTGCTGAAGCACAATTTATGCATCACAAAAATAGAAATAATATCAGGCATTATTTATAGATTACAATGCCAGGATGATATAAATTAACCATAAAAGGAAAGGTGGAAAAGCACCAACATTTCTAAATGGAAGAGCATTATGTTAAATCACTACTAAGTTGAAGAGGAAGTCAGCAGAAAAGCATAATAATCCTCAAAATAAATGAGAGTAAATTCACAAGCTATCAATATCTATAGGACACAGCAAGAGTTGTACTGAGATGAAATCTCATAGCAATACAGGTTTATACCAGGAAACAAATATATATATGTATGTGTGCATATATATGTATATATATATATATATGACTGCCTGAGAGACTGAAAAAATAAGAACAAAGGATCACCAAAAGAAAGGAAAGGAAAAAATCAGAACATTAATGATTTAGAAATCAAGTAAATGATAGAAATGATCAGTGAAAATAGGAAATTATTTTATAAAGAATGAACACAATTGACAAACCGTTAGCTATATTTATGAATAAAAAGAAAAAAAAACCCAAACAAATCTCATTAATATAAGGACTGTATGAAGTTATTATTAAAGATTATATACCACTAAACTGAAAATCTAGAGGAATGGAAACATTCTTAGAATCATATTCTCTTCCAAGCTTAAATTAGAATGATGCAGGAAATATGAACAGACTAGTGATGCCATCGAAACAGTAGTTCAAAACCTCCCCAAAACAAAAGCCCATACTCCAATGGGCTCACTAGTGAGTTTTTACATACCTTCAAAGATGACTTGCAACCTATACTCCTCAGGCCCATCCAACACACTGAAAAAAACAGCAATCCTTTCAAGCAGATATTGTTATGAAAAATTAAAATTGCAAGACAAACGTAATGATAATATGGGATTCATTCCAGATATGCAACGATGTTTCAGTAAACACAAATCAGTACATGTAATACATCATATCAACACAAGGAAATATAAAAATTATATACGATGTTATTCATATCAACACAGGGAAATATAAAAATTATATACGATGTTATTTGATAGATATAAAACTTTTTAAAAGATTCAACATCCATTTATGATTTAAAAACTCTCAATAAGGGACTGGAGCGATAGCACAGCGGGTAGGGCGTTTGCCTTGCACTCGGCCAACCTGGGTTCGATTCCCAGCATCCCATATGGACCCCTGAGAACCGCCAGGGGTAATTCCTGAGTGCAGAGCCAGGAATAACCCCTATGTATTGCTGGGTGTGACCCAAAAAGCAAAAAAAAAAGAAACTCTCAATAAATCGAGGATAGAAGATATTATCTCCTTATAGTAACTACTACCTAAAACAAGCCATAGCCAATCTCTTAACCAATGTCAAAAAGTGAAAAATTGCCTCCTTATGGACAAAAGGCAAGGATGTTAACTTTTCCCAGAATTATTAGTATATACTTAGAAGTCCTCACCATAGCAATGGGTCATGAGGGGAATCAAGGAGATACTCGCTGGAATATATAAAAAATACGATGTGAATAATACCCAAAGACAGTAGAACAAGGGCGAGGAGGACTGGTCAATGGTAGGAAGCTTGCCACCAGTTGTGGAAAAGTGCAGTTAGAGCTGAGAAGTGACCATAATGACAATAAAAGTTGGAAATGATCACTATGGACAAAACTTGAGTGCGCAAAGGAGATAAAGTGATATGCATGATACCCCCATTTCAGTAACAGTATTGAAAATCCCAGAGAGAGAAAGAGAGAGAGAGAGAAGAAAATGGTATGCCACAAAGGCAGGGTGCAGGGGGGCAGAGCTAAGGGGAGAGCAGGAGGAAAATTTGGGACACCAGTGGTGGGAAATGTGCAATAATTTTTCCCGTTCCTGGGCTTCCTTTGTATGTTGCTCACTATTTCTTTGGAGATGCAGAAGCTTCTTAATTAAATGTAGTTCCATTGGTTGATCTTTGCTTCTTCTTGCTTAGTCAGTGTTGTTTTATCTTTGACAATGCATCTCACTTCAGTGTTGTGGAGTGCTCTGCCTGTGTGTTTTCCTCCATGAAGCTGATGGATTCTGGTCTAATAGTGAGGTCTTTAATCCACTTTGATCTGACATTCATGAATATCATTAGCTAGAACCCAAATTTTATTTTACCTTTTATATGTAGCTGCCCAGTTTTCCCAGCACTGCTTATTAAAGAGGCTTTCCTTGCTCCACTTCATATTTTTGGTCCCTTAACAAACATTAAATGTTCATATGTTTGAGGGTCTGTTTCAGGAAATTCAACTCTATCTTGTTGGTTTGCCAGTCTGTCTTTATTCCAGTATCATGCTGTTCTAATTACTATCGCCTTGAATTACAATTTGAAGTTTGGGAAGGTGATGCCTCCCACCTCCTTATTCCCAAGGTTCGCTTTAGCTATTCATGGGAGTTTATTGTTCTATACGAAATTCAGGAGTAATTGATATGTTTCTTTGGAAAATATCATGAGTATCCTTGTAGGGAATGAATTGTATCTGTGCAATGTTTGGGGGAGTATTGCTATTTTGGTGATATATGAACAGGGGATTTGTCTCCATTTCCTTGTCTCCAGTTCCTTTTATTTTTTTTTCATTTTTTATTAGTGAATCACTGTGAGGTACAGTTACAAACTTATGAACTTTCATGTTTGTATTTCAGTCATACAGTGATCATTTACAGTCCTCCACCAGTGACCATACTCCTCCACCAATGTTCCCAGTATCCCTCCCACCATCCCCACCCCAAACCCCACCACCCAACCCTGCTTCTTCAGCAGGGCATTTCCTGTTGTTCTCTCTCCTTTTGGGTGTTGTAGTTTGCAACAGAGGTATTGAGTGCCCATCATGTTCAGTCTACAGTCTACTTTCAGCACGCATCTTTCAACAAGCTGTCCTTTTATTTCTTGAAGTAGTGTTTAGTCATTTTCTTTGTATGGGTCCTTCAACTTTTTAGTTAAACTGATCCTGAGGTATTTGATTCTTTGCGGGACTATTGTGAATGGGGTTGTTTTTTATATTGCTTACTTCCCTTTCATTATTTGTACATAGAAAACCCATGGACTAATGCTTATTGATTTTGCAACCCACCACTTTACTATACAAACATATTATCTCTATGTGATTTTTTTTTGTAGAGGCCTTAGGATTTTTAAGCATCATATCATGAGCAAATAGTGAAAGCTTGACTTCTTCCTGGGACAGTAATTTCTAATTGGTGCACTTTGTCAATATGGTGCCTGGGTATTTGGAGACAAAAGTTCTGCTATTTGTAATAATAAATAAAAAAACTAAAAAAAAAGGTACATGTTACTTTTCATGTATAGACAGATCACAAAATTTTTAGCGTTTAAAATAAGATACAATCAAAGTCTATAAAATCAAAATATCATGTTTGTAGCTACACTGTGCAGATTTTAAAAAATCTATATGAGAGGCCTGAGTGATGGTACAGCAAGTATCGCACTTGTCTTGCATGAAACTGAAGCTGATCAGGTTTCAATGCCTGGCACCTCACATGGTCCCCTGAGCCCAGCCAAGAGTGATCCCAAGCATGGACCCTGTAGTAAGCTCTGAATACTTGCAGTGAGGCTCTCCCAAGACAAACAAAAAATAAACTTTGGAAAAACTGAAAGAAATTTAAGCAATATATTAGAAATTAAGAGAGTGAACATTTTGAAATATAATTTTGATCAATTCATAGATATTATTTTGTGCAACTGCTCTTTGAAGCTAGGTAAATTTATAGCACCTCAACTTTTTTTCTTTGTCTTTGCCATTTTATTTATTTTTTATTTTAATTAAGCACTGTGAGATACAGTTACAGACTTACAAATTTTTGTTATTACGTTTTAATCAACAGTGTTCGAGTACCCATCCCTCCACCAGTGCCCATTTTCCACTACCACTGTTCCCAGTGTCCTTCCTGCCACCCCCACCTCTTCCTACACCCTGCCTCTGTGGCAGACACATTCCCTCTTACTCTCTATCTCTTTTGGGGTGTTATGGTTTGCAAAATAGACACTAAGCAGCGATCATGTTTGGTCCATAGCCTACTTTCAGCACGCATCTACCATCCCCAGTGATCCCTCCAACCATCATTTACTAAGTGGTCTCTTCTCCATCCCTCCTGCCTTTTCCCCCAGCACATGAGATCAGCTTCCAAGCCATGGGGAAATCCTCCTTGCTCTTATCTCTACTATCCTTAGGTGTTAGTCTCCTATTATATTACTTTATTTCCCACAAATGGATGCAGTCATTTTGTGTCTGTCCCGCTCCTTCTGACTCATTTCACTTAGCATGATACTCTCCATGCCAGTCCACTTATATGCAAATTTCGTGGTTTCATATTTTCTAACAGAGGCATAGTGTTTCACTGTGTACATATACCAAAGTTTCTTTAATCAGTCATCTGTTCATGGGCACTCGGGTTTTTTTTTCCAGATTCTGGCAATTGTAAATAGTGCTGCAATAAACATACAAGTGCAGATGTCATTTCTACTGTACTTTTTTCATCTCTAGGATATATTCCCAGAAGTTGTATTGCTGAGTCAAATGGTAGCTCAATTTCTAGTTTTTTGAGAAACGTTCATATTGTTTTCCAAAAAGGCTGGACCACTTGGCATTCCCACCAACAGTGAAGGAGAGTCCCTTTCTCTATGTATCCATGCCAACACCGGTTGCTTTTGTCTTTTTGGATGTGTGCCAGTCTTTGTGTTGTGACATGATATCTCATAATACCTCAACTTTTAAGGCAGTAAAACCTCTTATAATAATTTGGGCTTCTATTTTGTTTTATATCCATAAGTCATTGTCTCATTTAACTAATTTCTACTTTAAGATATGTAGGTATAAATTCTTGTTAAGGATATAAATATTCACTGAAGGGCTTACTAAAGTATTTACAGTTTTTAATCTCAGTTAATATGTTAAATTGTGATGAAATACCATTGCTCTCAGAAGAGAGTAACTGAACGAAATACTGGACTTCTGGGAACTGTATTAGGCTTCAAGGAACTTGGGACAGGAAAGCACTTGCCTTGCATGCAGTTCACACAGGTTCAAGTACTGGCACTGCAAATGGTCTCACAGCACTTCCAGGAGTCATTTGTGAGCACATCATAGAAGTCTTTGGCCTGACTGGCTTGGCTAAAAAACAAACAAACAAAAGAAATATCAAACAACAAAAATTAGTTTTACTTCAATATATAAGAAAACTCAAATATTATATGAGAACTAAAATTAATGCTACAAAGTAAATGCAATATGCACCATTTGTACACTAAAAAGAAAAGATTAAAATGAGCCAAATGAGGATCCAAAGAGATACTACAGTTGGTAAATCAGCCTTGCATACAGCTGACTAGAGTTCAATTCTAGCTACCTCAAGTGTTTCCTGATCTCCAGGAGGAAAGACCCCTGAATATAGAGCCAGGAGTAAACATTGAGCTCTACTGGCTGTGGTTCAAAAAAGGAGAGATGGGGGCAAAATAATAAAGCTATTTCCTCACTTAAATATTCACTGACTCACACCTGTAAAAACATGTGATCATGTTTGGTAAATGGAATAGTTTGCTCTATTCATAACATCTAAAGGATTCTTAAGATGATTGAATGCTTAAATGTAAACCTATTTATAGCAAATGATAAGCTAAATGAGGTCTAATAAATGTGATCATTTTTCACATGGTCTGTTTGTGAAAATTACACAAAAACAATCAGATCATTTAGTAGATTTGGAGCAGTATAGTCAATTGTTTAAATGTTTAAATGTATCTTGTGGTGATTTAGTTTTTAGATGTGGATTCATAGAGTTTAATATATTTTGTTGCTTGTGTTTCTCAGCATACTTTATTAAAAGTCAGGATTTCAAGAGTCTTAAAGTTAAGCATACTATGTAAGTTTCAATACAGGCTCTTATATCTCAAAGCTTGTGTGTCCCCTTTTTACATTTGTTTATGACCTTATTAGAAAGAAAAGTAGAGAACATAAAAATAAAACTGCTAGAGAAGATGAAATAATGCAGTGTGAAAAGAAATAAGTATGTGAAGTTTGAAGGAAAAATCTTCAATAAAATTAGTAGAGCACTGCTTATAAAATCAAATTCCAAAGGCACATCTTTGGAACTGAATGGCCACAAATAAGTCAATCTTTCTTCCTCTTTATCATTGGAAAATAGATTGCAAAAACTCTGTCAGTCTTATATAGTAAAATTTTTTCATCTAGTAGGTAGAATGGAAAACATCACCATACTATTTCAAATGTTTCGGGTACTATGTGCCTTGATCCTGAAGTCTAAATAAAGGGAATTTGCCTGAACCTTGGGGAGAACTGTATAATATTTACTTAGTGTGTGAAAATGATGACAATATTTGAGCTTTTGAGCCTCACTATTTAAAAAGTATTTTGCCTGTTTTTTCTTTACAAAATAGCAATATATAATTAGGGTAAACAGCCCCAGACTAGAGAGATAGTATTGTGGTTAAGGTGCTGGTATGACCCCTGGTTTAATTCCAGGCACCACACAGTTTCCAAGACATCACAAACATGTATCTTGCAATCACGGGACCTTCCAATCATTTCCAGCTGTAATCCTGAACATCAGGGGTTAGCACCTCATGGCCTAAGCAGCAAGGGAGTGACTGATTAGCATCACATTCTCAGTAGAACTGCAGGACTGCATGACTTGGAATCACTGGGAAAGGCCCCTTGCTGGGCCATCTGAGGACAACTTAAGAGACCCCAAAGATAAGTATATTGCGTTCGTGTAGATCAGTAAACTAAAATCAAGAAAGGGTAAATTATTTGTCTAAGGTAAAACAGGAATTGAAACTTTTTTCTCTCCAATTTAAATCCTGAGTTTTCTCAATTGAGATGAAAGTGAGACAGTGAAAATGTTCATGTAAATATTTAGTATAATGTATCAGCTAGATTATAGAGGTAAAATGACATTTCACATATGGGTGACAGCTGAAACTACTTCTGAAGTAAGAGAAATATGAGTTTGAACTACAGCTCCTCTGACAGTAAAATAATCTTGGTTCATGGCTTTATTTCTGTAAACTTCAATTTCTCCATCACAAAAATGAAAAAGAAATAGCATCCATTTATTGCAGTGTGATTTAGATGGGAATGAGACTAAATACGTGAAAGTACTTTAAAATAGTCAATAAAATGAATTGCATTTTCTTCCTTGCTAAGAAGAATCTGAGACTAGAAAATTCAAATACATATTAGTCAGATATTTAGCTCAGAAAATCATTCAACTCTGGATAATATTAACATCAGAGGTGAGCTTCAGAGTTTGAGATATCTGAGATCACTTGTATCACTTGTCATCCCCTTGCTCATTGATTTGCTCAAGTGGGCGCCAGTAACATCTCCATTCGTCCCTGTCACATGCCAGTGTAGTCCAATGGTGTCTGCTTACTTCAGGAACATTAAGAGCTTCAAACTATTTGTTCAGAGTTTTTTTATTATGATGATTATTTTATTTTATTTTTTGTAATATTTATTCATTTTTTTATTTATTATTTTTATTAGTGAACTACTGTGAGGGTACAGTTACAGATTTACATATTTTTGTGCTTGTGATTCTGTCATACTATGCTTGAGTACCCATTCCTCCACCAGTGCCCATTCTCCACCACCACTGATCCAAGTATTCATTCCAGCTCCCTACTCCATCCCCCCTACCCTATCCCGCTTCTGTGGCAGGGCATTCCTTTTTATTCTCTCTCTCCTTTTGAGTCTTGTGGTTTGCAATAGAGGTAATGAGTGACCATCGTGTTCAATCTATAGTTTACTTTCAGTATGCATCTCCCATCCCGAATTGGTCCTCCAATCACACTTATGTTCCCTTCTCTATCTGAGCTGTCATCTTCGCAGCAGGTGAAGTCGGCTTCCAAGTTGTGAAGCAAACCTCTTGTGTTCAGTGAACACAACTGAATTTTCACAATAGACAAATACTCAAAGTGAAAGGCAACCATACAGGCTAAGAGTAGACTAAAATTAGCAGGGATAGACGAATTTTTATCAAACCAAATATCAGTCAAGTCAAAGTAGTAAGAGAAAGGGATAGATCATTACATACTGGACAAGGCATCAATAAATCAATAGGCCTTAAATATTATCAACATACATGCATATACAGCAAATGAAGGGTCAGTAAACTTTACAATGTTTAATAGTAGAGTGGAGAAATTACATTGATGAGAATACAAAGTTATTGCAAGTCTTTAATACCTCACTCTCATCATTAACCGATAACAAAAAATCAATAGCTCTCTAGCTGAGGAACTGGAGGAACTAGGAAAATTAAACATTGTGCAGGTCCATAACTCCACTCCAGAGCTAAACTTGATACACACTCTTCCCCAGTGTGCATGTGACATTATCCAGGGTATACCACATGCTGGGGCACAATTTATGCATCCATTACATCACAAAAATATAAATCATATAAATACATTTTAGATTACAATTCAATGACAATTTAAATTATCCATGAAAAGATAGGTGGAAAAAAGCACCAACATTTCTAAATTGAAAAACATTGTTAAATTACTACTAAGTCAAAGAGGAAGTCAGAAGAGAAACATATTTCTCAAAATGAATGAGAGTGAATCCACAAGCTATCAATACCTATAGGACACAGCAAGAGTAGTACTGAGCTGAAATCTCATAGCAATACAGGGAGCAAAATATATATATATATACATATATATATGTGTGTGTGTATATATATATGACTGCCTGAGAGACAGAAAAAGAACAAAGGATCCCCAAAGAAAAGGAAATGAAAAAATTAAAACATAATATAATGATATAGAAATCAAGTAAATAATAGAGATGATCAGTGAAAACAGGAGATTATTTTATAAAGCATAAACAAGATTGACAAATCCTTCACTAGACTTGGGAGGAAAAGGGGGGAAAAGCTCAAACAAATCTCATAAATATAAAAGACCATATGAAGTTGTTATGAAAGATTATATACCACTAAGCTAAAAATCTAAAGGAATTGAAACATTCTTAGAATCATACAATCTCCCAAGTTTAAATTAGAAAGATGCAGGAAATATGAACTGACTAATTAGTGAAGACATTGAAACAGTAGTCCAAAACCTATCCAAGAACAAAAGTCCTTGTCCTGATGGGTTCACCAGTGAGTTTTGTTTGTTTGTTTGTTTGTTTGTTTTTTGCTTTTTGGGTCACACCCAGCGATGCTCAGGGGTTACTCCTGGCTTTGCACTCAGGAATTACTCCTGGCAGTGCTTGGGGGACCATATGGGATGCCGGGGATCAAACCCGGGTCGGTCGCGTGCAAGGCAAACGCCCTACCCGCTGTGCTATCTTTCCGGCCCCTCACCAGTGAGTTTTTTACATACCTTCAAAGACTTACAACCTATCCTCCTCAAGACCATCCAACACACTGAAGCAACAGAAACCCTTTTAAGCAGACATTATTATGAAAAATGAAAATTACACAACCATATTCCTGATGAACACTTATGCAAAGATCCTGAACATATTGTTAACAAACCTAATCCAACATATAATTTTAAAAAACATTGTGAAAATATGGGATTAATTCCAGAAACGCAAGAATGTTTCAGTACACACAAATCAGTACAGGTAATACACCATACCAACAAATGGAAAGATGAAAATCATATGATCACATTATTCGATGGATATAAAACTTTTGAAAATATTGAACATTCGTCATTATTTAAAAACCCTCAACAAATTCATGATAGAAGAAATTATCTCAAAATAGTAGCTACCATTTACAACAAGCACACAGCCAACATCTTATTCAATATCCCCAAAATAAAACATTTCCTTCTTATCGACAAAAGGCGAGAATGCTCACTTTCTCCACCATTATTACTATATACTTAAGAGTCCGCACCACAGCAATGGTTGGCGAAGGGAACCAGACGTGACGTGCATACACAATGGAACACATGTTGTAAGGAACGATGGAATCATATGTTTTGCTGCAACCTAGTTGAGACTGGAAGATATAAAATTGAGTAAAGTCAGTCAGAAGAAGAAAGACAAATATAGGATGACCTCACTTATCTGTAAATAGAATATGGATGAAGAAATATAGTAAAGGAGGTACATAGATCACCACTGACCACAGTGTGTTGGGGCTGGACTGAGCTACCAGGGCGAGCCCATGTATACTGTACCGTACTACGGACAGGAACATAGGGACCCATGAAAATGGGCGAGACTTCTCGTGTGTCCTGATTGGTTTGGATGAAGCTGAACATTTTCCCCCTTTCAAGCTGCCTTCAGAAAAATAATTTCAGAATACTGAAAAGAGCAGTTTTTCCTTCTCTCACAGAAGCCTGGCTGGTCTTTGACATGCAGATGGCGTTAGCCAGGCCTGACCTTTGATATTGTAAATTGTAGATTTCAGGTGCAGGCCCAGCTTTGTCTTTGGGATGTAAATCCAGGTGCCTGTAGAAGGTTTCAGTTTCGGTTTTGTATCTTTCCCTTCTGAGTTCTGTATTCTTTTCCTGAGGCTATAGGCCTACCCATACAAGGAAACAATATGTTTCCATTGTCTCAATGTTCTCCCTGTAACATTTTTTGATGCCTTTGGTGACGTCACTATATTGCGCCCTTTAGAGGTACCATGATCAATAAAAGGAGGTCCACGAGGCCCTCTGCCTTTGCTAAGAGCCAGAGCGAGCCTTAGTCCTCCAATCAATGCATTTCTCCTGCGTTCCTATCTCAGCGCCTCCGATTGCAAGAACGTTCACGCAACAACAGTGTTTAGTCAGGAGAAGTACAAAGGAAAGAAATCAGGGGCGGGGGCGATGAGAATGAGAAGTAATGGGTAAACAGGTGTCAGGACTTCAGTCATACTGGTGATATGGGTGAGTGGTAGAGCCGTATATCCAAAACACAGTCTCAACAACACTGAAAACATGAGAACTAAGCTGCAACCACTGAACATTGTAATGTGCCTCTCAAGTTGACAGGTGAAAGTGGGGCAGAAGTTGGGCCTGGAGATGGAACTTGGAACAGCGGTGAAGGAAAGTTGACACTGTGGTGATATTGATGCTAAAATATTATATGCCTAAAAATCAATTGTCAATAACAGTTATTTAATTAAATAGAAATTAAAAATTAATAAATAGAGAAGTTGGGCTGGAGCAATTGCACAGCAGGTAGGATGTTAGCTTTGCACACGGCACGGCTGACCCAGGTTTGATTCCTTCATCCCTCTCGGAGATCCCAGCAAGTTACCGAGAGCATCTCACCCGCTCAGCGTAGCCTGGCAAGCTATCGTGGCGTATTTGATATGCCGAAAACAGTAACAACAAGTCTCTAGTGCTAGTTACTAGTGTCCACTTGAGCAAATTGATGAACAGTGATGACAGTGACAGTAAAATCGACAAGTGTAATTATTCACTTGAGTGGATAACCAGAAAATATTATATTATTTAATTTGAGGGTGGTGGAACAGTGATCTTTCTCCTAAGTTAATGAAGAAAAAATAAATTATGTGCTAGCTTTGAACACACAGAACAGCAGAATGAAGTATACTGAGTAATCTGTTTAGGATATATAATATTAAGAAACAGTGACAAGATGGTGCTACTTATATACATTCTATTTGTGATTTAAACCTTCCCAAACTAGAAATGTTCAGCTTAAAGTGAAAAAAAATTACATGAGGTAGATTGAAGGAGAAGTGATCAGTGATATTTGAGGGTATGAGAAGAACAAAAACAGTTAATTAATAATTTAAATATTAATAGCAGATGTACTTAATAGTTGTTTTACAAAGCACTAACCAATATACAAAAATTAATGAAAATTTGATTAATTTCATGTGTAATGTCTGTGTGTTTTTATTTTCTATGTAGATATGATGTGTCATGAAAGATATAGTTATATTTATTTTCTATATCTCAAGTAGATATAAAACTATAGAAATATTATTTAAATATAATTGTGCTAATAAGCATACATTTGGGAACTAAAAAAGCAAGTTCCTGAAGAGACCACTTTGGAAATCTGATAGATCAAAAAGTATTTTACATACACTTGTTAAATTTATAATATAAGTGGTAATGTATAAAATCAGTTTCTAGGCTCATCAAGTTTATAGATTTATTGAATATAAAAACTATAGCACCTTAATCTTTGTTCTTTTTTTTTTTTTGCTTTTTGGGTCACACCCGGCAATGCACAGGGGTTACTCCTCGCTCTGCACTCAGGAATTACCCCTGTTTGTGCTCAGGGGACCATATGGGATGCTGGGAATTGAACCTGGGTTGGCCGCGTGCAAGGCAAACGCCCTACTCGCTGTACTATCACTCCAGCCCCTTAATCTTTGTTCTTAAGGCATACTGTTATACCTTGAGCATGGGTATATCACTAAATTACAGGTAAAATACCATTTAAAATACTGTTGTTATAAAAGTGAACATAAAATGAAAAGGCACATGTACATCCTAAGGCATTGTTTTCCCTCTTCCTTTATGAAAAGTGGCTTACCTTAACTATTCAATTCCATATTACCTTTTTACCAAAATGTGTCTTTTACATATTGTTTCATTTTTCTGACTGGATGTCTGACTTTTTCTGTCGTGAATAGCCACTACTTTTGAGACAAGGACCAGGAATTTTGCTCCTTGGTTGGAAGCCTGCCTCATGAGTGGGATGGTGGTGGTGAGGGGGGAGAAGGCAGCTGGAATAGAGAAAGGATCAATAAGTAAATGATGGTTGGAGGGATCATTTGGGATGGGAGATGTGTGCTGAAAAGTAGATAAAGGACGAAAAGTGATAGCCCCTCAGTATCTGTATTGCAAACCATAATGCCCCCAAATAGAGAGAATATGGAGGAAATTGTATGTCATAGATTCAGAGTGAGGGTTGGGATGGGAGTACGTGGGACATTGGTGGTGGAAAATGTGCACTGTTGGAGGGATGGGTGTTCGATCATTGTATGACTGAACCTCAAACATGAAACTTTTGTAACTGTATCTCACCGTGATTCAATTAAAAAATTAAAAATAACCACTACATATAAACCCCCACTTGAAACAATTATTTGGTTAACAGAAAATTATGTTGCCCTCAGAAAATGAAATTACTTAAAGAAGTTGTTCTTATTTATGAAAAAAAAAACTTTTAATGAAGTATTTCACAAAACCTGCTGCAATTGGAAAAATATAAATTGCACAGCATTTTTAGTTCAGGGCAATTCATGTTTTATATATTTCAAAGTTTTCCCAAAGTCGTTGATATTCTCACTGTAATGTGCTCTATGCTTCCCTTATAAATTAAATTTTTCCCATCATTTGGGAAACAATCTCACCTAAGTGTAATATCTTAATTGTGTCTTATGGCCAGGAAGCCAAAATGATATTTTGCAACTTGACTGAATTGAAGACTTAAAGTTTACCAATGAGAAAACAGCTTAAAGTGAATGTGATTGAAAATTACATTCTAATGTTAATATATTCATTGTATATGCTGTGCTTATTTTGTTGACCCTGAACTTCATTTCCCATCCCCTAAGTTTCATTATAATATGTAAAATCCTTTCCTTAAATATACAATTTATGCGTGTCAATACAAAATGCTAAATGTAAATTTTACCACGGATTTTGATTCAGGGTAGGGTCAGGAATAAAGCACTAAGCAGAAGTATAAAAGGGGCACTCTACAGAATAGCCCAGAGGTTATGTTAAAATTTACTGCACAGAATTTTTTTTAAAAAAGAATTTTACTTTTATGTATAAAATACAGGTCATACAGGAAGATAAACTGTTAAAAATGATTCACTTTCAGCTAGTCATTTTTCAGAATAGTAATAAATGTTCAAATGAAACATGAAAAAATAAAGGATTTTTTCTTTATCCTACAAATTATTTAAGACCAAAAAGAATGACTAATTTGAGATATAATATATTATTGCATATATTTTTTACTGAAACCACAAGACTAGTATAAACTTCAGTGATTGATTTTCATGGAATTATCGAGATTAGTTGTAATCATACAACATATAATGCTCCAATCCTTTAATACTCCATGAAATATGAACTATGTACATATAGTAAAAATGATGCCGAATATATATTCAAAATAAATTTCTGAATTATTTTATTCATAAATTAAAATTACTTCATTTCCACCCTTCCTATCATTTTTATATTTTGACTTTATATAGCGAAATGGTTTTATTTTCTTACAGTTTTAACTAGCAAATTAGAAATAGAAGTTTTCTATGTAGATATTTGTATATGCATGAGGACATTAAATAAAATAAGATATGAGTTTGATAAATTCATGTTGAAGTAAAATCTAAATAATGAAAAATGTGCAAGGTAGTCTGGGAGGGATTGCCAATAAAAACAAAGGAGTCTGTCAAGTAGTATACCTTTGAATAGCTCTAAAGTCATAACTAAATTGGTGACATTGAGCAAATGTAGTTTTAATTGTTCTAAAACCTACAGAATTTGAATTGGATTAGATTAGAAAATCTAGTGGAACCTATAAGAATATATTAAGATGATACTTGATTCAGGAAATGTAATAAATTGAAACATTTTTCATCTTTAAATGATTGTGAAAATTATTCTTTTAACTTTAAAATTGTTAAGACGCTTTTACATTATACTTGCTCGAATTTAAAGTACTGGGTTGAATATTGTGTTTTAAGTGACCAGAAAGTAACATTATTAACATCCAATTATGATGTATTATTTGCTATTACTTTGCTTATAATTAAAATGCCATAACAATTTCAAAATATCTGAATTGAAAATGTGCCATGTTGGATTATAGGATGCTTTCAAAATTATGCATACATTAAAATGATATAATATGGGCAACAACGCTCCAAACGGCCCAGGCCGATCCGAGATCCCAAGACCCCTCCGCAGCACCCTGCCCTCAGTGACCAGGCCTCTCTGCTCGCTCCCTAACACCGCACCTGTCATCCAGGTACTGGGACCACCCTGAGCGCCGCCTACCGGTCCGAAAGAGCAGCCCAAGAGCTTACTGGGGGCGTGGCTTGTATCTCAGGAGGCGTGACCTCCTTCCAGAGAGGTTGCAGTTTTTTGGGGTTTTTTTTTGCCATAATCTGTATAACCTGGTTCTTTAAAAAACACCCTGGCCATCTCAATCACTCTATGCCAAATAGTCCATTAGCTTATTCTAACTTCACAAAATCTGTCAGTGAACAATAGAAGCTGCACAAAACACTTCGTAAAGAGAGCATAGCCTTAAGTCTTCCTTCACCAGAGGCCCCACATAAACCAGGAGGAGCGCCTGAGAGTAAGGAAGTATTCTAGAATAGGAACAAGGCTACCATCATCAACTTAGTTCATCCAGAATCCCCCCTGCAGCAAGAGGGAATAGGGATAGACAACTAGAAAGTTCCAACTCTACGCTTCCATAACAATATGAAGAAGCAGCGAAAATCCTCCCACAAAGAGAAGATGAAGAAAAGATTCCAGAAACCTCAACAGGGATTACCCACATATACGACCTATCAGATAAAGAATTCAGAGAGGAAATTTTGAAGATGGACGACGTACTCAAAACAACAATGGAACAGACATTCAATAAATTAAGGGAGGATATGAATGAAGCATTGGAATGGTCCACCAAGAAAATGCAAGAAGAAGGGGCTGGAGCGATAGCACAGTGGGTAGAGCGATTGCCTTGCATGTGGCCAACACGGTTTCGATTCCCAGCACCCCATATGGTGCCCTGAGCACTGCCAGGAGTGATTCCTGAGTGAAGAGCCAGGAGTGACCCTTGTGCATCGCCGGGTGTGACCCAAAAAGAAAAAAAAAAGAAAATGCAGGAAGAAATGAGAGCAGAAATTTCAAAGCTTCAAACAGAAGTCACACAAATAAAGGAATTGGTAGATGAATTAAAAATCTCAGTATGTACCCTCAAGAGTAGAATGGTTATAGCCGAAGACAGAATCAGCGAGCTTGAAGATGAGCTGCAGAAAGCTTAAAGACAACAACAAATAATGGCAAAAGACCTCAAAATGGCTATAGAGCGAATCAGAGTCCTAGGGGATGACCTCAAGAGGAAAAACATAAGAATCATTGGAGTACCAGAAGCACACGGAAGTAATCACAATGGGAAAAAAAAACACAGTTAAAGACATCATTGCTAAGAAATTCCCAGAGCTGGAAAAGGCAGGCACCCAGATTCAAGAAGCCTGAGGAGTACTAGCAAAAAGAGACCCAAATTAAAAGACTCCAAGGCATATCATAGAATGATGGATGCAGTCGATAGAGACACAATACTGCAGGCAGCAAGGTCAAAGAAGGAAATCACATACAAAGGAGCACCCCTCAGATTTACAGCAGACCTATCAGAGGAAATCCTCCGAGCCTGAAGGCAATGGTGGGACATAGTGTAAAAACTCAAAGAAATGAACGCCTCACCAAGAACACTTTATTCGGCTAAACTCTCACTCGAACTCGAAGGAACCATACACTATTTCTAGGATAAACAACAGCTCAGGAACTCAAAACCAAACTTAAAAGAAGGACTAAAGGGGCAATTGTAAGACAAGGAAAAATCCCACAGAACAACAAACCCCACAGAAAGATGACACAAAACCCCATGACAATAATCTCTCTCAATGTCAATGGCTTACCTAAATGCACCAATTAAGAGAAAAATAGTGGCAAAATGGATCCAGAAACTAAACCCAACATTCTGCTGCCTGCAAGAAGCACACCTGAACAGTCAGAGCAAACACAGACTCAAAGTCAAAGGATGGAAAAAATCCTGCAGGCAAACAGCTCCCTCAAAAAAGCTGGGGTGGCCATACTAGTATCCAACAACATAGATTTCAGATTGAAAAAGATTAGAAGGGACAGCGAAGGTCATTTTCTATTTATCAAGGGATATGTAAAACAGGAAGAAATCACACTCTTAAACGTGTATGAGCATAATGAATGACTGGCTAAACACTTAAAAAACTCCTAACAGATTTTAAAGAGGACATTGATAGCAGTACAATAGTAATTGGAGACTTCAACACCGCCTTATCATCTCTGGATAGATCGACAAGAACAAAACTCAGCAAGGAAACAATGGCCCTGATGGAAGAAATAGAAGAGACATGGAAAATAGACGTATTCAGGGCTTTACACCCCCAAAAGAAAGAATACACATTCTTTTCCAGTGAATATGGAACATTTTCCAAAATAAACCATGTACTGGGCCACAAAACATGCCTCAATAGAACTGGAAAAATAGAAATTGTATCAACCGTCTTTTCAGACCATGATGCGCTGAAGATAGAAGCTAATCACACACAGACACGGAGAACCAAAGTAAACACCTGTAAATTAAACAGCTCAGTGTTGAACAATGAGTTAGTTAGAAGGAAATCAAGGAAGAAATTAAAAGATGCCTCGAAACAAATGAGAATGAAGACACGAATTACCAAAACCTATGGGACACAGCTAAAGCCGTGTTAAGGGGAAAATTTTATAGCTCTGCAAGCATTCCTCAGGAAGGAAGAAAGGTCCTACATAGATAGCTTGACTTCACAGCTCAAGATCTTAGAAAAGGACCAGAAAAGGAACCCAAATCTGACCAAAGGAAAGAAATAATAAAAATTAGAGCAGAAGTTAGTGACATGGAAACCCAGAAAGCAATCACAAAGGTCAATGAAACCAAGAGCTGGTTCTTTGAGAAAATAAACAAGATTGACAAACCACTAGCAAGACTCACAAAGAAAGAGAGAGAACCCTAATTAACTGAATCAGAAATAAAAAAGGGATATTGCAACAGAAACCAATGAAATTGAAAACATCATCAGAGACTACTTTGAAAGTCTGTATGCCACGATACAAGAGAACCTAAAAGAAATGGATGAATTCCTTGATTTTTAAAATCTTCCAAGACTGAACTAAGAAGACTTGGAATACCTGAATAGACCCATTAATATCAAGGAAATTTTAACTGTAATCAAGTCTTCCCCAAAACAAAAACCCAGGTCCAGATGGATTCACTGGTGAATTCTTCCAAACATTTAAGGAGGAGCGGTTGCTAGTTCTTCTCAAGCTTTTCTAGGAAATTGAAGAAACAGAAACCCTCCCAAACAGTTTCTATGATGCACATACCTCCCTAATACCAAAAGCAAATAAAGACAATACTAACAAAGAAAACTATAGACCAATATCCCAGATAAACACCGATGCGAAGAACCTCAACAAAATATTAGCAAATAGAGTCAAACAACTCATCAAAAAGATCATACACCATGAGCAAGTGAGATTCATCCCGGGGATGCAAGGATGGATTAACATTCGGAAATCAATCAACATAATCCATCATATCAGCAAAAGTAAAGACAAAAACCACATGATCATATCAGTAGATGCAGAGAAAGCATTTGACAAGATCCAACATCTGTTCATGATGAAAACTCTCACCAAAATGGGTTTTAGAGGAACTTTCTTCAAGATAGTCAAAGCGATCTACCACAAACCTATGGCAAGCATTAGCCTCAATGGGGAAAAACCTGTGTGGGATGGGAAAGGCGTGCTTGGAGCAGACTATAGACCGAACACATTGGCCACCCAAGACCTCCATTACTAACCACAACGCCCTAATGGAGAGAGGGAACAGAGGGTAATTCCCTGCCAAAGAGGTGGTGTAGGAAGGGGGAAGGGGTGGGGGTGGGTGGGAGGGATGATGGGGTCATCATCGGAGGATGGGCACTGGTGGAGGGATAGATACTCAAGCTGTATATGACTGAAACACAAGCACAAGAATATGTAAACCTGTATCTGTACCCCTACGGTTATTCATTAATTTAAAAAAAGCATAAATAAAATTAAAAATAAATAATGGTGTGAAAATCTAGCAAATGTAATCTTATATTTCCTGTATTGTATTTTCATTTTAATAATTATTCAAATAAGCAATACACATGCATATGTTATCTTATAAAATTTGAATACCTGCAAATAATTCTATTTTAGCAAAAAGTAGACCATGAGTTAAGAATTTTCAACAC
Source organism: Sorex araneus (assembly GCF_027595985.1). NCBI lineage: Eukaryota > Metazoa > Chordata > Mammalia > Eulipotyphla > Soricidae > Sorex > Sorex araneus. The sequence continues at coordinate 129,980,094 of NC_073313.1, forward strand.
AAGGTTTTGAGAGATAGAGTGAAACTAACGTGCATGCTTGAATGCAGCAGACATGGGTCCAATGTCTGCACTACATATGATAACACAGCACTTCCAAGAGCAATTCCCTGGACAGAGCACTGAGAATATCGCCTGAGCACACCTGGGTTTTGCCAAAATACAAAGAGAATATTTACCAATGCATAGTCATCTACAGAAAGAAATCCCTGTGAAGACATTCAAGAAATAACAAAATGCCAGAATGAGATTGTCTCTGTAATTACTTTCTACAAAATACCCTGATAAAATTCTCATGTTCTTCAAAAAACAAAAAATAAATTTTCCTAAGCACTTTTGAAAGGCAAATAGCATCTGACATCTAAAGCAAAAAAGGCAATCACACAGACCGTGGTTCAGTTCTCAAAATAAATGTTCACTTTCATTGCTCTGATAAACATAGATCATGAACAAAATCACAATGAACCAAAATTGATATATTAAAAAGGATAATAAATCACAGCCAAATGAAATTAATTTTAATAATACATAGTTCAGCTCTCACAAATCAACATAAAGCACCTTATCAATAAAATGAAAGAGAAAACCATATAATTATATTAAGAAATACAGAGCAAGGTTTTGACAACTCAGCATCAAGATGAATAAACACAGCCCTGCCTCTGCGGAACTGCGTGGTGGCAGAGGCTCGGGTGCTTTCAAGATTTGGCTCCAACCGTAATCCACTGCCATGGCCAAATAAGGTATTGCTGCTGGAGGTGTAATGGACGTAAATAATGCGCTACAAGAGGTGCTGAAGACCGCTGTCATCCACGATGGCCTCGAATGTGGCATCTGCGAAGCCGCCAAAGCCCTAGACAAGCGCCAGGCCCATCTTTGTGTGCTTGCATCCAACTGTGATGAGCCTATGTGTGTCAAGTTGGTGGAGACACTTTGTGCTGAACACCAGATAAACCTAATTAAGGTTGATGACAAGAAACTAGGGGAATGGGTCAGCCTCTGTAAAATGGACAGAGAAGGGAAACCCCGTAAAGTGGTTAGCTGCAATTGTGTTGGTGGTAAGGACTATGACAAAGAATGACAGGCCACAGATGTCATCAAGGAATATTTCAAATGCAATAAATAAATACATAAGAATTTTGGCTCTTTTAATTAAAAAAAGATGGATAGACCCAGCTCCACAATTTCTCCAAATTTCATATGACTTACATGAAAACTGATAGGGAAGACACCTAGAAGCATACTGAGCTCAATGACTGAAAACAAGAGCACAGAGGTCTCAACTAGCACCAACCAACTCAGTAAATCAGACTAAAGTCAGAAAATGACCTTAGTGACACCACTATGAGGATATTTAATATGATCCAAGAAACAATGGCACAGTTAGCCAGCAAAGTCAATAGTGTAGAAGAGAGAATAAGTGCTGAAGTGAGAAAACTAGAAGCTGAATTTTTTTAAATGTAGGAGTACTGCTATTATTGTAGGAGTACTGTTATTTATTCATCTGTTGATTATGATGATTGAATTGGACATGAACTCCACATTGCTTTCTTATATTCAGAAATTAATTTTATTGTATTATTATAATTTTTTAATCACCATGAGATACAGTTACAAAACTTTCCTGTTTGAATTTCAGTCATACAATGATCGATCACCCAACCCTCCACTGTTGCACATCTTCCACCAACCAGGTCCCCAGTATCCCCCGCATCTCACCCCTCCTGCAGCCCCTATAGCAGACAATCTCCTCCATACTCTCTTTTGTATTGCAGCCACGACAGTGACCATGTGCTCCTGGAATTCTAAAATTTTATATAATTAGGGTCTGGAGAAATCTCTGCAGTGCGCTGCTGCATTAGGAGATTCCTTTGTGTGTCTCTGGATCATGGCCTTTAAGGAGCTCAAGTAGCAGCCGGAGGCAGTTTGTGAGCATGACCTCCAGGGTCCCATTGGGATGGGGGGATGAGAAGGACCAGACCATACCCTATCCCTTAAAGCCTGGAGTTTGGCGTCCCTAAAACCTCGTACCTGCACTTCTCATTGGATTCTGGAGGTTGGCAGCCACCAGGATATTTAGGGGGCAGGTGAAAGAATGACACCTGCCCTTATGTGAGGCACCCCAGTGAAGTCGGCCTGGTTTAAAGTCTGGGGGCATCTTTGCAGCGAGCTGCTCGGATCAGAGATTCTTTTGTGTGTCTCTGGATCATGGCCATTAAAGAGCTTAAGTAGCAGCAGGAGGCAGTTTGTGGATGTGACAGCCTGGATCCCGTGGGGAACAAGGGGATGAGAGGGACCAGCCCATCCCCTATTCCTTGAGGCCTGGAGTGTGTCCTCACTGAACCCGTGTACCTGCACTTTTCACTGGATTCTGGAAGCTGGCAGCCGCCAGGGTATTTAGGGGCAGGTGGAGGAACGATGCCTGGCCCCGTCTAAGGCACCCCGATGAAGTCAGCCTGGCTTAAAATCCCGAGGCATCTCTGCAGAGAGCTGCTCGGTTCAAAGATCCTTTTGTGTCTCTCTGAATCATGCTCCTTGTTTCTGTCTTTTTCAGAGAAGTAAACTATTGACATGCACCCTGCAGGCGCTCCTGCTTGCCCGCAGCGTGCTGCCAGTCATAACTGTGGCTTTTGATCTCTTTCGAGATCTATGCTTCTCTGAAATAGGACCTATAAATGAGCTTGTATAGCTGAACCAAAGGTGGTTTGTGGGTGGCTCCCATATTCTTAAATTTCAGCAGTTTAATTTCTTGGTAAACTAGTGACCAAGTTATTGGGGTCCGTCCAAAGGCACAGTGGCAAATTTGGGGTATCAGGAAGTGTGAAGGGACCATCAGGTTGCTTATGCACAGTACATATTGACCTGCTGTCAGCACCATACCCCCTAAGAGCAATGTAGTTGTAGGTGATTTTTATACTTTTTAAATAATTAATGGACATCTCATTTATGTTGAATGTTCAAACACAGTATATCAAAATCCTCCACGAGCTGTATTGTGGATTCACAGCCAGAATCTCACCATTCTACAAGGAAGTGATCACTGAGAGGGGTGCGGCAGGGTGATACCATTTCACCAAACCTCTTCAGTGCCGCCCTTGAGAACATCATGCAACGACTGGAATGGGAAGGAATGGGAATGAAGATAGACGGTCGGCAATTACACCACCTCCACTTCGCTGATGACATCGTTCTCATAACGCCAAACATTAGTCAAGTGGCACAAATGCTGGCCTACTTCGACCACGAGTGTGAAAAGGTCGGATTGCAGCTGAATCTCAACAAGACGATGTTCATGAAAAACAAACTGGTCCCTGAAGCTCCATTTGCTCTCAATGGAATAAACATCTCCGAATGCAGCAGCTATGTGTACCTGGGTCGAGAAATCAACATGATGAATAACTTGGTGCCAGAACTGTGCAGGAGGAAGAGAGCATCGTGGAATGTCTTCGAGAGCATCAAAGAAGTGGTTAAGAGGATGAAGAACCTCCGACTCCAGGCATATCTTTTCGATTCCACCATTCTTCCTGCACTAACATATGCCTCAGAGACCTGGGCCCTATGCAAATAGGATGAGAATGCTATTCGGGTATCCCAAAGAGGAATCGAAAGAGTTATGCTAGGAGTATCATGTCTCACTCAAGTGAGAGAATTGAATCCTGAGTTGACGGTCAAGGTCATTTGGCAAGGCATCAAAAATCAGATGGGCCATTCATGTATTTCGATTCAGAGATGACCGCTGGACTAGAGCTGTTACAGACTGGATTCCACGGGACGTCAGAAGAGCTCGTGGCCGCCCACCAACTAGATGGTCAGATTTCTTCATCAAATCCCTGAATGAACGATTTGAGGCTCTTCATGTTCCTGGAGCAAGCAGATATCACTGGGCTGCACTAGCACGCAACAGGGACAAATGGAGACGTTACTGGCGCGGCTTGAGCAAATCAAAGATCGACGAGATGACAAGTGATACAAGTGATACAAGTAGGTGTAGGTGAATTTTTATACTTTTTACATAATTAATGGACATCTCATTTATATTGAATGTTCTATGTTGTAAAAGTTTTTTTGACCTCCATGGTGACTTTTATTTAGGTCTTTTACTTATGAATGCAAATTATATAATACACTATTTTCTAATATATTCCTCTTCTTAGGATAAAACACTTTGTACTTTTGTAGGCCTATTCAGATTTCTCCCTGTTGATTTTCTTAATTTCCTTCACTCTTCTGTATTTTACAGTTGAGGACTTTACCTATTTCATTTAAACTCCAAAATATATTAGAAAATAAATTTAAAATAGTTATTTTTAATGACAGCTAAGACATAGTTATTAATATGATGAAATTCAAGTACAAAAAAGGTAATGTGAGAGATGCTTCTGGACGCCAACCTAGGCTGAGTTATCCAGGACACCCCGGAGGAAGGTGAGAGAGCCCACCACCCACCCAAAGATAACTCTGGTAGCCTAAAACCTCAGTTGGTGCCACACTTGTGGTCAGTCTGCACTGCTCGGGAAGAGTCTCATCCAGAAATCCATCTTTTAAAAAACCCAGGTATGTAGTTTTTGTGGCTTTCAAGGAGCCAGCGACATGCTACCTCCCCAACATGCATTTCTATAAGAAGTCTCTGGGTGTCAAAATGGGTCAGTAGACCTCCTGGATCATAATCTTTAAGGGGCAGAGGGGTCGTGTCGTGTGTGGCTGCTCTGGATCTCATCTGGGTGGAGAGTGTGCCGGTAACACCCCCATCCCATCATCTCTTGCGCGCCACGTCACTGCAAGCTCGTACCTCTGGGTTGTGAGTTCTAGAAAATGGCGGATGCCACGTGGGCGCTGCTGCCGCCGTTGCTATCTCCCCCGTAGAAAGAAAACGTTGAGAGAGAAAATCCTTCCCTTTCCCTGGGCGGCATGGGGTTGTAGCTCAGTTCACAGTCTAGATGCATTTCTATAACAAGTCTCTGGGTGCCAAAATGGGTTAGTAGACCTCCCGGATCATAGTCTTTAAGGAGCAGAGGGCCCGTGTCGTGCACGGCTGCTCCGGATCTCATCTGGGCAGAGCCGTACCAATAATGTTTTACTTCATGTCAGGGTTACTCCAGACTCGGCCATTGTGAAAATGGAAGAATCAGGTCCCATGATGAGCTGGAGGTGGTCCTTGGCCTCTCACTTTCCATAGAGTGTCTTTGCCAAAAGATGCTCATCCCATCCCTTCTTCAGGGCTAGGAGGGCTCCTGGTTTCTAGGTTTCTCTTTTTCTTGGTGCGGAGACTGAGGCTGACTCAGGCTGAGGAGTCATTGCACATTCCCAGATTTCTAATTTTCCATGGCATAGATGATGTCCAGTCCTTCCTTGAGCCCGGCCTGCCTCCAAGGTCTCCCTGAGGTTTGTAGGGTACTTGAAACAGTACCTATCATACTTGTTCATTTAGACCTATCCCCTTGCTCTTTCTCTGAAAGAAGGCGTTTGGGGTCCCATAGCTTGTTTTCCTGTCTGCCTTAGAGGTCTGCCTTTACAGAGAGGAGAAACTTTTTGCCTGGGTTCATGCAAACCAACATAGTACCATGAAGAATTAAATAAACATACTGAAGGTATAAAGAAGAGAAAAGCAAGCCTCTCTGTCTACTCACAATAAGATGTACCTGGTGGCTGTGGGTCCTATTCGCAAAAGCATTAAAATCTGAAGGTATTAAGCATGCAATTTAACTTCATATTTAATTCATCCAATCCCGTGTTTAAAAACTTTGATTTAGTGCAACTTTTTTAAAGAATTAAATTCTCTAAGAGCACTGTAGCAAGAGTCTGTATATTCCTTCTACTATCTTTTCCATAGATCTTGCCAAAAAAAGTACTAGAACAATGCTGCAGATGTATTTTTTTCTAAAAATATATGGATAAAAGAGGGCCGTTTTAATAAAATTCTGAAAAAAACTCCTTTACCTAGTAGAAACTCAACACTCTCCAGATTATAAAACCCTAATTCTAATGGAAATGTTGGTGGTGGGTGGGTAGCTTAGCTGGGACTGCCTCGGCGGAGAGTGGCCACGGTGGGTGTGCCCGAAGCCTGGGCCTCCCTGGAGCCCCGGCCGGCCCGCCCCCCTCTCCCTGTACAGCGCTGACCACCCACCCAGGAGTTTCCTGCCCATATGCCAGGCACTCTTCACTGGGGCCCCTCAGAGGGGGTGGGTTGAGTTTCCCTCCCTGCCCTGAGTAGAGCCTCCACAGTCGAAGACCTCCAGAACCCAGCCACAGCCATGCTCAAGGTCACTCTCCACAAGTTTGGACGAGGCTCTCGCATGAAGGAACTGGCAGAGGAACCCAGATCTTAGTCCCGATGTCTGACCATGGAGATGTGAGCCTCCCAACCGAAGAACAGGTGAGCGCTCTCTCCCTGCTGTGCAGCTCTGTTGAAGTAAATGAAGACATTCCACCCTGCCGGTACTTCCGTTCTGGAATGGAGATGATCTGTATGGCATCCATTTACTCTGAGGAAGGCAACATTGAGCATGCCAAAAGATTAAAAAGCTATAAGGTCTAAGTTACCAAAGAAAATTTTAAAAGCTTTACTATCATTAAAAAATGCTAGTGATTGGAGAAAAAAGGCTTGAGGGGCAATTGGGAAAATTGGAAATAATGGTGGTGGGAAGATACACTGTTGGTGGGACTGTTGTTAGAATATTAAATTTAATAAATTATGAACAATTTTATAAAATCTTTAAAAACTAAAAAATAAAAGTTAAAGTTCCAGAGAGACAGTACAACAGGTAAGGAGATTTCCTTGCATACATGTGACACAGGTTTGATCCTTGGCATATTATATGGTCCCCCCGAAATTTTGTCAGGAGTGATCCTGAAGGCAGAGCCAGAAGTAAGCCCTGCGCATGTTAGCCATGGACTCAAAACAGAACAAAACCCAAACTAAAAACAATAACAACAACAACAAAACTAAACAAAAAATAAAAGTTAAGTGAAGTGCGGGAGAGAGAGTACAGAGGTTAAGACACCTGCATGTAGTCAACCCTAATTAGATCCCCGGTCAGGAATTATCTCTGAGCACAGAACTGGAGAACACCCTGAGCACACACAGTTGTGGCCCAACACGGCTCTACACCTCATCCCACCCCTAGCAAAAAAAAAGTGAAGTATAAACATGAATATAAAAGAAATAAATGCTAAAATTATGCAGTATCTCAAACTTATCCCAATAGAATTGTTCAGTAAATTTTATATGGATAAATCTTATATGAATAAATTACTGCTTTAATAGGTACAATCAATAAATTCTCATGGACAAAATAAGAATTGTGTTTCTATCATAGTTCTAATAATTCATTAAATAAGGAACTAAGTGTTTGCTACATGCAGTTCTGTGGAAAAATTAAGAAAAATCACACCTTGGGTTTAGCATAAAATGGAAAGTATACACATAAATTGCTTTGAATGATGTAAGAAAAGCAGAACATTATGGAATTCTGAAAAAAGCTCTACTTCTTGCTATTTCCTTTCAGTGTATCTGGAGTTGAGCATATTAAACTTTGAAAAAGCAACTTATTGATTATGGAGATTCTATACAAAATTATCTCAACATTCGCCTATAAAGAAGCAGAGCAATTGGACACGGAGTCAGAAGAATCTAAACTGAGCTTCAGAAAATTAAAATGTCAGAGACGAGAGATGAATGAATTGCATGGGGCTGGGTGCCACAGGAGGGGGATAGAACAAGAAAGAGAAAAAAATGTAATGCAATATATATTAGCACTGTAGCACTGTCGTCCCATTGTTCATCAATTTGCTCAAGCAGGCACCAGTAAAGTCTCCATTGTGAGACTTGTCACTGTTTTTGGCATATCGAATATGCCACGGTGAGCTTGTCAGGCTTGGTAGCCTGCCAGGCTCTCCAGGAGGGACTGAGGAATCGAAACAGGGTTGGCTGTGTGCAAGGCAAATGCCCTAGCCGCTGTGCTATAGCTCCAGTCTATTAATCATATTTTATAATATTCTGTCACAAATTCATCCACTTGCATTTTATATTTACTACTTGAGAACTTATTATTTACTTTAGAATGTTTCAAACACAATGTTGTCTGTCAAAATAACTCATAAGTTAAAAAATTAAATTAAAACCTCTTTGTATAGTATATGAATATTTACTCTCATTCAGTAGACTGTCATTTTATTTTAGAAATGGTATCTTTGACTGGACAGAAAATTTTTAGTTTGATACACTTCCATTTGTTTATTCTTGTTTTCTTTGTAGGTGGTCAACAGACATCACTGAATTTGGTATCATGGAGTGCGTTGCTTATGGTTTTTTCAATGTATTTTATGTTTTGAAACCAACATCTGGTCTTTATTTCATTCCGAGTTAACTTTTGTACATGTTGTGAGGCTTGAAGTTTATTCTATCTGATAAAATATGCTGTCCCTGCCCTTTATTCTGTTTTTGGGGCCTAAGCCAGTGGTGCTCAGAACTTACTCCTGGGTCTCTGTACTCAGGAATCACTCCTGATGGTGCTCAAGGGATCATATAGTGTGCCAGGGACCAAACCCAGGTCAGCCACATACAAGGCAAGTGCCCACTATACTGTCTCAGGCCCTGCTGTTTCTATTTTCTTTTTTTCTATTATAATTTTTATTTTTATTTTTTTTAATTATTTTTTAATTAGTGAATCACTGTGAGGGTACAGTTACAGATTTGTACATTTTTGTGCTCATGTTTCCCTCATACAATGTTCGAGAACCCATCCCTTCAACAGTGCCCGTTCTCCACCACCAATAGACCCAGCATCCCTCCCACCCCCCCATCCCATCTCCCCCCATCGCACCCCGCCACTGTGGCAGGGTATTCCTTTTTATTCTCTCTCTCTAATTAGGTGTTGTGGTTTGCAATAGGGGTGTTGAGTTGCCATTGTGTTCAGTCTCTAGTCTACATTCAGCATGTATTACCCTTCCCCCGCATGGCCTCCAACCACATTTTACTTGGTGTTCCCTTCTCTATCTGAGCTGCCCTCTCCCCAGAATGTGAGGCCAGCTTCCAAGCCATGGAGTCAACCTCCTGGTACTGATTTCTACTATTCTTGGGTGTGAGTCTCCTACTCTGTTATTCTATATTCCACAGATGAGCGCAATCTTTTTATGTCTGTCTCTCTCTCTCTGACTCTTCACTTAGCATGATACTTTCCATGCTGATCCACTTATATGCAAAGTACATGACCTCATTTTTTCTAACAGCTGCATAGTATTCCATTGTATAGATGTACCAAAGTTTCTTCAACCAATCATTTGTTCTAGGGCACTCGGGTTTTTTCCAGATTCTAGCTATTGTAAACAGTGCTGCGATGAACATGTAAGTGCAGATGTCATTTTGACTGTACTTTTTTGCTTGTCTGGGACATATTCCCAGCAGTGGTATTGCTGGGTCAAATGGGAGCTCGATTTCTAATTTTTTGAGAAGCGTCCATAATGTTTTCCAAAAAGATTTGGTGAGAGTATGAATTAAAGGAAACAATTACATATGGTTGGTGGATAGGTAAGGTATTTCAGTCTTTATAGAAGCACAATGAAGAACTCTTAAATCTAAAAATAGATCACTATATAACCTAAGAAATCCAGTGCTAAGTATTTACATGAAGAATATATATGTTAATTCTAAAAGATTAGAACTATTATGTCTGTTGCAGATTACATTTATAAAACTACTTGCAATAGCTAACAAATAGAAACAAACCAAATGCCCAAGATAAATGAGTACATAAAAAATTGGTATATAAACACAATGTAATACTACTCAGTCAAAAGAAAAGGTAAATCTTGAATTTTGTGGACTTATATAATATTACAATATATAGAGCAATTGCTTTATATGAGCCAACATGAATCTGATTCTTGGCACTGCATATGGTTCCCTGAGCATTCCCAGGATTGAATCCAGAGCACAAAGCCAGGACTAAGTCCTGAGAACCAGCGAATGTGGTCCCTAAACTAAAACTAAAATAGTTTACATGTTGTAGCAGTATGGATAGAACTGAATGAGTTCATGGCATAAAGAAATGTCAGAAAAGAAAAGAAAAGCAAAAGTATCTCATTTAAATCTAGATATAGAAGACGTAAGGGAAGAGACAAAACCAAATTAAAAATAAATCCTTGTAATATGATCACAGAAACTAACTTTTACCAAGTAGACGGAAATAGAAAAGTTGGAAGAGAAAAGGAGAGCTAATGGAATGTGGTAGAGGATATTGATATTTTAGTAGTAGGTGTGGCGTAGTAAAATATTTTGGGAATTGTAAAACTATACCCCTAAGTCAAATGCACTTGTTTAAACTAACACTATCATAATAAAAATTAAAATCAGAAACCTAAAAAAATTGCTGTGATCATCTTTAATAGAGAAGTTGCGAAATTAATCAGGAGAAATGAATGAAGTTATGAAAATATGTAGCTATATTTGCAATATATAGAGACATATTATAGTAATGCCTGATGTTTGTATGTTATGGAAAACATAAAAATGTCATTGTATTTTAACCATAATTATAAGCTATTTAACATTTCAAGAAGTTTAGATTACCTTCCAAGTGCCTCTATACTACATTCAAGGATAAGATATGCAGGAGAAGGTGTCCAGAAAAATACTACATGGGTTAAGGTGCTTGCTTGTACACAGCTGGTCCAGGTTCAATCCCCAGCACTTTGTATGGTTCCTGGAGCACTGACATGAGTGCTCCATAAGCACAGAGCCAGGAGTAATACTTGAGAACTGCTGGGTGTGGCCCAAAATGAAAACAAATAAATACTCAGTAGAAACTGAGAAAAATAATAATTGAAAACTTGAAGTGGTGCCATACTTACAAAATTAAATGAATTTCTATAATCAACGTTTATTTTTGATATTTTTATATTTCCAGTAAAGTGCTTAAATTCCATTTTTAATAGTAAATAAAATACAACATATGTATTTTAGTCATAGTTCCTTTTCTCCTATATATTAATTTTGTTCATTGAAGTTTATGAGAAAGGCTAGATATCTGGTAACTTTATAATTTGGGGAAAATTGACAATCAGGATTTTATTTTAAATCTGACATCTTTTTTTGAGGTGGGGGAGGGAGGCACACTCCTGATGATACTCAGTAGTTGTTCCTAGCTCTGCACTCAGAAGTTTCTTCTGTCAGTGCTTGGGAATTGAACAAAGGGTTTGTCACGTGCAAGGCAAGCACACTATGTGCTATACTATCAATACAGTCCCATAGTTTACATCTTAACTGATCCACATGCACATATTTTACTTTTCAATATACTTTATTGAGTTGTATATGTACTGTACTCAAAAATAATATATAATAATAGATTTATAATTTTATATTACTGAAATAAAAATTATTAGAAAATACTTGTGGACATACTATGTAATAAAAAGATATGGCCATTAAAGGATAGGCTTCCCCTAGATGTCCAGAGTAGCAGACCTTTTCAAGATGCCACTTAGTCATGTGAATTATTTCTAGGCAAATTCAATTAAGACCCAGAGATCTCATGATGAGCTTTTACCAGCCCCTTAACTAACTAGCAAAAAATGATAGTATTTTCTATACTTTAAATTTGTTTTTACCATAAATAATTTCTCCATCATATAATCATATTATCAGACAGAAAAATCATCCAATTACAAATCATCTGAACTTTGTCAGGGAAACTCTTCCCTCTCTCCTTGAAGTTTTAGGGTCCATGTTATTCCTTATTTCAGTATATTAAAAACACTCATTTCCTGCCACTTAATTTTTTTCACTTTTAAAATTTTTATTTAGGTAAAATTTATATGATAAATTTCATGATTTGAAATAAACAATTTAGTGACAGTCAATTCATAGTGATATGCAAATACCATCTCTGATCCAAAGTATTTTCATCACTCCAAAATAAAACTCTCTAAAATAGAACCCTACACCTTTTACATTACATGATTTATTTATTAATTGTGTGATTGGGTGACTAGAATTGAGGACCTCATATGTCTGAGGCATGTATTGTACTACTGAGCTACATCTTTTGCCCTTCATTATTTTCTAATGAATTTTATGTGTTTTTTTAAGGTGTGTTAAAATGCATAACCAGAGTTGCTCAGGGCCTATTTCTATGCACACACACACACACACACACACACACTTTCTCTCTCTCTCTCTCTTTCTCTCTCTCTCTCTCTGGCACTCAGTGAATTTTATTTTATTTTATTTTAATATTTGGTGGTTTGCAGTCACACTCAGAAGTGCTCAGGGTCTATTTCTGGTCTTAATCTTAGAAGAATCCCTGGCTGTGCTATAGGGACTATATGTGATGCCAGAAATGAAATCAATATCAGCCCAATGTAAGGCAAGCCCCTTAAAACCTGTGCTATCCTGTAGCCCACAAATTTTATTTTAATGTAGAAAATCCTCAAAAATTTATCACAATCAAGTATAACCCTTCCTCATAAGTACTTTGTTCTCATTATTTTGGTAAGATTCATTCTACTGATCCGTTTTTAGATTCTGTTGCTTTGGTACATGTGTTATTCCCTCACTATGCTGCTTTATATTCCACACATGAGAAAGATCATTGTATTTCTGTCTCTATGCTATGGTTGACCTCACTCAGCATGGTACACTCGATGTAGTAGCACATAGCCTAATTTTATCTTTTATCATAGTAGAATAGTATTCCAATGTGTATACATATTTTTTCTTCATCTACATCTGTGTAGATTCTTCATACATATTCAAAGAAATTTATTATTTTAATATATATGATATATATTTTAATGTTAATCTGTAGTATTTAAGAATTAATTTAGTCAAAAGCATGAGTCTAAATTGCAGTTAAAATGGACAAGATATTCTTTAACTATCTTTAGATTAAAAATATGATATGGTTATATTCACTAAAATAAAGGCAAAAAAATTTTGGTGCTATTTAAAGATTTGCTTTACTTAACAGAAAATCTTTTTCTCCCTAGAACCTATTTGAGATGTTGTGAAATTTCAAGTACACACACATGAGTACAGCCACAAACAACTATTCCCTCTGTTCTTCCAAGTTGTTTTCAGTGTTTGAATCAGGTTATTAACATGAACATGGAAAACTAGTTAGAGGGAATTCAGTAACATAGAACAAAGGTTTCCTTCTGCACTTTACAGCTCATTCTAATTTTATTTGACTTTTTGCCCATCAGAGCATTCTTTTTATAGTGTGCAAGAGTTTTATTTATTTTTAGGCTGCTGCACTTTTCTTTGACTGTTCAAAGCAAAAGCCTTCTTTACTCTTAGCTTCTGACTAAAATATTTACCAATGCTGAGGTATTAATAACAGTAGGAGATTTTAAAAGTCTGATTTACAAACATCTCTGGACTTGGGCTGTTTGACCTTAGTGATGAGCGACAGCAATGCTTTTCTCACTTAAAAATCGGATCAAGAAATTATTCATGGGGGACTGGAGCGATAGCACAGCGGGTAGGGTGTTTGCCTTGCACGCGGCCGAACTGGGTTCGATTCCCAGCAATCCATATGGTCCCCTGAGCACCGCCAGGGGCAAGTCCTGAGTGCAGAGCCAGGAGTGACCCCTGTGCATCATCGGATGTGACCCAAAAAGCAAAAAAAATATATTCATGGATTTTCCAGTTTCAGCTTCAAGGACATTTTAGGTGAGAAATATAGTATATACTACTAAAAGTTTAAGAAGCGAGGATATACCTCTTACATAATTCTTAACTTTCTATTTTAGCAGGCTCAAAATAAATATCTCTGTATCTGACCAAAACTATCAATGGAATGCAGAAAAGTGAACAAATATTACCTGTACACAAAGATCTTGAGCACTGCACTAGGTATTAAAGAAATGCTAAATCATTCTTCCAACAACTTGTCATATTGATGTCATTATCTTCCATTAATTGAGGCTGAAATTATTTAAATGATCACATTTGAATCACACCATTATGTGAATATCAGACCTTAGGTTTCATTATGGGTCTTGCTCTCACTGCTTTTTATTTTAGGGATTGTCAACACTCCTGCAAACTGTTTGTACATTACCTCATTCTTAACATATTTCACTATGTGTATCCAAGAGTATATAATTTCTAACATATCTTTGAGAATTTTGATGGTATGTCTTTTCTAACCGGTTAGGGAATCTGCTGCATACAAACCATCCCTGACCAGACATATGGTGATAACAGCTAATTTTTATTGAGACTTTTCCGTGTGCCAGGCACTATGTTAGGAATATTTGAGCATAAAACATCCCCCAAAATGAGTAAATAACTGTTATCATTATTATTTCAGGATATGAAAACACTAGTAGACTAAGCAACCTATTATTGTGAAAATTAATAAATTATATTATGTTTCATAATCTGATGAATCATAATTTAAAGTAGATTAGTCTGGAGCCAGAGCGATAGTACAGTGGGTAGGGTGTTTACGTCGAACACGGCCAACCTAGGTTTGATCTCCAGCATCCCATATGGTCCCTCAAGTACCGCCAAGAGTAATTTTTGAGTGCAGAGCCAGGAGTAACCCTTGAGCATCTCCAGCTGTGACCCAAAAAGCCAAAAATAAATAATAAATCAAGTAGATTAGGCTGACTTCATACACGATACTTTTATTTAGTTTACAACTGGCTATATATCTGAGAAACCAAGGAAGGAAAAGCAAATGTGATTAGTTTTAAATGTTCTCTGAAAAGCATACTAATGCTAAGATTGATATATCATGATAAGCAATTTGTCAGCTGTCCTTTTCAATTAAGTGGAATTATTTTCAAAATATGCAGAAGAGGCTTCCTCCACCCTTGGAGAAGCCCGCGTTCTCCCTTGAGCGCATTATTCTTACTATCACTCTCTCACTTATCCCTTCCTCCCTCCCTCAGAAACCTCTGAATAAAATCTATTTACTTCAAAAAAATATGCAGAAGAAGGAACCAGAAAATATTCAGAATGTCATCTCACCCACAAATATTGGCTGAATAACTACTATATTTATGGATTTTAATAAGAATTCTAATAAAGTAAGGATGAACCAGATTGCTCAACAACCTGCACAATTCGAAACTTGCACAGATTCTGCTTTTAGTTGTATTATGATAGACCTATAACTGAAAATATTTCAATGAGTATGCCTTTCAAATTCCATATTAAGGCTTTATTTGCAAGAAGCAGACCTGCCTTTTATAACCAGAATCCCATGTTTCCTCAAGTTCCTATAAGAGTGATTACTACATGGAGTACCAGGAGTAAGCCCTGAGCACAATTGGATGTGGTCTCAAACCAAAAATAAATAAATAAATAAATAAATAAATAAATAAATAAATAAATAAATAAATAATCATGGAGCAGGGGAGATAATACAGTGGGTAGACCACTTGCCTTCCACACAGCCAACACAGATTCAATCTCCAACACCCCATATAGTCCCCAGAGCCTCACCAGGAGTGATCCATGGATGCAGAGAAAGGAGTAATCCCTGAGTACTGTCAGAGATGGCCACAAAATAAAAATATTCCATACTGATGGGCACACTGAAATAAAAGGAATCAGCATATTTGATACAGCATATTATCTACATAATTTGTAAAAGAAAAAGCATTGTTAGCAGCAATTGTGTAATCCACATTCATCTTTCTTAGTGAAGTCTATTGAAACAGGTCACATACAGATAATGAGAAAAGGGACTGGGGGTGGGTAGGCAAGAAAGGATATGGCAGAAGGCCTCTCTAAAGTTACACACCACAAAGACATGGGCACCTTTCTATCCTGCAACTGGTTGGACAGCATGCATAGCACAACTGTCCCTGGAGAGGAATTTCAGAGAAACAGAGCCATGGTTACATTTTATATGCTATGATTCAATTCCTATCTTCCCCTGGAGAATCCTACCACTGTTTATAACAATCCTCAGCTAGCACTCACACAGTGGCGATTGTCCACCTCTAATCTTGAGTGATTTTCTGTTGTCTATCCTATTCTTTTTATCTTAGTTTCAGTTTTCTTCCATATTCGTTGAGCAAGTGACAGACCATGAACTCTAACAGTTCTCCTATGTTGGTAACAATAGTATAATCTATTAAAAAGTTGCATATGAAGGTCATTAAACAATAACATCATGACCTCAATAAATTATAATATGTTACTTAAACATCACATTTATAGAAAACTCAATAACCACTGCTACTGCAAGATTTTTTCAATGAGTACCATCTATATAGAACCCAAAACTATCGTGTGTCATTTGAGAATTTTAAAGTCTCAGATTAATTTAATCTGAGAAATTAATCTGAATTTAATGTGAAAAAATAAAGATAGAAAACAGCATGGTAATCTAGTCATAAAGTGGGAAGCACAGAAGAATATTCAAGTGTGAATACTATATCAAATATACTGCATTTGAATTGTGGTTATCTGAATAGGAGATTATGGTGTTATATTACCTCTCTGTTTATCAATTCATCAGGTTATTAAAATGAATAATTTAATATAAATATAATATTGAAAGCAATAAGTACTCAACTATGATGATGTAATTTTAATTTAATAAAATATAGTGCATATAATATTTATCTAAAATATAAACTTAGATGCTGAATTGTGTGACATTTTTACTTTGAGGTCCTATCTAGTTTTGAGCTGTGTTTTATTATTCTTTAATTTAAATTAACATGAAGATGTTAACAAGCAGTTCACAAACATACAATTTTTAACTATTTTTGTCATTGTCATTAATATAATCTTAGAAAATAACTGTTGACAATTTTTATGGATTTTGAATTTTCCTCAACACGACGAATTTAGTTTTTCAGTTATCTTATCTTTGTTTTCTTGGTTTTGTAGTTGGCGAAGGACAGATAGGCGAGCGTTGCAAATACTTTTCCAGGCTTCTGCCACATTGGCCAACACTGCTGCTATTCTCTTTAAGGTCTTCCTTTATCGCATCTATGCACAGCGTTGCGAGCTCAGACATTAGCTTGTGGTTGCCTGAGGCTCGCACCAAACCACATTGACGAATGAGCTTGACAGTTTCCGAAGACAGGCATGTGTTTGTGGCTTTATCACTCTCGGCATTCTTTGCACAGTCATGGAGGTGCTGAACCAGTCAATCATATTCCTCATTGATGTTGTCAAGCAAGGCATCTTCCCACGTTGCTGCAATAGTGCCAAAGAGCTCCCAGTTGGCAGTAATTTTGGGAGTTGCCTTCTTAGGCTTAAATTTTGCAGACCTTTCTCCATGTTCTGTGAAGTATAATTTTGCAGGAAGGAGACAGTGGTCCGATCCTGTTTGGAATTTTGGGACAACAGCGACATCGGTCAGGCAAAACCTTCAATTGAATATGATGTGGTCAATTTCATTGTGGAACAGTCCACCGGGAGACTCCCATGTCCAGTGTTTAGATTTGGCCTTCTGGAACTGTGAGTTATCATGGATGGTCTTGGTTGACATGATGAATTCAGTCTCTCACCCTGATTGTTTAATTCTAGGCCATGGGTCCCAATGTGGAGTTCTTTGGGCAACCTTCTTGGACCTATATTGGTATTAAAATCACCAACAATGATCTTGTAGAAGGTGTGGTCTTCTTTATAGAACTTCTCCAGATCCATGTAGAACCTCTCAATTTCTTTTTTATTGTAGTTGGAAGTTGGTGCATAGACGACGAAGATAGAATCTGCAGGCAGTGAGCCACATCTATTCAAGCGTTATTGTCCAATTCGGGTTGTTAGGCATTCAAATGAATCAATGCTCATGGCCAAGTTTGTGTTGACAAGGACACTAACACCACCGATGCCTCTGTTTTCTCATGTTCCGAGGAACAATTCTTCTTCAGTGTCAAAAATGGCATGATGTGATTGATGTCTTCTCGTTTTGGTCAGACCAATGATGTCATACTTGATCTTCTGTGCTTGCACCATCAGGTCCTCGATGGATGCTTCTGATGCCAGCGTACATGCATTGAAAGTACAGACAATCATTTTAGTCTTTCTTCGTTTTGGCATCTAGTTTGTCCCTGAGATTTTTTTCAGCCTCTCCTTGCTCATTTTCCTCAACACTGCCATATTGGGGGCTCTTTCGGTGTCAGGTGAATGAAGCTGATTGTTGTTACTGTTGTTGGCATATCGAATACACCACAGGTAGCTTGCTAGGCTCTGCTGTGGGGCGGGACACTCTTGGTGGCTTTCCAGGCTCTCCAAGAGGGATGGAGACTTTTATGGTGGCCTCCAATCACCCTTAGAGGTGTTACCATGGTTCACACCATATTTGAACCCCATCAAATATGGTGCGGGAATAATGGGTATTAAGTGTCTTATGGTGTATCTTATGGTTTGGAGAGCAGCCTGGAGCGTGGTGGTGGCTGGGTAGTGGTTATAGTGGGGGTCGGCTGGTGAGGTATTTATCTGCCTTGGGTAGGGTGGGGCATCTGAGTTTGACCCCCTCCCTCAGATGCTAAAGATTGGAGGAGGCAGACAGAGGATCTTGCTTCCGGGTCTCCTTAAAACTAGAGTTAAAGGTTGCAAAGTTCTGCTTACCTGGTTTTGTGGGGCTTCACTCGAGCGTGAGGTTTGGCCCAAGTGTCCGGAGAGTGGCCTGGAACATGGTGGTGGCTGGGTAGTGGATGTAGTGTTAGTAGTACCAAACGAAGATGACTGCCTTCCGACGTCCTGATGGATCTATCACATCTTCCAGAAAGGCAATGGAGAGGATTATTCATGACTTCTACTCAGATCTCTTTGACAGCCATGTCCACCTGCCCACATACCAAATTCCGCAGGATGGATATGTCATTCCCAATGTCCTCCCTTCTGAAATACGACATGCCATTTCATTGGTAAAGATGCGTACGGCACCTGGTCCAGACAAGGTCAGACCTGAACACCTGAAGAATCTGCCGCCAGTACTCATCAATACACTGGCTCGGCTCTTTACACGCTATCTC
The DNA here is from genome assembly GCF_027595985.1 of Sorex araneus. Lineage (NCBI taxonomy): Eukaryota > Metazoa > Chordata > Mammalia > Eulipotyphla > Soricidae > Sorex > Sorex araneus. The sequence goes on from NC_073313.1 coordinate 129,999,045, forward strand.
TCTGAATGCAAGGTTCCATCTCAGTGGAAAACCAGTAGGACTGTTCTGTTTTACAAGAAGGGAGACACCCACAACATTGGCAGCTATCGCCCAATCTGCCTGCTGTCTGTCGTCTACAAGTTGTTCACTCGTGTCATCCTGAATAGAATAGGCAGAACGCTAGACAAAGGACAACCATGTGAGCAAGCCGGGTTCTGAAGCAGATTCAGCATGATAGACCATATCCAAACAGTGACAAAACTCATTGAAGTTTCACGACAGTTCAAGATGCCGCTCTATCTAACGTTCATCAACTTAAAGAAGGCCTTCGATTCTGTTGAGACTGAAGTGGTTATCGAAGCCCTAGCCAAACAAGGAAGTGATGGTTGATGTAAAGAAAGGGGTATGGCAGGGTGATACTATTTCACAGAAACTCTTCAGTGCTACTCTTGAGAACTTCATGAGATGACTGGAATGGGAAGGAGTGGGAGTGAAGATAGATGGTCGGCAATTATACCACCTCTGCTTCGCTGATGACATCATTCTCATAATAACAAACATTAGCCATGCAGCACAAATGCTGGCCGATTTCGACCATGAGTGTGGAAAGATCGGATTGCAGCTGAATCTCAGCAAGACATTGCTAATGACAAACAAACTAGTCCCTGAATCTCCGTTTGCTCTCTCAATGGAACGAACATCTCCGAATGCAGCAGCTATGTGTACCTGGGTTGAGAAATCAACATGAGGAACAACTTGGCGCCAGAACTGCACAGGAGGAAGAGAACAGCGTGGAATGCCTTCAAGAGCGTTGAAGAAGTGGTTAAGAATGGGCACTGGTGAAGGGATGGGTTCCCGAACTTTGTATGAGGGAAGTATAAGCACAAAAGTGTATAAATCTGTAACTGTACCCTCACGGTGATTCTCTAATTAAAAATAAATAAATTATATATAAAAAAAAAGAAGATGAAGGTCAAGAATCAGGGATGCTGTCTTGTTTGCCACTGTCACTGTCATCCCGTTGCTCATCGATTTGTTCGAGCAGGCACCAGTAACATCTCTCATTGAGAGACTTATTGTTACTGCTTTTGGCATATCCAATACGCATGCGTAGCTTGCCAGGCTCTGCCGCGTGGGCTTTATGATACTCTCAGTAGCTTGCCGAGCTCTCTGAGAGGGGTGGAGGAATCAAACTCGGATGGGCCACGTGAAAGGCGAATGCCCAATCGCTGTGCTATCCCTCCAGCCCCCTCTGCCAAGGCATCAAAAATCAGATGGGCCGGTCATGTAATGCAATTCAGAGATGACCAGTGGACTAGAGCTGTTACCAATTGGATTCCACGGGACATCAGAAGACCACGTGGCCGCCCACCAATTAGATAGTCATATTTCTTCGTCAAATCCCTGAGTGAATGATTTGAGGCTCTTCCTGTTCCTGGAGCAAGTAGATATCATTGTGCTGCACTAGCACGTGATAGGGACAAATGGTGACGTTACTGGCGCCCGCTCGAGCAAATCTAAGATCAACGGTATGACAAGTGATACAAGTGATTATCTTATATTCTTTTGAAAACTATGACTTTATTTCCTTTAAAACATTAATCCTGCTTTCAGAAATAGAAGGTCATGAATGCATAATAACTTTGGCTGTGTTTATCTAGGAAACACTCTTTGAGTTGCATACTAACATTGCCATTCATTATACTTTTTCTTCTTAACTAAGAAAAGTATGGATGTTACTGCTACAATGTGAAGCAACTATTATTAAGTCAGAACGGAGAGGGAAACAAATAAGTAAATATTAATAAATTATTAAAGAATTGTCATGATTCAGAACATCATAATTTGGTAAAAGAGACCATTTTGTGGCTGAGAGAAATTTTTTGTTACTTTTATTTTTTTCCTGTATTTTTGTATTTTTTGTATTGTAGTTTATTAATTTTTTACTTTTAGTGTTTAACTATTTTATTGAATCACTGTGAGACAGACCCTTAAAAAGCTGTTCATGATTGAATTTCAGTCATACAGTATTCCAACACCCATCCGTCCACCAGTGTAATTTCCCAGTACCAGTGTCCACAGGTTCCCTCCCATCATCCCCCACCCTCACCCCCTGACTGTTTCTATGGCAGGCACTTTTCTTCTCTCTCTCTCTCTCTCTCTCTCTCTCTCTCTCTCTCTCTCTCTCGCCTGAGAAAAATTACAAGCTTACCAACCCTTTATTATTTATCTAATTCCTTTTATTAAGTGCTGTACAAAATGATCTCTCGTTTTCTGTACAGAGGAACAGATTATCACTGCAGTAAATGCTCTATTATGCATTCATAGGTTGTGGAATAATCTGGGAGCCAGCTACTCCTTGTTTTGAGAACTGAGAGAAATGAAAGCGATCCACATCAAGCTAAATTATTTCTTTGCAATGCCTGGAATTGATTCCAGAAACTCACACATGTCATGCATGTACTCTACTAAATTACATACCCAGTCTGAGAATCTTTAATTATTTTGCTTCTCTGGTTTAATGGACATTTTAAAGTTTTGGATTTCTACTCTAAACACTTCAAACCCTCACAAAAGTTCTCAGAATTACAACTACAATTAAAAATACTACAAATAGTGGTGGGGAGGCGGGTCTGACTACCTTTAAACTTACAGTATTACCAAATTTGTGTGTTTCAGAATGTCTGTTTTACTTAGATACACACTCACATAAGTTAGCAACAAAGCATTTGTCTCTTTGGTTAATGAAACCATGCCTATCGTTCATATATATATGCTTAATTGCAGTCATTTTCATAACTGAACAGTAAGAAATAAGTGTACTGTCAGCAGAGATTTGTAGGATGAACTTCAACAGGTAAAAGATATTTAAGAGAAGATTGACTAGCAAAAATTGGTAGCCCTAGCAAAAATATATTAGGATGTTGGATATTATCCCCAAGTGTGTTAGGCTTCATAAGTGTATTGCCACCTCTCCTCCCCTCAGAGTAGCTTACAGTGCTCCTATGAGCACCCTGTATCTCCTGAGTTTATCTTTAACCTTTCCTTTGTGCTTTACCTCATATTCTGTAGGCTACTAAATTCTTCAAGTCAAGCGTGGTTACTTATAAAGTCAAACCTTCTGGTGACTCTGGATTTTGTATTTGTAGTGAATTATCTGCTTTTCTCTTTCCCTTATATCACTGTATCACTGTCATCCCGGTTGTTCATCAATTTACTCAAGCAGGCACCAGTAACGTGTCTGTTGTAAAACTTGTTCTTACTGTATTTGGCATATCGAATATGCCATGGGTAGCTTGCCAGGCTCTACCGTGTGGGTGGGATACTCTAAGTAGCTTGCCAGGCTTTCTGAGAGGGGCAGAGGAATCAAACTCTGGTTGGCCGCGTGCAAGGAAAACGCCCTACCCACTGTGCTATCGCTACTATAGAGCCATATTCTTTGCTTAAACACAGACTGTTAATGCTGTTCTCCTAATGTTTGGGAGTTAATTGACTCTGAAATATATCTGCTCTGGAATGGTTGTCATAATTACTAGACTCGGGCTTCAGTTGCCATAGTTCCTAACACCCCTCAAAATCTGTGTCCTACCAAGGAATCTCTGTATCGACTCTGGGAAAACAGCAAAGCTACCCTGGCTTCACAATGGAACAGTCTAGAAATCATAAAGTACGACCTTCATTTAAGCCATAATTACCTAAAAGACAGGATCCCATGGCATAGGAAAATGTAACCCGGCCTGAGGAATTAGTCTGGGATTCACAGTAAAATCTCAGCCAGCTTTTCACCTCTTGTCCTTGGATCACAGAGAACTAAGTTTTGTAATTTATATCTGTTACTGTGTTTATCTAAATAACTGAAAATATCAACAGAAATAAACTTATATGTTTAATATGTACTAGCAACAAGAAAAAGAGAAAAGTAATATAGATGCTTGTCGTCCCTAAGAGAATTTCTCAGTATAGTCTCAGACACATTTGAGTTAATCCCTCCAAGAGAATTCCCTCCCTCAAAATGCTTTACCTTTGTAAATGATCAGTCATACCTACATGCAAGCTCCTCAGATGTTCTGTAAGAATACTGTTCAGCTCTGAAATAAACGGGCCATTTTGATCATGGTCTCTGGTCTCCCAGCTCTCAGAGGCCAGGAGGCAGTTCTCTGCCATCAAACACGTAGTACCAAAGAACACCCGTCTCACTTTTCTATATACCTATAAATAGATTTTTAATTAGGAAAAACATTTTAATAATAATGTTTTGGGAATACAATTTTACTATACCACAAGCAATATCTAGGTGTCAGCACCTCTCTATCACTGTCTTTAAGTCACCTACCATACCACCATCCACACCACATAGGAAACTTAGTTCTATAGGCAGAATCACAGTGTCTATTATTATTGTCCAATTGTAGTTCCTAATTGTGTTTCTTTATAACTCACAAATGAGAGTGATCATTCTGTATTCGTCCCACTCTTGAATTACTTCACTGAGCATACAAACATTTTTGGATGGACGTATGTCCTCTTTCCCTGTGGTTGAGTTACATATATTTCTATGTTTAAAATTTAATTGAGATTTTTTTTATTTTTATTTTATTAAATCACCATGTGGAAGATTACAATGCTTTCAGGCTTAGGTCTCAGTTATACAATGCTGAAACAACCATCCCTTCACCAGTGCCCATATACCACCACCAAAAAAAAAAAAAAAAAACCACAAACAAACCACACAGTACACCTCCCATCCCGCACCCCCAACCCCCGCCTTGTAACTGATAAGTTTCATTTTACTTTCTGTTTACTTTGGTTACATTAAATATTTCAACACAAACCTCACTATTGTTGTTAGGAGTACCCCACTAGAGTCAGACAAATGAGGACAAATGAGGCCGCTACTGCAGCTGCGCGGTTTTGAATTTCTGTACTTTAACAACTAAGTCCAGGGAGATTTCTTTCAGATATTGGATCATTGCAGGCTTCAAAACCCAATCTGTGGTCATCATAATATGGCGGACACCGCGCCCTTTATCCCCGGAGAGAAAGAGGCGAGAGAGAGAAATACCTTTCCTCTCCTGGGCAGGCACGGGGCCGAGGCTTAGTTCTCAGGCTGGAGACATTCTGCGAGGAGTTGCCCATGCCGAAAGAGGTTTTGCTGGGTCTGGGTTCACGCTCGTGCAGCTGTGGAGAGGCCGCACATGTGTGCGGCCCCCGGGATCACATCTCTGCGGTGGGAGGGGCCGGTAACTGAGATTTTTAAAGTTTTCATTTTTTCAAGCATTTACTAAGCACAGACAACATTTTTTTCATTTTAAACAGCAATATTGTTAGTTTTATATTAACTGACCTGTTAGTATTTTCAATTAGTATGAAAGTAACAATGATTCTATATGTCAAATTCAAACAGGAAATGTCATGCAATATATAAACCACTAATAGGTCTCTGATGCAGCCAGTAAATTAACTAAAGTTTTCATTTTCATAATATATTTATTAATTCAACTTATTTTAAAGAATATGTGCCATTTTATTATCCTTATAAATACAATATGGCAACTAAAATTGCAGATTGAGTTATTTCCTCTTGTTAGAAGAGGTAGTAAATAGTCATGTAGGGACCTGGAGCTTCCACTGTTCAGTGGAAACTTTAACGTAAGTGTCCAAGTTCGACCTAATTTTCTTAACTAAATTTACATATATTACCATCAAATATAAAGATTAGGGAGCACATTAATCTATGATTAGTGTTTTTATAAGAAGGTACTTCCAAATAATTTCCTGAAATAGAATCAGAAATTTCAATCTTCGATTATGTACAAAATGTCTGTCTAAATCAATGATTCTCTGGAAAGCCCAGGGTTCTGAAAAATGTAAAAATCTACTTATATACTAGATTGACTATTTGACAAGAACCTTGTATGTTCATATTTTCTAGTCTAACACCTACAAATTGCGCAATTCGCATAAATTAAATTAGAGGTTTGGAACCCAGCAATTCGTGTTCACAAAAGGCATCATATCTTTCTCAAAATGTTCCTGTAAGTTACTGAGGCAAAAGATGCCTTGAGCAAACAAAATTAAAGTACAAACTACACAATTATCTTAGATTGATTGATAGATAGTATTTGCACTGTAGCACTGTCGTCTCGTTGTTCATCAATTTGCTCGAGTGGACACCAGTAATGTCTCATTGTGAGAATTGTTGTTACTGTTTTTGGCATATCAAATACAGCACGGGTAGTTTGCCAGGCTCTGCCATGCGGGAGGGACACTCTCGGTAGCCTGCTGGGCTCTCTGAGAGGGATGGAGAAATCCAACCCGGGTTGGCCACGTGCAATGCAAACACCCTACCCGCTGTGCTATCGCTCCAGTCCGGTTCTGCTCATTTCATGTCTTCCTGCAAACAAGGAGACTATCTACCATATTATTATATACTTATAGAATTTTTGAAATTAAACAAATGTATAACTGTTAGATTTGACAATTAGCAACTAAGAATATTTTCACTAAATGTTAAATTTATGGCAGGAGAAATAACACATTTGAGGCTGCCCTGACACGTCATGTGGTACCTTGATCACTGAAGAATTGATCCTTGAGACAGAGGCATGAGTAATCCCTGAACACATCCATGTGTATCACAAAAACAGAAGAAAAAAATCTACCCTGTCAAAAAAAATATGATGTAAACTAAACTAAAGCAAACTAAATATTTCTCTATATCTGCCCCAAGTATTTTACTATCTGTCAGTTACACACTTAGGTCTTTATAATTTACATATCAGCAATAACCAGTAAAGCACACTACTTCAGTAGCTTGAAAGGTGTATTTAATTTTTTTTTATCGAATCACAAAGTTTACAAAGTTTTCATGATTAAGTTTCAGTCATACAATGATGGAACCCCTGTCCCTCTACCAGTGTACCTTTCCCACCACCAATGTCTCCAAGTATCCCTCCTGTACACCACCCACTACACCCCAGTACCCTGTCTCTATGGCAGGCACTTTCCTTCTTACTCTCTCTCTACTTTGGGGGGTTATGGTTTGTAGTATAGATACTGAGAGGTTATCATGTCTGGTCCTTTGTCTACTTTCAGCACACAGCTTTAATCACGAGTGATCCCTTCATTGACCTCATGGTCCCTTCTCTATCCCAACTACCTTCTCCCCCAGCACTTGAGGCAGGCTTCCAACCATGGACCAATCCTCATGGCCCTTGTTTCTATGGTCCTTGGGTGTTAGTCCAATACTATGTTATTATATATTCTACAAATGAGTGCAGTCATTTGATGTCTGCCCCTCTCGTTCTGCCTCATTTCACTTAGGATGATACTCTCCTTGTCCATCATTAATAAACAAATTTCATGACTTCATTTTTCTAACAGTTGAATATCATTCCACTAAATATCATAGTTTAACCAGTTGTCTGTTCTTGGGAACTCAGATTGTTTCTAGATCCTGCCTATTGTGAACAGTGCTGCAATGAAAATAAAAGTACAGATGTCATTTCTACTGTGTTTTTATTTGCACTCCCAGGGTATATTCCAGAAATGGTATTACTGGGTTGTAGGGAAGCTCAATTTCTAGTTTTATGAGGAATGTCCATATTTTTCCCAAAAAGATTGGACCAGTGGCATTCTCACCAACAATGGATGAGAGTCCCTTTCTCCCCACATCTGCGTTAACACTGGTTGTTCTTATTTTTCTGATGTGTGCCAGTCTCTGTGGTGTAAGATGATATCTCCTTGTTTTTATTTTCATCTACCTGATAATTAGTAATGTAGAGCATTTTTATGTGCCTTTTGATATTTGTACTTCTTTTTTTATGAAGTTTCTTTTTATTTCTTCTTCCCGTTTTTATGAGGTTGTAGGTTTTTTACTTGTAAAGTTCTACCAGTGTCCAGTATATACTGGATGTTGACCTTTATCTGATAGATATTGAGTAATTTTTTCCCACTTTGTGGGCTATCTCTGTACTTTGGTCACTGTTTATTTTGAGGTGCAGAAGCTTCTTAGTTTAATATAGATGCATTTGTTTATCTTTGCTTCAAATTGCGTGGTTAGTTGTGTTTCATGCTTTAAGATGCCTTTATCTTCAATGTCATAAAGAGTTCTGCCTATACTTTCATCCATGTATCTTATGGGTTCAGGTCTTATATTGTGTATTTTAAAAAATGTTTATTTCCATTGTCCCTGGTAAAAGTTCAGGTCTGAAAACTCTGGGACCTTCTTGGAATGGAGGTAGACTGATTCCCATTTCTGCACAGGAACTAGAAGCCACAGTCCACAATTAAACCTCATTAAGCTTCCAACGCACAAAATCATTCCAGATTCATAGATCCTGGACCAACCAACCACACAGTGCAGGGCACCTCAAAATTCCATTGTACCATCATCTCAGTAGTATCATAGCAAATCTGACAGGAAAGTTGCCTAGAATAACACCAAGCTCAATGAAGGACAACAATCATACAGAAGTGTCAACTAGCATCATTCAGCTCAGAAAATCCTCAATAACTTCAGTAACACCATTGTCAGTTACAACAATTTTGACAAATTGACTTTTATTAATCTAAGTTTTGATGAGTCCATTTGCCTTTGTGTTGTGAAAAACAATATAAAGTAAAATGTTTTGTGCCTACTAAGGAACAGACTAGGATGGTGGGTGGGGAATTGGGGACATTGGTGGAGGAAAGGTCACACTGGTATCAGGAGTGGTAATACAATATTTAATGCATGAAACAATGGTATTGTAAACAATTTGGTAAATAATGGTGTTATAATAAAATTTGCAAAAAACAAAGAAATGTTTATTTTGATTGGGCCCATGTTATAGCTACACTATTTGATTATAATGGTTTGAGTAAAATGATTAAATCGGAACCTCCAAAGTACACAAGATGAGGCACTATATCAAGTCATTGTAATGTACACTCTATTCTACCTTGTTTTCTAACTCTTGATACACTCAGGTTATAATAATGATTCTAAAACATGTTAAAATCAAATATTCACTTCTCTGATTTATTATTTGATTTACCTAAATGTAGTCATTAGGATAATTTTTGAAAGTAATTAATAACTGTTTCCTACCCACAGCTTTTCTTCACAAAATTATTTAGTTGAGTGCTATAACGTCTGCTGTTATATAAAATATACGGTAAACTCAACATTTGTCATTGATAATAAATTACCTTTCAGTGATTTTTGTTCAGTTCAGTATTTAACATATACAACATTACAATAATTGAAGTCTCCATTCATAGTTAGGCTTTCTCAGATATGATTTGATGCAAAAGTGAAGAAAGACAATCTGCCTGTCAGTGTTTCTGCTTTGACCACAGTTAACTAACCATACTTTCTAACTTCCGTGGTGTCAAAGGAATATAGTCATTAGAACAATTTAAGATTTTTAAAAAATATTTCTAAAATATGGTACCTAAAGACTAAATATTCCAGAATAATCATAGCACAATAATTTTCAATACTTTTAAAGTGTATATATTCATTTAGAGACCTAATATCTTATATTTAGAACAAAAATTTGGAAATTATTAAAGTGCAAACATATACTTTTAAAAAATAGTATACAGGGTCAAAAGCAGTAATACAGCAGGCATGGTGCTTGCCTTACACTTAGCCAACCTGGTTTGATCCCCGGAAAGCTATATGGTCCCCTTAGCACTGCCAGGAGTGATCCCTGAAAGCAGTGTCAGGAGTAAGCTCCGAATACCAACAGGTGTGGACCAAAAACAAACAAAAAATGCATATAAACATGAAGGAGTATCATTTACTAAAATCTTTCATCTGTCAGCATACATCTCTAGCATATATATTTATAAATATATATTTATATATATATTTCCTGCCCCCCTACCTGCTGTCTTCACAGGGGCCCCTCGGAGGGGGGCAGGTTGAGTTTCCCTCCCCACCCCGAGCAGAGCCCCGGCAGCCAAAGACCTCCAGAACCTGGCTACAGCCATGCTCAAGACCATTCTCCACATACTTGGAAGAGCCTCACGCATGAAGGAACCGGCAGAGGAACCCAGGTGTGTGGGACCCAGGGCTGAGATCTCCAAGTCTGCTTCCACCAGATCCTCAGTCTTCTAGTAGCTTGGCAGTCACACCCACAAACTGCCCCCAGTGCTCTGTAATCCCATCAATGACCAAGATCCAGAGACTATAAAACAAAGCTCCCAAAAGCATGTCTCTGCAAACCTCTTATTGTCTATCTCACCCTCTCTGAGAACCTGGTAAGCTACAGAGAGTATCCTGCCCACAAGGCAGATCCTGGAAAGCTATCCATGGTGTATTCGCTATAACAAAATCAGTAACAGTGATGGGTCTCATTCTCCTGACCCTGAAAGAGCCTCCAATGCAGCACCATAGGGAAGAACAAGTAAAGAGAGGCTCTCTCAGATAGAGAAGGGAACACTAAGTAGAGGATGTTGGGAGGAACCCATTCGGGTTGGAAGATGCGAGCTGAAAGTAGACTATAGACCGAACATGATGGCCACTCAATACCTCTATTGCAAGCTACAACACCCAAAAGAAGAGAGAACAAAGGGGAATGCCCTGCCACAGAGGCAGGTTGGGATGGTGGGGGATGGGGTGAGGGTGGTGAAAGGGATATTGGGATCATCGGTGGAGGTGAATGGGCACTGGTGGAGGGATGGGATGGATCATCACTGTATGAGTAAAATGCAAACACAAAAGTTCATAAGTTTGTAACTGTACATCACAGTGATTCTCTAATAAAAAATTAAAAAAATAAGAGAGAGGCTACTAAAACCTCAGGGCTATGATGAATGAAGACATTACTGGCGCCTGCTCGAGCAAATCAATGAACAACGGGACGGCAGTGATACAGTGATACATATGTGTGTGTTATAAATAAGAGGCAAAAGAAGTTATAGTCAAGTGTCAGAACAAGTAGCCACTCACAATCTTGCTGGGAAACACCAATTATTGAGATAAAATTCAGCCCCTCCCAAGCCAAAAGATGAGCAAATGGGTGACACACCTGTTTAGCCTATCAAAACAGACTCTGCTAATCCTATTCCATAGATGACTTATCAATCAGGTCATGCCTCCCAAATCATAGCCTGCTAGCTATCAGGTCTTTTGCCTGAGATGCTACTATCCAGCTCTGGAGGGAACATACTGAGACTGAGTTCACAGGTACCTTTTAAACCTGTGGCCCCACTCCCACATATGTTACTCAGGTATTCACAGATCTATGTTTTCAGAGCAAGGAAGCTTGGGTATTAACAACCATAATCCACTTATTACCATTCATATCCTACAAATAGTGAGTGTTGAGGTATTTTGTGATACTTGCAACCTTGAAAAACAGATAATGAACACACATGATGCAAAGCTCTTTTTGTACACTCACACGCCTGAATTATTTGTCTTTTCCAATAAGACACTTGGAACTCTGTGCAAAGGTTTCCAGGGAACTTGAGTCTTGCACCCCATTTAGTCCAACAGTCCTGTCACAGATTACCACTAAAATACTGTGACTGTGTAGTGTTAATTATTAAGCAAGCCAGATTAAGCTTGGCACCCTGGAGAATTTTTATTTAAAACATTTATTGATGGACATGGACCCACTCAAATTTTGTGCCACTGACCTGGTCAAATGAACACCAGTACACCACAGGATACAGTACAGGAGTGCACATACTGGTCTGTTGAACTTCGGCATTACAGTGTTGTAAAGTGTTGTTAAATAAATTTCCCACAGTGTATACAAGGTAGAGCACTACCAACGCTGTTAAGAAAACATGACTATGACCTAAAGTCCTGCATAAACCCACTGAACTTTGATACCACAACTACTACAAGACAGCAATTGTGAATACTATTGCATAATCCAGTACTACTGGACTTCAGTGTTGTAGCTCTTGTAGAGTATTCATAACTTAAAATCACCTCAAATAAGTTAATGTGCAAGGGCAGCTTTGTTTCATGTTTATTCAGTATCTGGCTAGGCTTCAAGGTTACAAGTACCAAAATGTACCTGAGCACTCACTATTTGTAGGATATAAGTGGTAATAAGTTGATCATGGTTGCTAACCCCAAGCTTACTTGCTGTAAATAAGTGAGCTTGAAGATAAGGTGAAGGAAACCACTTAAAGATATAAATAATTATTTAAAATAAATACAGAATAATAATGAAACATCAAGAGAAATATTTGTAACAAAAACGGTTTTTAAAAACAGCAAAAATTAAAAGGGAAATTACTTTTTTTCTTTTTGGGTCATATCTGGCGATGCACAGGGGTTACTCCTGGCTTTGTACTCAGGAATTACTCCTGGCGGTGCTCAGAGGACCATATGGGATGCTGGGAATCAAACCTGGTTCAGCTGTGCCCAAGGCAAATGCCCTACCTGCTGTGCTATTGCTCCAGCCCCGGGAAATGATTTATTAAATAAATGCAGCCAGAAATGTTCCTTAACTGAGGAAATGGGATTAAGTAGTACAAAAAAATAAGTCCAGTCAAACATTAAGGTGCATTGCATTTAAAATGGCAAGAGCCAAAGATAACTGTAGAATCCTAAATGTATCAATAAAAAACAATGACTCACATATGCATAAACCCCATATAATTCACATAATCTATCATGGAACTTCTGTAGGGCAGAAGAAAATAATATGATACATCAAAATTGTTGACAGAAAATATCTCCAACGAAGAATGCTCTAAAAAGCTATTGTCTTACTCAAACTCAAAGGAAGAGTAAAATGTTTTGAATTAAGAACCAGTTAAAGTAATACAGGTCCACTAAATTGGATTTGTGAGAAAAACTAAATGGTCTTCAATAACTCAGAAATTACAAGACATTTAAAAAATAAAACATGTAGATGGAGGCTGGAAAACAAAGCAATATTACTATTGCCTGAGAAAAAACTTGTGGCATACTTGCTTTAAATACCTTAAAAACTACTATTTCATCAAATTATAGTGTATAATAGAGCTAAAGATTATGGTTCTGATGTATACAGTTACTCCATCTCACTATTACCAAAAGTGCCCATGACACAACAACATCAGTGTTGACCTACTATTAGCAGTCCACCTCACTTTCTTTTTTTTATTAGTTTATTTTTAATTAGAGAGTCATCGTGAGGGTACAGTTACAGATCCATACATCTTTGTGCTCATGTTTCCCCCATACAAAGTTCGATAACCCATCCCTTCACCAGTGCCCATTCTCCACCACCAGTAAACCCAACATCCCTCCCCCCCCTCCCCAGTCCCATCTCCCCCCACCCCACCCTGCCACTATGGCAGGGTATTCCCTTTTGTTCTCTCTCTCTGATTAGGTGTTGTGGTTTGCAATAAAGGTGTTGAGTGGCCATTGTGTTCAGTCTCTAGTCTGTATTCGGCCCGCATCACCCTTCCCCCACATGACCTCCAACCACATTTTACTTGGTGGTCCCTTCCCTGAGTTACCCAGAATGAGAAACCAGCCTCCAAGCCATGGAGACAACCTCCTGGTACTTATTTCTACTATTCTTGGGCGTTAGTCTTATAGTCTATTATTCTATATTCCACAGATGAGTGCAATCTTTCTATGTCTGTCTCTCTCTTTCTGACTCATTTCACTTAGCATGATACTTTCCATGTTGGTCCACTTATATGCAAACGTCATGACCTCATTTTTTCTAACAGCTGCATAGTATTCCATTGTATAGATGTACCAGAGTTTCTTCAACCAGTCATCTGTTCTAGGGCACTCGGGTTTGTTCCAGATTCTGGCTATTGTAAACAGTGCTGCGGTGAACATATAAGTGCATATGTCACTTCGACTATACTTTTTGGCTTTTCTGGGATATATTCCCAGCAGTGGTATTGCTGGGTCAAATGGGAACTCAACCTCTAGTTTTTTGAGAATCATCCATATTGTTTTCCAAAAGGGCTGAACTAGCCGGCATTCCCACCAGCAGTGTAGAAGGGTCCCTTTCTCCCCACATCCTCTCCAACAGCGGTTGCTTTTGTTCTTTTGGATGTGTAGTCCACCTCACTTTCCTGCAAACAATCATCCAGTTATTTGAAATTCTCAGTTTGGTAGTGGTGGGCCAAAGGCTTTTTATCAGTTGATACTATCTATTTCCTTGTTTTGTTACTCTGTATAACAAAGATGAGTGAGACCAAGGAATTTTCCTTATTCATTTAACTTTATATCATGTTTGTCATTTCATTACAAATTGCAGGAAACTATATCATTCTATCTATTCTTATAACTGCATACTATTCTGTTGTGTAAATATACCACTACTTCATTATTCGTACATCTTTCATTGGATAATTGGCTTGTTTCCATATCTTGGATCTAGAGCTAGTTGTGTAATGAACATAGGTGCGTACTTATCATTTTTTTAAAAATTCGGAACTAGGTGCCAAGAAGCACAATCATTGTGAGGTTTGAAATTCTATTCTTGTTTTTGGAGTTTTCCGTAGATTATGAACCAGACAATTATGATACCATTAGTGGATAAAAGTTCATATTTTATCATATCCACACAAACACTGGTTATTTCTCAGCTTTTTGACCTGAGAAATCTTCATCAGTATAAAATGGTATCTCAGAACACAGAATTACATCAGGAAAAATTTTAAAACTTAAATAACATAACCTCGAAGCTTTGAAAACCCAGAAAAGAAAATGAATCCCAAAGAAAAAATATAGAAAATAAATTATAAAATATTACGTCAAAAATTAATAATGTTGAAGTTAAGAAAACAATACAAATATTCAAAGAAACAAGGAGCTCATTTTTGAAAGAATAATGAAAATTTTATATCTTGGATATTAACCCCATATTAGATAAGCAGTGGCCAAATAACTTCTCCCGGTCTATGGATTGTCTTTGTATTTTGGTCTTCATTTCCCTTGAGAAGGAATCACTTCACTTGTATCACTTGTCTTCCGTTGATCTTCGATTTGCTCGAGCGGGCGCCAGTAATGTCTCCATTTGTCCCTGTCACATGCTAGCGCAGCCCAATGATATCTGCTCACTCCAGGAGCAGGAAGAGCCTCAAACCATTCATTCAGGGTTTTAACGAAGAAGTCTGACCATCTCGTTGGTGGGCGGCCACGCAGTCTTTTGACGTCCTGTGGAATCCAATTGGTCACAGCTCTAGTTTAGCAGTCATCTCTCAATTGCATTACATGTCTGGCCCATCTGATTTTTGATGTCTTGACAAACGAGACAGCATCCCTGATTCTTGATCGTCGACAGAGGTCAAAGCTCCGGATTCCTTCTCTCACTTGAGTGAGACATGATACTCCTAGCATAGCTCTTTTGATTACTCCTTGGGATACCCAAATAGTGTTCTCATCCTGTTTGTGTAGGGCCTACCTCCAACTCCAGGCACATCTTTTCGATTCCATCGTTCTTCCTGCGCTAACTTACGCCTCAGAGACCTGGGCACTACACAAATAGGTTGAGAGTAAAAATTTCTTAATTTAAAGAAAAATATCCACGCCCATCAAAACTGGGGAGAAAAGATAAACAGAATCTTCCTAAAAGAAAAAATCCAAATGGTCAAAAGGCACATGAAAAATTTCTCTCTCTCGAGGGACAGACATAGGAAGACTGCACTCACTTGTGGAATATCATTGTATCACTGTCATCCCATTGCTCATCGATTTGCTCAAGCGGGCACCAGTAACGTCTCCATTGTGAGATTTGTTGTTACTGTTTTTGTCGTATCGAATATGCCACGGGTAGCTTGCCAGGCTCTGCCGTGTGGGTGAGATACTCTCAGTAGCTTGCCAGGCTCTCTGACAGGGGCGGAGGAATCAAGCCTGGGTTGCCCGAGTGCAAAGCAAACATGTTACGTGTTGTGCTATCACTCCAGCCAATAGTTCTTATACCATAGTTATTTAAAATCATGAGCTTTCTACACCAGATACTTTTAACAATTCCACAAGAATACGAACATGCTTTCAGACACAGAAAAAGCCCTTTGTTTTTTTACCAAACTTTGATATTAGCATAGAATAAAAAAACACTTGAATTGCCAATGTTTATGAAAACATGAGGAAATTTTATTTTAATGACTTCTGTACCTCCGTTGTTTGTAAACGGGCCTAATTTGTTCATTAAAATTGGCTGAGGCTTGTAAGATAAAGCTTTGCATTCTCTGAACTTTATTTTACTTTCGTTTCAGGCTCTAGTTCTGCAGCTCTTCCTAGGGAGTACAGATTCTTAAGTTCAAAAGAATTTCAACTGTTAATAATCATTAATGCTCTTCCAATAAGAAATTTGCATTGAAAATTTAACTTTCTCTGTAGGCTCAATATTATGATGAAAAATCTTTGTCAATCTGGCTCTAACACAGACACTAACACTAACACTGTCTCTGTTCCACACAGGCAGGCAGACAGACAATGAACTGACTAAAAACACTACATGTACATGCGCACACATCTGTAGTTGATTGATCTATCTGACCCTTCAAAAATGGAGGGAGAAACTGATAGATTGAGAAAAAAAGGGGGCAGTCTCCAGAGCAAAATTTGCTCTGTCCGATGATTGGAAACCTTGACCCCCGTTTTTCAGCCTTACCAGCTAGTTTCCTGCTTGTTAAAAATGGATCAAGATCAGTTAGGTATTTGTGGGTATCAAGGAATATAAAATAAACTATTGTGAGCTTGCAGTGGGGTCAAGTTTGAGGGTGGTTGGGAAAATGGAGACAATGGTGGAGGGAGTGTGAGAGTGGTATTTGGATTGGTGTGGGAATAGAATACCTGTAACAAATCATCATGAACTACTTTGTAACCCATGGTGTTTAAATAAAGTGTGGGGTAATAAATTTTAATATCATTCTTTTTTATATGTAAACAATTTTCTTCTTTGAGTTACTTTTGTGGCATTAAATTCATTTGTGGCAAGATATTTAAAATTAGCTTTTTATTATACCTGATCTCATTTTATAAGATTATATAAAATATTTAGAGTTCTATAAAAAAAGTTATTGAATTATTGAACTTTTTCTCTAACATGTTCTATGTGATCATTTAATGTACTTCAAATTCCTACAAAAAAATGGATCAAGCGGGCCGAATACAGACTAGAGACTGAACACAATGGCCACTCAACACCTTTATTGCAAACCACAACACCTAATCAGAGAGAGAGAACAAAAGGGAATTCCGTGCCATAGTGGCAGGGTGGGGTGGGGGGAGACGGGACTGGGGAGGGGGGGGAGGGATGTTGGGTTTACTGGTGGTGGAGAATGGGCACTGGTGAAGGGATGGGTTATCGAACTTTGTATGGGGGAAACATGAGCACAAAGATGTATGGATCTGTAACTGTACCCTCACGATGACTCTCTAATTAAAAATAAACTAATAAAAAAATGGATCAAGCAAGCGCTTCTGTTGACATAAGGTGGTAAAAAAAAACTATGGCAAAGTTGTTGAAACCTAAGGTGGTCAGATGTTACCATTTAAGACTAATTCTGAGGCAGGGAGCTAGTATCTTCTTATCAGACATGGGGATAGGCTGCCTCAGTGACACACTTCTTTGTTTCTGATATCAAACAGATAATCATATAATCTTGCATTTCCTGCCTCCTCTGATTTGATAATCCTGTTTCTTTAATGCAAACTGCCATTCACTGGCTATCTTTCCCTGTGCTCTAGCTTATACTCGGGCCACATGGTGTTACAGTGGTCAACAAGATGTTCCTTATTTAAACTATCTAGCTGGAGGCTCTTCCAATGTTTCAATAAGTAACCCAAAGGAGGATGCTTGTGTACTGAAGTAGGATTTCTCATATTTCCTGAGTAAGAGCACTAACCTATGAAAAAGGATGGTACATTGGCAAAGTCTTCTCCTGGTAATTTCTTTCTCCCAAGGGACTTTGTCCCCTTATGCCTGAACTGCTTCGGTTCTAGAGGTTTCCAGTGCAGACATGACCACAACTGTGTGCCGGCTTATCAGAAAATCACAAGAGAGGATGTAACCTTCAGTGATTTCTAAGCTACCCCAGGCATCCCTGGGACGTTCCCAGGTGTCCACCACGACCACGGCTTGCATGTGAAGCCAGAACTAGAGTGCCGTGGGTTTCTGAGAAACCTTGCTCAATAGCAAAACTTTGCTTGCTATTGAGGGGAGAAGAGAAAGGTTCTACCTTTCTTAGCTTGGCACATTCTCCTTTGCCTCTTGCTGACTTGCTTTCTTCTTAAGCCTTTTACACATTTTTCTTTCTGCCTCGATTTGCCTAGAGCAAAACCTGTGGCTGCCTTCATTAACCTGTCAATTGACCGCTAGCCTACCCTCTGATTAGACTGAGACTTAGTGGGGAAAGGATTTTCAGCCTGGAAATTGATCTGCCTTAGTTCCCCAGAATCTTCTCACTAGTGGGCTTTCCTCCCATCTCTCCCATAGTGAATGTCAAGTGATGCAAAACAAAGGAGCCGGAGCCCATGTGCTGCTTACACCCACTGGCCGAGCACATGTGGTGCCTGAGCACATGTGTTACCCACATCTCCCCTCTTGAGATGTGCACTTTCATGCTTTTGTGTCCAGTGAGTGCTAAAATTTTTGTAGGGGCTCAGTCCACCCTTAAAAAAGCCCATGTTCTCTCTTGAGTGCATATCTCTCTCTCTCTATCTCTCTCTCTCCCTCCACACCTTAAAAATCCTCCAAAATAAAATCTCTTTATTCACTGTTTGTCTACTCCTGAAATTCCTTTCTGCAAGGTGAAACAAGAACCCAGTAACCCTGGGTCCCAGGTGGTAGAGGCAGATTGGGAGAAAATGACCATCTTTCTTCTCCTGACTTCACATAATTCATCCTTGGGGCCCACCAACATCAGATGGCGACCAAGAAGGGACATGCAGTGAAGAAATCCACAAGGAAGGAGGTAATCTGTGGAAAATCTGCTGTGGAGATATGCTCCCTTAGAAATCTCTAGGGACGATGAGGGAGGAATGTGATAACCTCTGTGTGAATGTGTGCGTGCATAAGCACCATGAAAGGTTCTCCTATCAGGCGTGATTTTGTGGCTCCATGATCTGGCACTCTTGAAATCCCTCTAAGTCACGGAGCTCGAGTGGGCTGCCTGCGATACCACCGAGGATGTACAGTCAAGCGTGGCACTGGCATAGATGCCAGTCGCAAGTCACAATGCTGAACCACTATGGCTAAGCTCTCCACCGGCCAGGCAAGCACACGAATGGTCTCTGCAAAGAGGCACCCCTCCTTGTGGAATATAAAGTAACAAAGTGGAAACTAACACCCAAGAATAGTAGAGATGAGGACCCGGAAGATTGCTCCACAGCTTGGAAGCCGGCCTCACATACTGGGGAAAAGGCAGCTCAGATAGAGATAGGACCACCAAATAAAAGAGGCTTGGAAGACCCGCCCAGGATGGGAGATGTGTACCGAAAGTAGACAATAGACCAACATGATGGCCACTAAATACCTGCATTGCAGACCACAACACCCTAAAGGAGAGAGTAAAAGGGAATCCTCTGCCACAGAGGTGGAGGGTAGGGGATGGGGTTGGTTGGAGGAAGGATACTGTGAACATTGGAGGTGGAGAATGGGCACTGGTGGAGGGATGGGTACGTGATCATTGTATGACTAAAATGTAAGCATGAAAGTTTGTAAGTCTGTAACTGTATCTCACGGTGATTCATTAAAAATAAAAGTTTTTAAAAACCGAAATAAATGATATAAATGACCAAAAAATCTCTCTCTACATATATATTTATATAATTGCATATCCATGTGTGATTCACTAATCATCAGGGAAATGCAAATGAAAACAACAATGAGATAACACCTCACACCAAAGAGATAGGCACTCACCACAAAGAATAACGATAACAACTAGATTGTGTGGATGCTGGAAAAAATATTCTTATTCACTGATCATAGTAATATCAATTAGTTCAGCTTTTTGGGATATCAAAATGAACACTCGTCAAAAAGTTAGAGCTTTAATATTACCCAGTAATTCTGCTCCTGTGAATATGTCCTAAGGGCCCAAAACAAAATCTAGAACTCTTATATTCATTGCAATTCTATTTACAATAGCCAGAATCTGGAAACAACTCAAGTGTCCAAGAATAGACCAGTGGATAAAGATCCTATGGTACATCTTTACAGTGGAATAGTATGCATCCATTAGGAAAAATATGAAGTTATGAAATTTTCTAATACATGGATGAACATGGAGAGTTTCATGCTGAGTGAAATGAATCAGAGGGCAAGGGATAGATATAGATTGATTTCATCCATTTTGGGGATATAAAGAAACACAGTAAGAGAATAATACACAGAGACAATAGATGAAGGTCAGAAAGACTGGTTTTTAGTAGGAAGCTTGCCACAAAGAGAGAAGTTAGGACAGAGAAGAGATCACTATGACAATGACAGTGAGAAATGACCATTCTGGACAAGAACTGGATGCTGAAAGAGGGTAAAGCAATATGCATGACATCCTTTCAGTAATAGTATTGCAAATCCCCATACTTAAATGGAAGAAAAAAGACAAAAGAGAGTACAGATTCTTAAGTTCAAAAGAATTTTAACTTAATGATCATTAATGCTCTTCCAATAAGAAATTTGCATTGAAAATTTAAATTTCTCTGTAGGCTCAATATTATGATGAAAAATCTTTGTCAACCTGGCTCTAACACAGACACTAACACTAACACTGTCTCTTGATCGTCTTCCCACGCAGACAGGCAGACAGACAATGAACTGACTAAAAACACCACATGTACATGTGCACACATCTGTAGTTGATTGATCTATCTGATCCTTCAAAAATGGAGGGAGAAACTGATAGATTGAGAAAATAAGGGCCAGTCTCCAGAGCAAAATTCCATAGAGGCAGGCTGGGGAGGGGGTGCTATGGGAGGGAAACTAGAGACACTAGTGGAGGGAAGTGGACACTTGTTTAAAGGATGTGTACAGGGCTGAGTGTAATAGAATGTAATACTGGTGCCTGCTCAAGTAAATCGATGAACAACGGGATGACAGTGATACAGTGATACTTGAACTGAAACTTAATCATGGACAATTTTATATCTCATAGTGATTCAGTAATTTTTTTAATTAACAAATTTGAGTCAGAGTGATAGTACAGTGGGTAGGACAATACCCTTGCATATGAACCACCTAGTTTCGAATCTCAGCACTATGTATGATCCCACTAGAACCTCTAGGAGTGATCCCTGGATGAAAATCCAGGAGAAAACCCGGAGCACTGTCAGGTGTTACCCCTATACAAAACAAAACAAGAATAAAGAAAATTTATAACCTTTACCTTAATAAGGAAAAAAAAAGAAGACCCAACTAAATTGGATCATAGATGAAAGGGGAAAATTAATACAGAATCCATAGATATAAAAAGTATAGAAATTAAGACAACTATTAAAAATTTCCCCAAGAACATAAATTTTTAACAAATGGTATAGAGGAAACTTTCCTCAATATAATAAAGAACCTATATAAAAGAATAAAACCCATAGGAAAAATACTCTATAGTGAAAGAAATATTTTTCTCTAAGCTCAAGAATAATACAAGAATGCTGACTTTCATCACTTTTTTTTTTTGCTTTTTGGTTCACACCCGGCGATGCACAGTGCTTACTCCTGGTTCATACACTCAGGAATTATTCCTGGTGGTGCTCGGGGGACCATAGGGGATGCTGGGAATTAAACCGGGTTCAGCCACGTGCAAGGCAAAGGCCCTACACGCTGTGCTATCGCTCCAGCCCCTCATCACTATTATTAAGGATGCAATTTAATTCTTATCTAAAAAATAAGGCAAGAAAAAGGAAATAAAGTGATTGAAATAGAAGAGGAGGAGGTATAATATCACTATTTACATATTACATCACATTATACACAGAACATACTAAACATGCCATTAAAACTTTAAAAATAAATATTCTACATAAGCAGCAGAATAAATACAAAATATGTTGTATATCTTATATAAAAACTAGTTAATGCAAAAAGAATAGAAACAATCCATATATAATTTTTAAAAAAAATTTCAAATTCAGAGCATCAAACTTATGAAAGGGGCAATTGATTTATATGAAAATTAAGTCACTATTAAAATAGTACAACGAAAGAGTAAATAAAAATGATTCCATGCTAATTGGTTGGAAAAATTGACATTGTTAAAATGACCACCCTATCTAAAGCATTAAATTTTTTCAACTGTCACTGTAACTGTCGTCCTGTTGCTCATCGATTTGCTCAAGCGGGCACCAGTAACATCTCCACTGTGAGACGTATTGTTACTGCTTTTGGCATATTGAATACGCCATGGTAGCTTGCCAGGCTCTGCCCTGCAGGCAAAATACTCTTGGCAGCTTGCCGGGCTCTCCAAGAGGGGCAGAGGAATTGAACCCACAAATAATTATTATAAAAACCTTAACCAAAGTATGAGAGGAGAAAAACAGGGAAGGAAATAAACCAAGGGTGAATGAAGAAGAGAAAGGGAAATAATAAGGAAAAAGGGATCAGGAGAGTTGTTATATTGATGATGTGGTGCACTGATAGAAAGTGATATCAAAAGCACAGACTCAAGAAAACAAAAATGTGAGATCTAAACTACAACTACAGAACTTTGAAATGAACCTGTCAAGGTAGCATGTGCATGATGTGTGTGTGTGTGTGTGTGTGTGTGTGTGTGTGGCATGGGGTGGGGAGAGTGAGCATGGGAACACAAAACAGATGTTGACACAGATGGAGGGATTGGTGTCAAAATACATGCCTGAAACACAACTACCAATAATTTTGTAAATCACAGTTCTTTATTTAAATAATTTTTAAAAATTGTAATTACTATAAGGATATAGAACAAGTCCTAATAAAGATTTTATGAAAGCATAAATTCTCTGAGTAGGAAAAGTAATTAATAGAAAAGGGAAAATGAAGGCTTTACATTTCCTGCATGCAAAATATACTATAAATCCATTACAATGAAGGTAGTGTGGTGCAGGAATAAAATTAGACCTTCGTCATAACAGCATAGACTGGTGAGCCCAGAAATAAGCCTCAGGTATATAGGCAGTTAATTTACGACAAAGGAGCTAAGAGAATAAATTGCATAAAATTAAGCCTCTTAAACAAATGGTGTGTTGGGGAGTTGGACAAACTCAAGTATGCAACAGCTAAAGTGAAAAATGTAATATCACGGCAGAACTGCATTACTTCAGCAGAATAACAGACGCTGAAGATTAAATACATGGTGTTTGAAACAGGGAGTAGTATGGGTAATTTAAGGCACTTGCCTTGCATGCAGCCAGTATACCTAAAGGAAAGATATTTCCTTCCATTTTGTAAGCTGGGAGTACATCTGAGAACTGATGAATGTGACCAAAATTTCCTCCCTAAAAGTTTGAAAATAAAGATAACATACAATATTTATTAGATAATATCAAAATAAGCAATACTGATATGATAGAGGCTCTAGAGTCACAAAGTGGGACAAAATTCATATTTGACTATCTTGTAATTTAAACCTTTCTCAAGTTCAGGAAAGACACACCCATATCCAATAAGCTTACAGAGCTTCACGCAAAATAAATCCAAACAGATGCATATCAAATATATTATAATTAATTAAAATGTTAGAACTTTTTAAAATTTATTCTTTTATTGAATCACCATGTGGAAAGTTACAAAGCTTTCAGGTTTAAGTCTCAGTTATACAATGCTCAAACATCCATCCCTTCACCAGTGCACATATTCCACCACCAGGAATTACAGTATACCTCCCCCCTCCCCCCCACCTCCCCAGTCCCCCACCCCGCATGTGTAACTGGTAAATTTCACTTTACTTTCACTTTACTTTGATTACATTCAATATTTCAAAAAAACCTCACTATTATTGATTTGGAGTTTCTCCCCCCTAAAGTCGACCTGCTGGAAAGAAAGCATTTGATAATTTGTTTTCCATTGCTGAGTATGAAGAGATATGAGGTCGAGAGGCCGCACTAGCAGCCACAAGGTTTTGGATTTCTGTATTTTAGTATTTTAGAAACTAAGTCCAGAGAAATATCTGCCAGAAATTGTAAGCTTGTACCTCTCAGCTATTTTATATTCCACATATGAGTGCAAACTTTTAAAAGAAATCCTAAAAGCAGAAAGAGGAAAATAGTCACATAACAGACAATTCGTGGGCTTATGAATTGAGGTCTGATATTGAGGTCTTTAATCCATCTTGATTTGACTTTTATTCATGGCATTAGAAAGGGATCTGAATTCATTGTTTTGCATGTAGCTGACCAATTTTCCCAACACTTTGTTGAAGAGGATTTCTGACCATCAACAATACTGTAAGCCACAGAGCAAAAACTTATATGTAAAGATGCCTCTCATAGAAGCAAACTGGTGGGTGTGAGGCAAATATGGGCAAGGGGCATTGTTGGAGGGAAGTGGACACTGGTGAAGGGGTTGGTTTTGAAACAATGTATGCCTGAAACCCAATCACAAATTACTGTGATTTCATGGTGACTGAAAAATAAAATAAAATAAAACAAAGAATTCAGGGCCTGGAGCAATAGCACAGCGGGGAGGGCATTTACCTTGCACGCAGCCGACCATAGTTCGATTCGCAGCATCCCATATGGTCCCCTGAGCACCGCCAGGAGTAATTCCTGAGCGCAGAATCAGGAGCATCCCCTGTGCATCGCTGGGTGTGACCCAAAAAGAAAAAAAACAAAAACCAAAGAATTCAGATCAGTGTAAGATCAGTGTAAGATATTCAATGAATGTTAGTTTTTATTACTTTGAGCTAAGGGAACAAAATTCAAATAACCTTTACTGTCAGAAACATTAAGAAAAGGACAAAATAAAATTACATGTATATAACAGCTAACGTACTTTCTGGTAAAAATATATAGCAAGAAACAGAAGTAGTGCTCCAATATAATTTGAAGGGGAGACTTGAGCTAAAAAGGGAAGATTGTGTAAGTAGCTAGATAAGAGGGTAAAAAATAGTAGAGCATCTCAGACACATATGTTCTCCCAAGCATCATCAAGTGAAGCACTGAAGGTCCCAGAGCACTGCCAAAGTGGTCCCAGTGGTCCCTGGAACCACAGTCCCTTGAATTCAACTGTTAGTCTGACAGGCTGAGAAATACTGGAAGTTCCCCACCGGGTTTTCTAGGCACAGACTTTGAGGCCCCCCCAAAGTAAAGAAGTAACTGGATAAGGAAGAGTGGAGGGATATGTTTCATTCAATGAGGAAAATATGTGTAAAGCTGTAATTCAATAATTTCTATGAGCTAACAAAATTTTGCTTTCTATTGAAGTACACCATTAAGAGTGTAAAGGGGCAAAAAAATGATTGGAAGTTATCTATAGTGTCTGTATCTCTCATAGGAGCCATTCCAAATAAAACATTGAAAGCACAATAGAAAAATGAGCAAAGATGAGACCAGCAGATTCCTGATAAAAATATTATGCAAATAAATAATGCACATATAAATTTGTTACACTTTGTTACTTATCTGAGATAAATTAAAACTGCAATATAATACAACCACATAACCATAAGAAAGTTTGAAATGAAAGAAAATTTAAGTCCTGACAAGATTGTGGATAATTTTTAACTTACACATTTTTAGTAAGCTTGTAAAAATATTTTAGTAACACCAATGCTGAACATATTTTTTTTATAATCGTGGTACTGAAATCCTTAGTCTAAATTGAAATGAAATTCAATAGAAATGTGGATGTGTTTCAACAAAGGGTATCTGCTAGTATGTAGTTAGCAACACTAGGTGCAATAGTTTTAAAAATTGGAAATCTGAATGTTTATTAGCAGATCGCATAAATAAAACGTGGCATAATAATGCACTGGGATGTTATATATCAACAACAATGATCTACAATTAACCCCTCAAATCTGAATTCCTACAAATATAACTCTGATTAGAATATTACAGATGCACAAAAACCTATGATTTTATTTGTTTAAATTCTAAAACTAGCGAAAGCATTTCATGCTCTTAAAAGTTAAGGTAAAAGTTATTCCAGATGAGAAAACAATGGCTTGAAGCAATAATGGTTGCTGTAAGTTCCTGTGAGTTTTGAATTTTACAATGCTTTGGCATTATTTGTTAATTGAAAATAGAGCTGACAATCTTTCTGCAGATGTTTCAAATTAAAATATGATGATGACAATGATAATGATTTTATTAATTAACACTTCCATCCCCTTGTGAATCTAAGATGATTATATTTTCAAACCAAAAATCGTAATTCAAAGGCAATAAAGAGTGACCAAAAAACTGAAAGTATATATGTAATAATGGTCAGTAATGATACTACTGCAGCATAGTGGCAACTGACATGTCAAGTGTTAAAAATTAGAGGCATTTTTCTTAGAAATACTATAATATATGATAGAGAGATACTGTATTCACCCATGAAAGCATGATCTTAATGGTACTATCCTTCTTGTGACTTTCTACTCATGTTTAGGTAATACTCAATTATTTGATATCTCACACCTCATTTTACCTCAAACCTCTCAGGTCACACTATGTCCAAGCATACACAATTTGCTGAATCTTCATAGGGACTGGAGTCTCCTCATTTTCTATAGAGTAACTCAAAAAACATTCTGCATATTTTTTTACTTAACTTTGAAGTACACATCCTTGCAACTTAAAGGTCTTTACATGAAAGTATTCTGAATGTTTCTGACAAAACCTAAATCTAAATGCCTGTAAACTCATAGAAGTTAAGAAAATCGGAGCCAGTAGGACAAACAGAAGTCCATAAAAAGAGTGGTATATA